>NC_086173.1:78255862-78558892 GCF_023053635.1 Elgaria multicarinata webbii
TTATAGGCCATAGCTAGACCTAAGGTTTATCCCTGGATCGTCCAGGGGTCAAACCTCCAGTGCTCAGGCAGGGGCGAACCCTGGATTATCCCAGGATAAACCTTAGGTCTAGATGTGGCCATAGTCATTTTGTGGATGGGTTAGTAGTAAGTGTGTCTAGCAGAGGTGTACAACAACCCCCATTTCAATTCAGAGCCTGATTCAGTGTTCAGAACATTCTCAAATTTAGACGTCTTGATCTTCTCAGAAGAGGCAGCTGCAATTCTCATCAAATTTTGCCAAGAAATAAAAAGATTAACTGCAGTTCCCTTTTTCAAAAATAAATAAATAAATAAATTTCAAGTACTTATTTTTCTGTTATTGTGCAAGTGTGATCCCCTCCTAAGGATTGCTGGGTCTGCAACTATCATCCAATAGCCATTTTTAAATCTCCCATGATAGTCAACTGGAATCACTAACCCTCAGTTTTCCAAACATCAGCTCGAGTTTGGTACCAACCCTGAATCGGTCCAATTGGAAGCAAGGCCTTTTTCAAAATGCCAAATGGGGTCCGAGTTGAAGAGAGCGGTTGATGCACACATCAGGTGTCTAGTCAGGAGCACCATAAGCACAACTTTGGGTTGAGCAGCAATAAATCCCATGGCTGGACAGAAGTGACATCTATTGAAGCAGTGGTTGGGGGTGGGGGGGTCACCAGTTTCAGACAATCCCTGTATTACACGGCTGTCTTCTACAGGACCTTTACTGCCACATGACTGATTGAGCTCACAAGCATTAAGAAACACTTCATGGAATATGTATTAGCCCTCTTCAGGCTTTCTAAAACAGTATCCATGGAGGGGTTGAAGGGCAGCATACATCAGCCACACCCCTCTGCCCCCAATCTCCCCACATTTAGTAGGAAGGACTGAAGAGCCCGTTTGGGTGCAAGTGGTTGCATCTTCCCCATGATCAGGAAGCATGATCAGGAATCTTCCGCATGACCAAGGTTCCCAATTATGGGAAGCACTGTAACCATGTTCAGATGAACAATTCCTTCTCAGACCTTTCTGACCAATGCACAAAGGTTGGCTATAAAGGGGTGTGTGGGGAAGGGGGTGATGCACACACCCTTGCAGCTTCTCCATGGATACAGTTTTAGAATGCCTGAATTAGGGTGACCATATTTTGGAAACCAAAAAGGAGGACAACATGATCGCCCCCAAGGGCGATCTACAGGACCTTCTGCAGTGAGAGATTCAATGGATCTGAAATTAACTTCACTCACTCCTATTTTTGTAGGTTTTGCTCTGTGTGTTACATTCTCCCCTTCCCTCAAATATCTTTTCTGACTGTATCTTCACTCATTGCAAGCTGCTGTTGTTGTTAACAGGGTTTGCTACTGGCCCCAGATCTGTTTCAAATTTGGTATGGCTAAAGCTCTACCTAAAAGCTATCATGGTGCCAACTTTCAGCTCTTTATCTTTAAAAATGACAGTTTAAAAAGTAATAATTTTAAAACCTCATTTTAAAAAAAAATCCTAAAAAATCAATGGATGAACAGATCTGTTTCAAATTTGGTGTGGCTAAAGCTCTATCTAAATCCTATAATAATTTAAAATAATAATTTTAAAACCTCAATTTTTAAAAAATTCCTAAAAAATCAATAGATGAACGGATCTGTTTCAAATTTGGTGTGGCTAAAGCTCTACCTAAATCCTATCATGGTACAAAGTTTCATCTCTTTAACTTTAAAAATGACAATTTTAAAAATAATAACTTTAAAACCTCAATTTTTAAAAAATTCCTACAAAATCAATGGATGAACGGATCTGTTTCAAATTTGGTGTGGCTAAAGCTCTACCTATATCCTTTCATGGCACAAAATTTCATCACTTTATCTTTGAAAATGACAATTTTAAAAATAATAATTTTAAAACCTCAATTTTTTAAAAAAAAACCTAAAAAATCAATAGATGAACGGATCTGTTTCAAATTTAGTATGACTAAAGCCCTTCCTAAGAGCTACCATTGTGCCAAGTTTCATGTCTTTATCTTTAAAAATGATGGAGTTATAAGCATTTTTGTTAATTCACATTAGAGCTACTCTTTGAAAAAAATCCGGATTTCCCCTCCCCTCTCGGATCTGGGAAAATCCGGTCATATGGTCACCCTACCTGAATAGGCCTAGTATTGACTAGCAAACCATGAGGTTGAATCCAGAGTTCCCATAACCAGAACTGCGCTCATGGAATGTTCCTGCAAGAGAAAGGGGAGAAGCGACTTTCACTTATTCCTCCTCCCTCCTGCAGTCCCCTGTGCCTCTTAAAAAGCTGTTCTGGAAGGCTGGGGGACCTTCCAGAACAGTGTGGTAGGCAGGGTTCTGCAGGGAAGATTGCCTTCCCCTTTCCTCCAGAAGGAACATCCACTGGATCTTGGACCACTTGTGGAAGCAAGCACTCTGGCTCCAAGACATAGGCCCTTTCTACACCTAAGGGTTATCCCAGGAAAATGGAGGGATCATCCCTGCCTGCTCCCAGGATTCCCTGTGTGGCATTTGGATGCACAGGAATGATCCCAGGACAATCTCAGGATATAGGGCTGGTGTAGACATGCCCACAGTTGTACATATGTGGTTATTGGTGTGTTTTGTTTTTAAAATTCTAGATTCTAACCTATCACTGATTTTTGTTTGAATGAAGTCCCTGCAACATCCCAAGGTGATCCCTCTAATCACAGGCAACCGTCTATAAAGTTAACTTCAGAGGTGACAACAGTTAAACAGGCTATTATCATGTGATAACACAATGTCACAAAGATGGCATTGCAGTGGGAAAATGTGATCCCAGCCAATATTCCTGGAGGAAATAATGACTGGCTGTCATTAAGAGTATAACAGCTGTCACAAGCTCTAGTGGGAAATTGCAAGCAAGCACAGGATGGGATTTCAAATTAATCTGTGGCCATTCGTACACGGATCCAAGTAATATTTCAAAACAGCACAAAAGCAAATATCCTTGGATGAGATGGATGAAGGTCAGTTCCAGCTCAGAATTTAAGACTATTTTCATGTTCAAAGCACTTCTATGGACAGAGAAACTGATGAATTCTAACAAAACCCAAGTGAAACCATTATTCTCATTTTTAAATTGACGAAGGAACTTAGTCGTACTCACATTCTGAAGAAGGTCAGTTAATCAGTGGCAGATTTAGGATTAGGAGCAAAGGACACATCCTTTATTTGATGGCAAATAATAGGATGGGTTCACTTCTACAGTTGCATGGAATTGAATTCAGAGATAGCAATTTGATGACAGAATTGTCAGCACTTCACCAAAGTGCTGTTATCAGGATTCATGTAGAGCAGCCATGGCTTTAAAGTGATATGAGACCAATATGTTTGTGTAGCACAGCCAGAATAGAGGCATTGTGTAATTATGAGATTACTAATGCAGAAGAAAAGCAAATCTTGCCTTGAAAATACTACTGCAGAAAGTAAACCTGCCATTTGTTTCTTCAGATCAGTCCATAGTGATCATCAAATGAGACAAATGAATAGATAGTGTGTAATATCCATATAGAAGATGCCTCACTTAACCAGCCTAATAAACTTGTTTAAAATGCCTGGGGAAAGGTTTTGGTGCCAGCTATACCTCCTTCAGGAATGTGTTCCACAGTTGAGGACCACAACAAACTGGGGTCTCCAATGTGGTGCCCAAAAGAACCAGTGTGTCTGCAGATACCTCTTGTGGTGACCGGTGGGCTCGCTGTCTCTCTTTAGTTTTATTTTATTTTTCTAATTAAAACAACAACAACAACAACAGGGAATGCTGGCATTCTGCAAAGCAAAGTTCTGCCCTCCAGCACCAGCTCTCTTGGGTTCAAAAGAGTGGTTTTGTGTTTTGGAGTTCGGTACCTACCTCTGCCTTGTACTCAGATTCTTGGACAGGTTATTTTTCCTTTAGTCTCAACAGTTTCCCTTCTGGGAAATGAGTGTTTTGTGACTGTCTATGTTCCCCATGGTAACTGTTTTCTGAGAATGTCCACAACTCTCCCCCCTCAAATTCCAGATCTGTTCACTGGCCCAAACAGTTGGGGACCCCAAACCACAGTGAAAACTCTTCCCTTTGTTGTCAAATAATGCACCAACAGCACTTAGAGAGGTGTCTCTGTTGGTGATCTTTTGGTGGGATAGAAATGTAAAAAATAATTTTATTATTCTTTTTTAATTTTTCAGTTTCTGTTGTTTTAAATCTTTGCACTGCTGCTAGGTTTTATTTTGGTTTTTATTTTATTTTTACATTGCCATTTTAAACTTTTTTATTGCATTTTATTGTGTTATATTTTATGGTTTTACTTGTTGTGAACTGCCCAGTAAGCTTTGGCTATTAGGTGGTATAGAAATGTAATAAATAAAATAAATCTTAAAGCATCTATTGTAATATGTAACACACACCCCTCCATCCCAAATCTAATTTGCTCCTTCTTTACCCACCTAATTTTAGGGGTGATTTCTCTCCAGCCAAGGTTTGGAGAAGGGACTTAAATATATGCCTTGTGTGTTCAAACAGGGATAGCTTGGCCACAGTGGTACAGATGTTAAAAAAATCAAGACTGGATTACTGCAATGTGCTCTATGTGGAGCTGTCTTTAAGGTTATTCTGGAAGCTGGAGCTAGTGCAGAATGCAGCAGAACACCTGATATCGAGAGCTGCTGTTTTCAGCATGCAACTCCTTTCGCTGAGGGAACTGCACTGGCTGCCTACTGGCTACTGGGCCAGGTTCAAGATTCTGGTCCTGGTGTACAAAGCCCTAAACAACTTGAGACCAGGATATCTGAGAGAGCGCCTTCTCCTTTACCAACCTGCCTGGACACTGAGGTCATTAGAGGGCCTGCTCCTGGAAAAGAGCCTTTAGTGTGGTAGCCCCCTTTCTTTGGAATTCCTTGGCCCTTGAGGCCAGGCAGTGCCAACACTGTACTGCTTCCAGCACCCCCCGAAAACAGCTCTTTTCCAGGAAACATTCCTCAACTGACCAGCCATCATTTTTATGGGTATTCTGTTTTAAATTGAACAATTTGAATATGCTGTTTTCATCTTTTTATCTTCTTACTGTTTTATTTCTTATGTTCTTATCTTCACCACTCTGGAATCTATTTTAGATATGAAGTAGTATATTAATGTTGTAAATAAATAAATAAAATGGACAGGTAGATATGAGATTTCTTTCTATTGCAAAACCTAACAAATAATTCTAGTGCTGATTTCAGGGTTGGGGGGGGACCCTTGGCAAGTTGAACCGGATCCTTGGGTGGGCCCTTCTCCCGCTGTTGCCAATGCTGATTCACTTGCTGAATCCTCTGGGCTGAATTGGCTCCTGGAGAGCGGGGGAGATGTAAAGAGCTTACTGTTCCTTCTCCTTGTTCTCTTATACGGCTCGCTCAGAGAGGGAAGGTGAACAGGTAGCAACAGCAAAGAGAAAGGGCAGCAATGAAGCCACGAGGCCTCACAGGGATCTAATACTGCTCAGCCCAATGCCCACCCTGAAGAATTCACCCCACTTCAGGACGGATAAAGAGGTACCTATTCTGTGCAAATGACCAGGAAGGTCAAATCACACACGTTGGAGGCATTGTTAGATAATATATGTATCATCAAAGGATTAATGCTTCATGTCAGGTCTTCACACTTTGGGAAGAAAATATAGTAGCCTTGCGTAGGAGATAAATCTCTTCATACCAAATATTTAATTAATAGAGTGAAATTTCATTTCATGGATGCTTGCATTTCTGCTATGATAAGTGTTAGCTGATGGCCAGTACATTCTCCAATGCTGCCTAAGACAAAGCAGTCATTTGTCTATATCGCAGTCAAGCATACCAAATAGCCGACAACTATTTCTGCGCAGCCCTGTAACGGTTGATGCATTAGCCCATACATGAATAATTCACAGCTACAGGGCCCATCCAGTTGCCTTTAACCAAGTAAAAAAGAACAGTTTGCACTTGTTACAGCCTCACTAAGGCCATAGCTAGACCTAAGGTTTATCCCTGGATCATCCCAGGTTCGTCCCTGCCTGACGCTGGATGCCCTGTGTGGCACTTAGATGAACAGGTTTGACCCCAGGACAATCCTGGGATAAACCTTCGGTCTAGCTACGGCCTAAGACACAGTGCGGGGGGGCGGGAGGAGAGAGAACACCTCTTTGCCTCACTTCTCCAGTCGTTGTTTGCATTTTGTTCGGAAGCTTGGTTACAATAAACAAATAGCAAATTAAGGCCCCCAAATGTATTTACACAAAGCTAGGAGAGCTGAGAAATAAATAGGTGCATGCTTCACTGAACTGAGGCCTTAGCTAGACCTACCTGTTATCCCACGACGGAGGAGGAAAGACCTCGTGTTGTGTTTAATGCGAGATCTCTCCTCTGTTTATACACCATGTGTGATGACCTTAGAAGGAGAGGTGTCGCGCCCACCATTTTAAAAAAAACTTAAAGGGCCAGCAGTGCACGAACGCTCGTGTGCAAAAGGTAAGTCCTTTTTAAAATTTAAATTACTTTCCCTGCTTCCTCCCCACCCTACCCCCGATGGGCGCAGCGCAGGAATTCCTTGCGAGGAATCGCGCAGAACCGGGTCAACCTGTGGCACCCAGCCACATGTTCCACGGTCTCGGGCTCAGGCTGGGGCTATGGAAAAACCGGGGCCAAAGGGGAGGGCTATATCCTGGGGCTATAGTTCAACCTGATCCTGGGATCCCCTGTGTGTCATGTGGATGCACAGAGAAGATCCTGGGGATCACCCCAGGATAAAACCCCATCTAGCTATGGCCTGAGTTTACAGTTCCTCTATTTAAGAGTAGTAGATTTTTCCAATGGTGAAATTACATGGAAAAGTGTTTGGGTTCAATCCAGATGACCATAGCTGCATTTACTTGCCATTGAAATCAATGGGTCTTAAAGCTAAGTCATCATGACAAACTTTCCCCATCAATCTCAAAAGAAAGTAAGTTCAACTAGACTGCAACCAGCTCTTTGTCTCTTCCCTAAGCTCAAGGGGAGTGGAGAGGATCACATGCAATAAAATTAATTTGAGTATTCCCATTTAAAATTAGTTTAGTTGTTGTGAGTGACGACATCTAAGGTCCCATCAAAATGAAGGAGTGGGGAAAAACACTATGCGAATCCAATGAAAATGAAGAGATAGTCTCTAGTGTTGGAAAATAGAAAAAGGTTTTAATTTTTGTTACATATATTTTCAATCTTTAAAAATTGTATTGTTGTAAAAGGACTTAATGCATAAAAAGATATATGTAACAAAAAATAAAACCCTTTTTCTATTTTCCAACACTAGAGACTATCTCTTCTTTTTCATTGGACATCTAAGGTCCAACATAAAACAGGCAATGATTTCCCAAAATCATAATTTCCAGGATTCCATAGGCAAGAAGAAGCCATGACAATTAATCTGCTTTAAATACATTTCTTCTGCAGGTGAAACTTCAAAAAGAAAAAGATTATTAGAGGTGTGTATCAACCTTAAAATTTGGCTCGGACCCCAATTTGGAGCTTCAGAAAATCACTCAGTTCAGCTTAGACCAATTCTGAGTCCATCTGCTTCAACTCAGGTATTTAATCCAAATCAAGATTTGGAAATCTGAGGCTTTGTGTCTCCCATTGACTAACATGGCCACAATTTGTTTCTCCTAGTCAAAATTGGGTGATATTCGCAGGCTTAGTGGCCCTTTAGGAAGGGATTATGCCTGCCAAATTTCAGAAACATAAATGCAGGTCATTTTATGTTTATATTTTGATAATGGTGATGATGGTGATGATGATGATTTTAAAATTGGAACTGTTGATAACTTTGTTTATTTCTTGGGAGAATTGGATGGGATATTTGCCCCTTCTGAGGACAGCAAGCCTGCCAAATTTCAGAATGCAGGGAGGTTTTTGTGTGTGCAAGAGCAGTCTTAATATTTTCAGGGTATCCAAAAGAGTGTGGTATATTTTCCCCCTCCCCTCATTCCTGGTTACCAATGTTCTGAAAATGTCAGACAGCCCTAAGTAGGAATCCTGCAAAATTTCAGATGGATAGGTGCAAAGGTGAGAGGGTTATGCTGCTTGAAAAAGAGTTTAAGGCTCTTTCATACTGAAATGTGGTGGCATTGGAGGAAAGACCATCTCATGGCCCCATCCTTGCCCTACCAGTTGGATTGAAATGCCTGCCTAAATAGAAAGAATAAAATCATGAGCAAACCAAATGTGAAGCCAAGTGACCTCACCCCACTCCCAACACATACAAACCTATTGCTTCATTTTCTGCTTTCAAGCTGCTATACTGTACAACTGAAAGAAAACTGAAGGCAGTGAGAATTTTTATGAAACACTCAGCAGAACTCAATCCCTCCCCAAAGCACAGTGGAGGCCCTGGTAAAATGTGCCCTAGGATTAGAAGGCAGACATGTCATTCTGTTACATTCCCTGCCTCCTCCCTGCTCAGCATTTTAGAGAAACAAAACTCTAAACATTTTGGATTACTGCAATGCGTTATACATGGGGCTGCCTTTGAAAACGGTCTGGAAGCTTCAGCTGGTACAAAACAGAGCAGCCCGTTTACTAACAGGGACTGGCCGGCGAGATCACATTACGCCAGTCCTTTTACAACTTCATTGGCTGCCAGGCCAGGTCCGGGCCCGACTCAAAGTGCTGGTATTGACATTTAAAGCCCTAAACGGTTTGAGGCCAGGTTATTTGAAGGAACGCCTCCTCCCATATGTACCTGCCTGGACCTTAAGATCATCTACAGGGGCCCTTGTCCATGAGCCCCTGCCAAAGGAAGTGAGGCAGGTGGCTACTAGGAGGAGGGTTTTCTCCACTGTGGCACCCCGGTTGTGGAATGAGCTCCCCAGAGAGGTCCGCCTGGCGCCTACACTGTATTCCTTTCGTCGCCAGCTGAAGACCTTTTTATTCCCTCAGTATTTTAACACTTAATTTTAACTTAAATTTAAATTTTAATGTTCTAACTCTGTATTTTAATCTTATATCAATTTTGCTGCATGGTTTTATCCTGGTTGTGCTTTTTATACTGTATTTTGTATTTGTGCTTATAACCTGTTGGTTGTTTTATTATGGTTTTAATTTTTGTGAACTGCTCAGACAGCTTCGGCTATTGGGTGGTATCAAAACGTAATAAAAAAATAAAAAAATAAATAACTACAAGACCCTATTATTATTATTATTATTATTATTATTATTATTATTATTATTATTATTTGATTTTTAAGATGCCTTTTAATAATGTGCTGCTTTTTAATAAAGTCCTGCTTTATAATAATGTATTAGTTTTATATGTTTTTAATCAATTATATGTATTTTATGGTGTTTTGTATTTGTGTTGTATCCCACCTCAATCCAGAGGGAGAGACAGGTGGTTGTTGTTGTTATTATTATTATTATTATTATTATTAATATTATGTCTATACCTCCACACAGCCAAAGCTCTGTGGGAGGTTTACGTAAGATTAAAACAATTTTAAAAATATACAAAATTTAAAACCACAAAGACATAGAACATACATTAAAACATACATCTAAAAAAACTATAAACAACTTTAAGCTATGAAGCTAAAAAACAGATCCAGGATTGGTGAGGCTCATCACATATTGCTAAATGTCTGGGAGAAGAGAAAAGTCTTGACGTGGTGCCGAAAAGATAGCAATGTTGGTGCCAGGTGAGCCTCATCCGGGAGACACAAAGTCTTCCCATCTCCCACGTCTTTGAAAGTCATTGGTAATGAAGCCTCATTCAGCTTCACCTGCAGTTCTGGTGGCTTTGGAAGAAAGCATGCTTTGCCTCTGAAAGCAGCAGAACTGGACCACAGCAGCCCGATTCTGCTTGGGCTTCAGGCTTTGTCCGAATCCAATGCACATCCCTACTGTCTATGCAAAAAAAAAAAGAAAGAGAGGAAGAAAAAAACAGACTGCATTCGAATTAAGTTCCAGTTATTTGAATTTGTTTGTTCTGAAAAGCAACTGGCAAACACCATAGTTTACATATTCTCATAACCAGGCAGAATTTTGGCCTGTCTGCCCTCTTTCCAAAATCTGCGTTTACACCCTAACCCAGTCACTATGAAAGATGAACATGCCATTCATGCCAATTAGTTTCCGGGCGAAGTAAAAATTGTTGGTTGTTACCTTTAAAGCCCTACATGGTTTGGGTTCAAGTTTTCTGTGGGATCACCTTCTCCCATACAATACCTCCCTGCACACTCAGGTCCTCTGGGAAGAATTTACTTCAGTCAGCAAAAGCTAGGCTCACAACCATTTCCTAGAGGACCTTCTCTTCTGCTGCTCCCAGACTGTGGAATGGCCTGCCAGGAGAGATTTGCCAACTTAACAGTCTTTCTGAATTTAAAAAAGCAATAAAGACTTACCTCTTCCAGCAGGCCTACCCAGTCAAATTTTAAGATGTCTGGCTGTTATTTTAATAATGTATTAGTTTTAAATGTTTTTAATCAGTTTTATGTATTTTATAATGTTTTTGCATTTGATGTTGTTCCCCACCTCGATCCAGAGGTAGAGGCAGGTAAGAATTATTATTATTATTATTATTATTATTATTATTATTATTATTATTATTTATCATTATTATTATTAAAAAGCCAAGGAAGCACATGTAAAGTGTGTGACTGAGTGTGCTCCTAACCTTCTATAATGTTGGTTTGAGATTTCTATGCTAAAAGACTATTTAACCTAGAAATCCATAATATTGCTGAAGTTGAAATCAAATATTTTACCCCCACTCAATCTGCTAGAAGAAAGATATGGGACAAACAAGCAACAACTTTAATAACTTCCTAAGACCTATTGTTCTTCCAGACTAAAAACAACAATTACCAGTAAAAAAAATCAGTGTACTGATTTTTACTGGGGCGAGCAGAGGTCAGAGTGCATACCAAATAAAGAATTGCAATTGGCAGAGCCCCAACTGTGTTGGTATTTAATATTTAAAGAGAAAGTGATGGGACCCCATTCAGGACGAAGAAGAGTAAGTAGCATGATTTTTTTTAAAAAGGTCTCCCCAGGCAGTGTTGCCTTTATTTCTTCTTTATCCAACAAAAAAGGAGATATTATTAATTGAAAATGGCCGAGAGAGAGCATTATGGGAGTGGCACTCATGGCAAAAGAAAAAAGAAAAAAAGATTCACAGGTAAATACAGTCTTTGCTGGGAAACGTATGCAAACTTTCCTAGGAGTAAGCCCAATGAACACAGCAAAAAATTCCTTCTGACTAAATATGCACTGTTATATTCTTGGGGGGAAGGATTCCCCCTAGATTTGCAGGCAGAGATATCTCAAACCCTCATAATTAACACCCAGTAGATGTACATGTCAAGGTATGCCAGGGGAGTCCGTGAGGGGTTTTATTTTATTTTACTTTATTGCCCTTCATACAGTGCTATAGTTGCTTAACCTTTAACTTCTCTGTTGAAAACTCCCAAATGATTTCATATGGAACCCCATTATATAATGTATTTAAAATTTAAAACTAAATTGAAATACATTTGGGCCTAAGAGAATCTGCCCTTAAAATATGTACATACATAAAAACCATATGTTTCCTTGGAAGTATTTTTAAGCCGTTCCCAAATAAGTTATATATTTTAAACAGCCAAATGTTAGCTATTTCCACTTTCCACATTTAATAGTGCCAAATAGAATTTGTGTAGCATACTGAGAGTTGCAGTACTATCTTGTACATATGTACTCACAATTAAGCCATGGTACTTAATCCCAGATAGGTGAGTTTACAATTGAAGTTTCAGAGACTCATCTATGAACTAGGAAGTTACCAATTCAAATCCTGCCTCTGCTATGAGCTTGCTAGATAGCATTACACAAATCACAATTTCCCAGCCTCAGCCGCCATTATGCAATATGAAAACAATAATACATCCCACTGGAATAAAGATCAACATAACCATATTCTCATGGTTATCTCATAACCTTTTTATTCACTCAGTATTTTAACACTTAATTTTAACTTAAATTTAAATTTTACTGTTTTAACTCTGTATTTTAATCTTATATCAACTTTGCTGTGTGGTTTTATCCTGGTTGTGCTTTTTATACTGTATTTCGTAATTGTGTTTTAACCTGTTGGGTGTTTTACTGTGGTTTTAATTTTTGTGAACCGCCCAGAGAGCTTCGGCTATTGGGCGGTATAAAAATGTAATAAATAAATAAATAAATAACCTGAAAGTACACCCACTTCAAAGGGATGACCACCATCCTACAATCATAGGGCATGTCTACACCAGCCCTATAACCCTGGATCATCCCTGTGCATCCAAATGCCACACAGGGGAACCCGGGAGCAGGCAGAGATGATCCCTCAATTTTCCTGGGATAACCCTTAGGTGTAGAAAGGGCCATAGACTAAAGCATCCCGGACAGATGGCTGTCCAGCTGCCTGTTGAAGGCCTCCAGTTTGGGAAAGACCATGACCTTCCTATGTCATTGTTTCCTTTGTCATACTGCTCTAACAGTCAAGAAGTTTTTCCTGAGGTCCAGCCGGAATCTGGCTTCCTGTAACTTGAGCCCATTATTCCGTGTCCTACACTCTGGGAAGTCTGAGAAGAGATCCTGGCCCTCCCCTGTGTGACTCCCCTTTCAAGTATTTGAAGAGTGCTATCATGTCACCCCTCAGACTTCTCTTCTGAAGGCTAAACTTGCCCACTTCTTTCAGACTCTCCTCTTAGGGCTTTGTTTCCAGACCCCTGATCATCCTGGTTGCCCTCCTCTGAACACGACCCAGCTTGTCTGCATCCTTCTTGAAGTGTGGAGCCCAGAACTGGACGCAATACTCTAGAAGAGGCCTAACCAGGGCCGAATAGAGAGGAACCAGTACTTCATGCAATTTGGAAGCTATACTTCTATTAATGTCTTCATGTCTTCATCCAGAGTGTGCACTTCTGATAAAAGCATATTCTACAACTGAAACATTACCCATAACGTGCCAGTTGTGCTTTTTTCAATATACATAACAAACATTATAGACGTCTGCCATATATTTAGTCACCTTTTCTTTCTGCTAAGAAGACTCAACTAGGCATTCAGCAGAGCAGATGCAACTTAACACAAATTGCTTTCAGCAAATAACGCAAAGAAATGAGTCTACATTTTCTAGCAGGCTGGGAAAGCTCCCTTAGCTACCTCCCATCATTTCCATTAAGGGTACGAAACTGACATTTTTTAGGAAAAATGGAAACTGCATTTTAAAACATTTGGGAAAACCCATTAAGTGATTTATCATGCATCTGATGAAAATGTAATTTAACACTGAAGCACTAAACAGAATTAAAGCAAGCCCCATGTGTTCATATTAACAGTAAAATATTTGACACTGAAAGTTATTGAAACAGCAAACAGTGTTGTTCTCTGGTTATGGTAATGCAATAGATCACCATTTGGGCAATCGTCCCAGAAGGAATCCCTTTGCATGCATATACTGAAGATATTTTATATCACCACTAAATGCTTGTTGCTGAGCGCTGTGTGTGCAAAAGAGAACACTCCCAAGAGATAAATCAACCCTGGCTGAACCCAGAACAAATTCTTAATCCTCTACAACTTTCTCCTTTGATTGCACGTAGTACAAGCACCATGTGAATAGAGGGAAACTTTATTATGCTGGCTAATTACAGCCCACTTACCATCCAGGAATACACCAGGAACAAATATGGTTAAAGATGCATGCCATTATTCCTAGCAAATTGTCCGTGCTGACGACAGGGCATTAAACATTCAGCGTAGTATCCCAATTAACATGGAAATCCATGGATTTTAAGTACTTAAGGCAATCTTATGTCTTAGTGTGAAACTGTATGTTGCATGTTGAATTTTCCCTTCACATATTACAACTTATCACAACTGTCCAGGTGTCATCAGGCCAAATGCGCATCATTATGTATCCCCAGCCCCACCAGTGGCTGTCAGTGATATGCATCTGGTGTGAGGAAATGACACAGCATAAGGACAGCAAGATATGAGTTACGTTGCCCTACATGTTACCAAGGCAGAGATAAAACTCAAGATCAACCACAGCTTTTTGCAACATTGGTCCTTGATTCTTCTGAAGTGTCATTCCATCCTCTACTTACCTATGCCCATTGGATTTGGTGGGATATATGTTTGAGTAAATATGCACAAGATTGGTCTGAAAATCTCTGAGTTTTCACCTAAGTTATGCGTGCTCAGTTTTCTCTGGATTTCTCAGTCTAAAGCGTTCAAGTACAGTTCCAGCTTACACATGCAACTCTGTTCAACTGGAGCATCCTTGTTCTCTTCAATGGCAGGAAATGTTCCATGGAACCATGAGTATGTGTGTTCAGTGCATGCCACAATAACGGGGGGGAAAACCCGGGCAAGCCTTGCTTGCATGGAGCCAAAAGCTCCAGAACAGCATTAGAACATAACTTCCATATCTCTCATAAGTGCATCCAGGACATACATGAAAAGAAGGGCTGCATTAGCATGTTGTAGCTTATGATGGAAATGAATGAGTGTCTTGGACTTCCCCCTTTTTACTACTTGTGGTCTTCACTTGAGTCCTGTTCAGATGACAAACAGGATATGCTCGATGAGTGGGAGAGGAATCACAGAGGCAGGCTAATCTTAGAACTGGGTTTGCACTTACTTGAAAGAAAGTGCCACTGAACTCAGTGAAACTTAAGCTACTCTAAAAAAACAAACAAAGGGAATATGTGTGTTGCCTTTGGTATCACTGATAGCCAGTACCAAATCATAAACCTGAGATAGTGGCCAGATTTAAGCAGCACCTTAAAAAAAAGGAATGAAGGATTTCAGCTAGTGGGTAATCCTCCAATTTCATATGTGTGTTTTCTAGTTGCTTTTGCTGCAAGAACTCCTTTCTCCAAATAATTATAAAGCAATTTCTTGTTGGTTCTCTCCCCCGTCCCCATTTTTATTGGTTCTTACTTTTACTCAAAGCTTGCCAATTACTATCTAATTATAGGGCATGGTTTTGTGAGCACTCCAAACTGTTCCAACAAGTGATAAATTATAGAGCTGCTGTTACCCCAATTATGTAATCAGCCAAGCAGAAATATGCACAGCAAATGTAATTACATATTAATAAATGCCACAATAGTTGCTTCAGTCTTAGAAAAGAAGGAAAAACAGACTTCCCTGCACTGAGATACACACATTACCTAGGATTGTGTGCCTTGTATTTGGGTCTCCCCTGAAGGAGCAAAAACAGTGTTAAATGGTCATTTTGTACATCAATGGTCAATGCAATGGCTTTCAGACCCCTCAAAGAAATTTCAGTTGGCCTGGGAGAAAATAAAATGTTCTAAATTTGTTAAGATAAAATTGCTTTACAGCCTTTCTGCATGGCATACATTTTTCATTTTAGCAAAACCAGCAGCCATGACTTTCATTCAAGTCTTGCAGGTGCACACAGAGTAGGTCAGGTTTCTCTATTATCCAATCTCTGTGCTATTTCGCTATAAAAATTAATCGACTGGACTTCAGAGGAAAAGATCAAAATGGATTCTTAATTTCTCATGCCAATTTCAGGGGAGTTGGTTTTCCTAAGCTGTTAAAAAGATGCCAAGTCATCATAATTGCCTCCACCCACTTTGAAAAAAATCCCATTCCTAACAAAAATAAGGCACAATAATTCTCTCTCTCTCTCTCTCTCTCTTTGGGTGGGGTGGAGTTCTGAATTTTTTAAAAAAAGAGTTGACGCTCCAGATCAAAATATTCTGGATTGCTTGTTTGATTTGGGCAGGGTTTGGACTACAATCTTGTATCCTGGGAGTAAGTTCCATTGAATTCAATAAGACTCAAACTGAGTTGCTCAGCATCATTGCCATTTTATTTTGTATTTAACTAATTAATTTCTATCCTACTTTTCCACCGAAAAAAATAGGGCTGGTGGGAGACGTCCCACCACGTGATATACTGCTGTCCTCTCTTTTTCTTATGCCTCCCCCTATAAGGCACTGGGTGGGTGACCACCTGCTACTCCACAGAGCTGCACCAGCCATGAGTGCTGCTCCCATCTGTCCTGATGGCTTCCTCTGAGTAGTCTTCAGAATGAGGCATCAGCCTGGGCCTGGCAGTGGTAGTAGAAGGGAACAGGCAGCCCTCCCAATGAGGAATGCAATCTCTCATCCTTCCAGAACTGCCACCTGAGGTGAGGGATTCACCCTGCCTTATGGGAAGGCCAGCCCTGAGCAACGTTATAATGACTTAGGGCATTGGGCCATCTAGTTTGGGGTTAGCTACATTGACTATCAGTGACCATCCAGGTTAGCAGACCAGGGTCTTTCCCACTTCTATCTGGAGTTGCTAGGGATTGGACCTGGGACTCTCTTCATACAAAGCATACTCTTTACAAAATTCTTCCCCAACCTGGTGCCCTTCAAACGTTGACCAGTGTAGTCCAACACATCTGGAAGACGCCAAGTTGGGGAAGGCTGCTCTACATACTCTCCCCATTGCTACCACATCATTGTTGAGTAAATGGAGATCTGGTCATACATAATTGTTTTTTGTTTTGTTTTTAAAAATGCCGCAGAAAACTTTATGGGGGGAAAAAAAATTGGCACCATCCCCACTATGGGAGTCTTTGCAGCGAATTCTCTTTCTATTCTTCTAATTTGATTTCTATTTTACATGTGGTGGTGACATCCTACAAACACTGGAGTATTGCCAGCAAGCTAGGTTCACTTAGAATCCTAGGGAGGAGGAGGAGGAGGAGGAATGACATCTACTTCACGGTCATATCAGCATAAATACTATATGCCACCAAAAGAACGCAGCCACTTAAAACCCACAAATAGAGTGTCAAGGGCAATTACTTAATCTCTTTTGATCTTGCGTTAAACAGAACCACAGAGCAAAGGGAGTTGTTTTGATGTTGAATTTGTTTCTTGCCAATACTGTGCTTAAAGGGAACTACATTAATATATCCTCCCTCTGATCCCCTATTATTTAAAAGTGTGCATGTAAGCAGAACTGTTGCAGTACATTTGCATCTCAATCTGTGCTCAGACAACAGTAGGAATTTGAACGGGGAGGAAATACAGAGTGGGCAAAGAAAGTAGCTAAATAAAACCCTAGGGAGGGTGGAAAACTTGTTATGATCCAGCCCTCCCATTGGTAGTGGTATCAACCTTGAAATGACAGCCTCACCCAAAGCACATCAGATCAGACAGAGATCAGCGGACTATCTTAATGCTCATGTTCATCCTTACTGCTGGGATGACAAGTGATCAAGGAGGAATGCCATCCACTGCAACCAAGCTATAAAGGTTTGATTAGAAGTAAAAACCATATGGAAAGTGTGTCCAGTGGATTGTATTCAATGTTTGGCCTACTTACAGTAGACTCATTGAAATGAATGGGACTTAAGTTGGACTAAAATTGGATACAACCAGCTGCACATTCCACTGTCTGATTTTGGGCTGAATTATCATGTGCTTACAAGGTAATCAATTTACGACTCAGGAAAACTTAGAGGTTAAGAAAGAAGCAAAGAAACCATTCTGAGATAAATCCAGTTCATTTAACAAGCTCCATCAGATAAATGTTGTATTGCACACTTGTTACTGGGCACTCATGATTTTTTGCGGGTCCGTCTCATGATGTCATTTGCCTCCCGCACGCCTCCCACCCCTTCTAGACTTCTTTGCGCAACAACAACAACAACCCATTAAGTCTGATGTATTCAAAGTGCTGGTATTAATATTTAAATCCTTAAACGGCTTGGGGCCAGGCTATCTGAAAGAACGCCTCCTCCCATATGTACCTGCCCAGACCCTAAGGTCATCCTCAGGGGTCCTTCTCCGTGAGCCCCTGCCAAAGGAAGTGAGGCAGGTGGCTACCAGGAGGAGGGCCTTCTCTGCTGTGGCACCCTGGCTGTGGAATGAGCTCCCTAAAGAGGTTCGCCTGGCACCTACACTATATTCTTTTAGATGCCAGGTGAATACCTTTTTATTCTCTCAGGATTTTAACAGTCTATAAATTAATTTTAACTTTGCTGTTTAAAATTTGTATTTTAAATTTGTATTTCTGCACTGCTGCTGATTTTACCCTGGTTGTGCTTTTATATTGTGTTTTATATTATGATTTTATACTGTGGTTTTATACTTTGAATGGTTTTAAATTTTGTGAACCACCCAGAGAGCTTTGGCTATTGGGCAGTATATAAATCCCATAAATAAATAAATAAATATTTTTAAAGACTGAAATTGCTGCTAACTGCTGCTGTATGCAGGAGAAGTAGTGGGATCGAAATGGCCCACTGAATGGGCCACATGCACATTGTTTACTTCCTCTCTCGCAAGAGGAAGTAATAAGGGACAAAAGTGCAGGCGGAGAAGCGACGGTAACCAAATGCGATTTCCCCCTGTCTGATGATGCTCAATATTTCCCTCCACCCTCCAAATGAAGTCTAGCAGATCAATTCTAAAGTCATTTAGTAGAAAGCAAAAGCAAGTAAATGGCTAAAAGATGACTCAAAATAAAATAAAATAAGGGTCAACTTCAGATTGTAAAGAAGCATCCGGCATCAGTTCATGATGGCAAAATTTGTATGAAGTTGTTTATTATTTTCGCCGTGGAATTTGACGAATGGAGAAATCATGAATTCCTCTATTTGCATCAGCCACAGGCCTTAGCATTTGAAATGAGATGTACAAAAATAAAATAAAAGCAGGATTGTACTTGACCAAAATTACCCAAGTTGATAAATGGAGAACAAAGGACATGAAATTCAGAGATGATACAATCAGAATCTCAAATTGGAAAGCTGGTCAACACAAGATTCACCAAGGGCAACATTTTTGCATGGAGTAGAAGAACAAATGCACCACTCTTATATGCAAGGTCAAAGTCTGTCTTAAAAAGAAGTGAAGCTTAAGTGTGATGGTACAGCATAAGAAGACAAATGTCATTGCAAGTTGTGTGACCAGGGTTATCATTTCTATACTCAGAGTTGGTTCACACATATACAGTAATTACTCATTGGCTGGAATATCAGGCAGCAAATGGCATATGTGAATGGATGCTCTATCACCACAGACAGAACTTACATTTCACCCCATGGCAACTCAAATGAAATGTGTGTGTTTTCTCAATTAAGTCAGTTTATACATTCAACTGCCAGTAATCAAGGCCAAGTTCAGCTTGGCTGCCATGCAATCATTTACGGGACTGTTCAGGGCTGCTGGCAGCATTATGACTTGGCCAGGATGGGATAGAGGCAGCAGTTATATCTATGATGGGGGAAGGGGCACTATTGCTCTCATGTCGTACTTGTGGGCTTCCTGCAGGCAGCTGGTTAACCACTACATGAATAAAATGTTGGACTGAATGGACCCCTGGTCTGGTTCAGGAGGGCTGTTCTTATGTGACTGTCATTATTTCTGCAACTGAACTAGCAGAATTGTGCCAATCATTGCAGCAAGTGTGTGTATGTATCTTCTCCTGCCCCTTCAGAAGGAAAAAAAGGACAGGAACCTCTCATGCAAAGCACTTGAGTCATTGCTGACTCCTAGAGAGACACCTGCTTTCGCTGTTTTCTTGGCAGACTTTGTAGCGGGGTGGTTTGCCATTGCCTTCTCCAGTCGCAGTTACCTTTCCCCCAGCTAGCTGGGTACTCATTTTACCGAACTCGGAAGGATGGAAGGCTGAGTCGACCTGAGTTGGCTGCCTGAGAACCAGCTTCCACTGGGATCGAACTCAGGCCGTGGTAACTGCCGCTTACCACTCTGCAGATGTGTTTGCATGATTCTGGCAGGTAGCTAACCAAACAGTTGGACCTGCCATACTTCCAAAAATTATTGTAATGGGTGCTGGTAAGCATCTAGACCAGGCCAAAGTGTAAAGCAACTATGTATGATGCAAACCTTAGGAACTAGTAGCAGTAGTCATATAAAAACTGATGACATCCCATTTTGAAGCAGGGTGCTCAGTTTTGGATAGCACAGTTCAAAGACACTGATGAGCTGGAAAGGATTCAGAGAAGGCGGAGGGCTGCCATTATTATTATTATTATTATTACATTTATATCCTGCCTTTTTTCCTCCAAGGAACCCAAACGCAGTGCACATAATCCACATCCTCCTCTCCATTTTATCTTCACAACAACAACCCTGTGAGGTAGGTTGGGCTGAGAGTCTGTGACTGGCCCAAAGTCACCCAGTGGGTTTCCATGGCTGAGTGGAGACTAGAACCCGGATCTCCCAACTCCCAGTCCAACACTTTAGCCACTACACCACAACCTTTTGACCGAGACCTGCTTTAGGCTGAAATCCTATGCTTTCTTACCTGGGACTAAGCTGCATTGATCACAGTCAGATGTACTTCTGAGTAAACACATTTAACAAACATGTGCTGTGAGTGGCCAGATCTGGTCCACAGGCCACAAGATGGCCACCCTTGGTTTAAAGTAAAATTAGATACATTCCAAAATGTATTGCAGCATTTTTTAGACCTCTGCCAGGGGTGGAATTAAATTTTGGAGAAGCTCTCAGGGCCTGCATTCCAGTGGTGGGCGGAACCAAAAGCAAAAGGGGTAGGAACAAAAATGGGGGGACATAGCAGCATATTGTAGTGTAAAATCTTGCCAGCAACAAAACCTAAGGAGAGGCATTTCAGCCTTTTAAAATGGTTTTGACCTTTTAAAGCTACAGAAAACCTGAGAACCCACCAAATACTCAGTGGTTCAAGGAAAGGGAAGAGAAGGGGAAGGAGTGGGGCTATCTGGGGAAACTGAATGGTCAGAGTAGGACCTCAAGAGGGACATATTTAGCCCCTGGGCCTGAGGTTCCCCACACTTGCCCTATGCAGACTAAGGAGTAGACGACATATTCCCTCCACCCTGCACTATCAACACCATGCTCCGTTTTATTTATTTATTCATCTTCCTTTCCTTTTTCAAAAAAATTCTCCTTGGCTTCCCCCCTGTTTTTCCTTTCTTTTTTCTTGATAAAATAATAATAATAATAATAATAATAATAATAATAATAATAATAATAATATAATGATGATGTAATAGTCAAATTAGCAGATATTATATGCTATGAAGAATGCTAAGGGATCAAAAGCAGAGAAAGTAAATATCTTTATAAAGGCTGAGCATATCAGATTGATGGAGAAAGCTGGGATTCACGCTGGTTTTTCCAACTACTGATCGCACAAAATGCATATGAAAGAGTGGGAATGAAATGCTTGTGAAGAAGTAGCCTGTAGGCCTCAGCTTCTACCTTCCTCCAGCCGCCCTAGTTCTGCTTGTTATTCGATTCCATTTTGGTTCAGTGAACTGGGTCACTTCTAATGGGTCACTTACTTTATTTGGGGAAGTGGGAAGAAAAGCACGCTGCATGATAACACACACAATGAAGTTAGATTTGACTAGTCCAAGGCACCTGTCTGATATCTTTCAGTACTAATGAATATGAGTTTCTCAATTCTAATTCACTTTACATGAGCTTAGCCAAAGGGGCAAACAGCCCAAATGTGAGGGAGCTTAAGGCCTCGGCTAGACGTACTTGGTCTAGCATAACGGAGGGGTGAAGATCTTGCGATATTTTTATCTCGAGATCTCCCCCTCTGTTTACATGTGGCATGCGACGACCTCAGAGGGGAAGGACGTCATGGCCGCCATTTTTTCCCTTAAAGGAGAGGAGTGCACAAGCGCTCGTGCACAAAAGGTAAGGTTTTTTATTTCAAATATTTTTTCCTGCTCCCACCCCATGCAATCCCCATTGGGCACAGAGCTCTTGAGGAGCTCTGTGCCCCATGCATGGGTCCCAGCAACTCGCTACAAACCGTGACGCCTGCACACACGTTCGGCAGTCTTGGGATCATCCCGAGATCGCAGAAAAAGAGGGAGGACTAGATCACAGGGCAAGGGAGGCATCATCCCTCCTTGCTCCCAGGATCCCCTGAGCATCATGTGGATGCACAGGGACGATCCTGGGGACTGCCCTGGGATTTTGCTCCATCTAGCTATGGCCTAAGTTTCATCTAAAATATGTTATTTTTATGACTAATTGTCTTGTTAATGATTTATTTTTTTAAAAAATCAGTCCTATAAAGGATATATTTCTACAAGAACCATACTATTCAGTGTGGGAACATCAACTCTTCCAGCAGAGCCTAGGCCCAAAACAGTCCATTGATCATTGGCATTGATGCCAAAGAGGACATCCAATGCCTATAGCAGAGCCAGGGGTAAAAGACAGCCCATATCTCTGCTACTGCTGAGACATTAACTGTTAGTACCAGAAACTGTCTAAATTTGCCACCATAGCTGGAACTTTAGTTTCTCTCTGTTCTTCATTTTTCCAGTCTTAGGTTCTTTTTGTTTCAAACTTTGAGAATTTTTCCAGTTGTAAGTTTGGTTTGCCCTGAACTTTGAACTAGTTTTAAAGTTTGAATGAAAATTCATAAGTAATTTTGGGCATATTTCTCCTAATACACACATTTTTGCCTAATATTTAATCATTTTAAATATTTAATTAGCAATTTTCCTAATATACAGTTTTGAATGTTATTTTTGCAATTAAATGCAAAATTCCAGAGGTTAGCCAGAAGAGATAAGGAATTATTTTTAAACAAGCAATGTGCGGAAGTGGAAGAAGACAATAGAATAGGAAGGACAAGAGACCTCTTCCAGAAAATTAGAAACATCGGAGGTAAATTCCAGGCAAAAATGAGTATGATCAAAAACAAAGATGGCAAGGACCTAACAGAAACAGAAGAGATCAAGAAAAGGTGGCAAGAATATACGGAAGATCTGTATAAAAAGGATAATAATATCGGGGATAGCTCAGATGGTGTGGTCAGTGAGTTAGAGCCAGACATCCTGAAGAGTGAGCTCGAATGGGCCTTAAGAAGCATTGCTAATAACAAGGCAGCAGGAGACGACGGTATCCCAGCTGAACTGTTTAAAATATTGCAAGATGATGCTGTCAAGGTGATGCATGCCATATGCCAGCAAATCTGGAAAACACAAGAATGGCCATCAGACTGGAAAAAATCAACTTATATCCCCATACCAAAAAAGGGAAACACTAAAGAATGTTCCAACTATCGGACAGTGGCACTTATTTCACATGCCAGCAAGGTAATGCTCAAGATCCTGCAAGGTAGACTCCAGCAATTCATGGAGCGAGAATTGCCAGATGTACAAGCTGGGTTTAGAAAAGGCAGAGGAACTAGAGACCAAATTGCCAATATCCGCTGGATAATGGAGAAGCCAGGGAGTTCCAGAAAAACATCTATTTCTGTTTTATCAACTATTCTAAAGCCTTTGACTGTGTGGATCATAACAAACTGTGGCAAGTTCTTGGTGGTATGGGGATACCAAGTCATCTTGTCCGCCTCCTGAGGAATCTGTATAACGAACAAGTAGCAACGGTAAGAACAGACCACGGAACAACGGACTGGTTTAAGATTGGGAAAGGAGTACGGCAGGGTTGTATACTCTCACCTTATCTATTTAACTTGTATGCAGAACACATCATGCGACGTGCTGGGCTTGACGAATCCAAGGCTGGAGTTAAAATTGCAGGAAGAAACATTAACAACCTCAGATATGCAGATGACAGCACTTTGATGGCTGAAAGTGAGGAGGAGCTGAGGAGCCTTATGACAAAGGTGAAAGAAGAAAGTGCAAAAGCCGGGTTGCAGTTAAACCTCAAAAAAACCAAGATTATGGCAACTAGCTTGATTGATAACTGGCAAATAGAGGGAGAAAACGTGGAGGCAGTGACAGACTTTGTATTTCTGGGCGCAAAGATTACTGCAGACGCTGACTGCAGCCAGGAAATCAGAAGACGTTTACTTCTTGGGAGGAGAGCAATGACAAATCTTGATAAAATAGTTAAGAGCAGAGACACCACACTGACAACAAAGGTCCGCATAGTTAAAGCAATGGTATTCCCCGTAGTAACCTATGGCTGCGAGAGCTGGACCATAAGGAAGGCTGAGCGAAGGAAGATAGATGCTTTTGAACTGTGGTGTTGGAGGAAAATTCTGAGAGTGCCGTGGACTGCAAGAAGATCAAACCAGTCCATACTCCAGGAAATAAAGCCAGACTGCTCACTTGAGGGAATGGTATTAAAGGCAAAACTGAAGTACTTTGGCCCCATAATGAGAAGACAGGATACCCTGGAGAAGAGGCTGATGCCAGGGAAAGTGGAAGGCAAAAGGAAGAGGGGCCGACTAAGGGCAAGATGGATGGATGATATTCTGGAGGTGACAGACTTGACCTTGGGGAAGCTGGGGGTGGCGACAGCCGACAGAAAGCTCTGGCGTGGGCTGGTCCATGAAGTCACGAAGAGTCAGAAACGACTGAACGAATAAACAACAAAAAGGCATTTTGAATGTTATTTTCCCTAACATGATCATTATCATCATCATTAATTGCATTTCTGTACCACCTAATAGCTGAAGCTCTCTGGGTGGTTCATAGTTCTTGATTGGAGAACTCCATGGCAAAATTCAGAGAAGTGTGAATTTCAAAGGTTAACTGAATTCCAGTTTGCATAGCGATTTGAAGCTGCAAAATCAGATAAGTTCACATTAATGGATTTCTCTGCTATCCCTAGCTGCAACCTCTCAAGGTCATTCATTGTCAACGGCAAGAGATTGTGCAGAGGGTGGATAATAGCAGAACATAAGCTTTCCATGGAGAAGGTCTCAGGTTCAATCCCTGACATTTCAGGTCTCAGGTGATGGGGGAGAACTCTGACTGAGAGCCAGGCTAGATGGACAAATGGTCTGACCTGCTATGTAATGTAATACTGTAGTGATGCCTTTATGCAACTTTGATTTTGTCAGCCACCCTGAGCAAACTCATAGAAAAGCCAAATATGCATTTCATGGCTAAAACGAATAATAAAGTGCAGTAAGAGGAAATGGGAATGTAACGGTTTTAAAAACTACTGCAGGCGGGGTTGGATAAGCTCTCTGTGGAAAATGCATCTATTTCATCTAGCAACAGATTGTTTGTTAATTCGCAGAATGCAAGTGCAGATGCTCCCCTTGGCTTGCCACCAAATCCTTGTACTCCATGTTCTGTTGGAAAAGACCGAGATGTCACACGATTGCCACCAAAAGAAAAACAGTTCTCCAGACCTTCCTCCCTGCATTTATTTTTCAAAGATTGTAATTGTTCTTTGTAGTTATGCCTATCTCCCGAAACAAAAATCTGTAAATTGGCCAACCAGCCACAACATCTTATAGCAATACTAAAAACTAGCGGTAAATGATGTCCTTGCTTTAAAACACCACACACACACACACACACACACACACTAATTTAAGACCTCGAAAATATCTGCGGGCCATGTTATGTGGTGCTTCTATCAAGCACTGCACTTCTGAAAGTTACCCTATACTTCCTTGGCCTATAAAATGGTCTCTACCGAAGGAGTGTTTTAATGAGCTGCTGCTGCTTTCTTTGATTGTTGTACTTTAATTGTGTTTTTCATGTATACATTTTTATGCTACGTTTTAAGATTTCGTTTTAATTCAGATTTTATTGTTAGCTGACTTGCGTGCCATTCTTTGGCAGAAAGGTGGGAAATAAGTTAAATAAATAATTATAAATAATGTTAATTATTATTAGGACTGTGCACGCGCACGCGCACACACCCCGATTTGACTCAGAAGCCAATTCAGAGCTCGGTCCCAGGCCACCTTGCTTTAGCTTCAGTTCCAAAGCTGAAGAAGGGGGGATGCTGTGGTTTCCTGGATGCAAGGCTGACTGGGAGTCCATTGGACTCCCCCTCCCCAGCCACTGACCTCCCATTTGCATGCCCACTGACCTGCAGGACTTACCTGAGGCCTCCACACATAGATTTAGAAAGGAGACTTGGCAGCTTGCCAGCATGCATGGAAGCCTCACGTAAGTCCTGAGTGTGGTTAGGTAAGCGGCGGTGGTGGAGGGGGGCGGTGAGTGGGACTTATCTGAGGCTTCCATGCACACTGCCAAGCTGCCTGCCTTCCTATCTGGATTGGAGGGCAGGCAGGCAAGTGGGCGGGCATGTAGCAGCGGTTGGCCATTGGGCCAAATCAGTCAGAAGCAGTTTGATTGCTTCAAGCTGAGGCAGCCCAATCAAGCCCTGAACCAGATTTGGGCTGAGGTGAAGCACAGCCCTAATTATTATCAGTTATTGGTTCACACCACTCACTATAAAGTCTTATCTACAAGACCTTTCCTCTCAAGTTTCCCATAATAAAGTAGTACTGTGAACCCCACTTGCATTACCAGGAGTCCACAATTTTTGGCAGGCCCTGATAGCTAAGCCAGAAACTGTGGTTGTCAAGACCCTGCCACTCTCCTTGTCTTGAATTCACACTCCACTCTGGACAA
This sequence comes from Elgaria multicarinata webbii, assembly GCF_023053635.1. Lineage (NCBI taxonomy): Eukaryota > Metazoa > Chordata > Lepidosauria > Squamata > Anguidae > Elgaria > Elgaria multicarinata. The sequence goes on from NC_086173.1 coordinate 78,282,265, forward strand.
GGTCAAGGACAATCTGTTGCTCCTCTTCCCAGCTGGTTTGGCTGCACCTTGGAAATGCAGTGGCCAAACCACTCACAGCTTTTCTCCCAACCTTGGAGCTGAGTGGTGGGCAGATATTACTATCCTTTCCCTCTAGATTTAGGACAATTACTTGTTTTCCTGGAATTTGTAAATTTGACTGTAGGTAGGACTACACAGAGCATGTCAAAGTCTGTCTTAAAAAGTTTAAACACATTGGTATGCTGTGGTTCAAGTTTTATTCTGCCGTATGCATTTGAGTGATATTGAACTGATTTGCACATAATGCTAACCTATGGTTTATTTAATTCATGAGTTGTTGAATTCTGGGTTGTCATGATGTGTGAACCCAGCCATGATAACAAACTGTCGTTTGTTAACCACATACAACCCAGAAAGAAAACACTTGGTTTATTGTTGGGCTGTGAACTCTGTGTTGCGAAACCCATGTGTTGTCGTTATGTGTGAACCCAGAACCATAGATTTATTTATTTATTTATTTATTTACTGCATTTCTATACAGCCCAATAGCCAACGCTCTCTGGGTGGCTCATAAAAAATTTACGTTTGTTTTGCCAAGCTACAGAGGCAGCAGGCAAGAGTGGGAGACGAGGGAACCAGCCACTCTGTATTCCAGTACTTTTTTTTTTTTTTAATAATTTTTATTCATTTTCAACACTATATAAACATAAATGAACATTTCCAAAATATATTTGAAACAACACAATAAGAAAAAAAATACATCAAATATCTGCTTCATACATATTGAATAATTGTTGAGTACAAATATCAAAAACTATTACATATGCCTTATCACACTACAACATTTCCATTCTTAACATAAAAGTGCACCCCCCACCTCGGGATCATTCTTGAGTCCAAAATCTAATCATTTCTTCTGATGGTGGTTTCCCACTTCCCTTAGTAAACACGAACACTAGGAACTGTTTCCAAATTCCTTCGAACTCATTTATTTTAGTTACGCCTTTCCTCCACTTAATATTGCATGTCAGTTTATCATTAATGGCTATGTCCCATACTACTTTATACCATTCCTCAATAGAATATTCCCCTTGGATCTTCCAGTTCCTAGCTATCAACAATCGTGCTGCAACCAACAAACTCGATATCAGCTCTATAGTTCCTTTTCCACACTTTATATCTTCAAATAGTGACAGCAATGCTATTTTTGGTGTTTGTTCTATTTTCATTCCCACTATTTCTTCAATTTCTGAAAACACCATCTTCCATAATCTTTGTACATATTTGCATTGCCACCACATATGTAAATACGTTCCTATTTCCCCACATCCTCTCCAACAATTTGCTGAATGTTGATCACTTATCTTGTTCAATCTAACCGGGGTTAGGTACCACCTCCATAAAATTTTAAAATAATTCTCCTTTATTCTTACTGATAAACTTCTCAACACTCTTTGTTTCCATAGTCCCTCCCAGCTCTGTCGCCCTATTTGTATCTTCAAATCTGATTCCCAAATCATTTTCTCTGTATTCTCTCTAAACTCCTTCTCTAACAATATTTTATATATTTCACTCATTAATCCTTTTGAAACTATACTACCTCCTTTTCCTTTCTCCTTACTTACTACTAATTCTTCAAACCTCGTCATCTTTCTGCACATTCTATTATCTTTAATCCACTTTTTATTCCATTGTTCTAATTGACCATATTCTAGCCAAGATAGCTTCTTCTCCTTTAACAAATTTTCCATATCTTCTCTTGTTTTAATATCTCTTACCCAATCCTTTAATTTTATTTTATTTTTCTCTTTTAGTATTTTACATAATCTACCCTTTAGATCCTCTGGGAAATTCTTTAACATTATTATCGGTGCTAAGGGAGAGTTGCTCGGAAGCAGCTTCCCTTTAAATTTGCTCCAAATTTCCCATTGAGTCCTCAGGAGTGGATTATCTATACTTCCAACCCATTTTCTTCCTCCATCTTTAAAAAAAACATTCTCCAGATTCATCTCTACCTTACTTATGTTTTTTTCTTCCATCCAATATAAATCTCCTACTCCCATAATTGCTTCTACAACATGTCTTAATCTATTTGCTACGTAGTATAATTTTATGTTTGGGAGACCCATTCCCCCCTTTTTTTGGCTTAGGTACCAATTATTTTTATTCACTCTTGCTCTCTTTTCTCCATTACAATATTTATTAATAATATTTTGCCAACTTTTTATCTCGGTTTCTGATATTTTTATAGGTAGCATCCTAAATACAAAATTAATTTTAGCTAATATCTTCATTTTTATCAAAGCTATTCTCCCAAACCAAGATAAATTTAATCTTTTATATTTCTCCAATTTCTCTAGTACCTCCTTCTTTAACCTCGTTAAATTTTCCCTTTCTAAATTCTCTAGATTTTTTGTAATTTTAATTCCCAAGTATTTAATCTCATTCTTAACTTTCAATTCCATTCCCTTAAATTCCCAATCCTTTTCTTCCTTCTTAGTATAGTTAAACAACATCATCTCTGATTTAGACCAATTTATTTTTAACCCTGTAATTTCCTCAAACTCCCTCAACTGATATTTAATTCTTTCTAATTTTCTTAATGGATTCTTAATGGTCAATAAAGTATCATCCGCAAACATGTTTAGCTTTATCTCCCTTACCTCTCCAATTCCTTCTAATTCTTTATCCTCCCTTAGTGCCTTCGCCAAAACTTCCATAACCATTACAAAAAGGACCGGCGAGAGCGGACATCCTTGTCTTGTTCCTCTGGCTAGTCGTATCTTTTCAGTAAGTCCGTCATTTACCACCACTACCGCCGTATTTTGGGAATATAGCTGTTCTATTACATTTTTAAATTTATTTCCAAATCCCAATTTATCTATAATACTCTTTAGTGCCTGCCAGCTCACACAATCAAAAGCTTTAAAAATATCTAATGCCATAATACCTGCCTTAATATTTGCTTTTTTTATTACATTTATTACATTTAAAACTCTACCCACTAAATTATGCATATGTCTTCCTACCACAAACCCACATTGATCTGCCCCTATAAATTCTGCCAAAAATTTATTTAATCGTTTGGCCATAATAGATGTAAAAATTTTAGCATCCTGATTTATTAAAGAAATAGGTCTATAAGAATCAGGATTAGTCAAATCTTTATCTGGTTTTGGGATCAGAATTATCACTGAATGTTCCCATGATTCAGGTATCTTCTCTCCTGATAATATCCTATTATAAAGTTCCATTAATTTTGGAACTAAACAATCTTTGAAGACCTTATAATATTCTGGACCCAAACCATCTGCTCCTGGTGATTTACCCACTTTTAACTTATCAATAACTTCTTCAACTTCTCTTTGAGTTATTACTGACTCCATTAACTCCTTATATTCTGATTTTATTTCCTTCTTTATAAACCTTCCAATATACTCCTCCACCTTTTCTTGTTGAATTTCTTTACCCTTGTACAATTCCTGATAAAATTCCTGAAAAATTTTTATTTTAGCTTTCATTGCATGACAATAATTCCCTCAGCTATCTTTCAACGTTTCTATCCCATTCCTCCCTTTTTCTTTTTGTGTGAGCTTGGCAAGCAACCTCGAGTTCTTATCACTGTTTTCAAAATATTCCCTTTTCATATACATTAAATTCTTTTGAATCTCTTCTATATTTAAGTTTTCTAATTGTTTCTTCTTAGCTTGTATTTCCACTAATTTATATTTATCTTTACTTCGCCAATATCTTTCCTCCAAGTTTTTAATTTCTATCTCTAACTTTTCCTGTTCTGCACGTTGTTGTCTTTTTAAACTACATGTTTCTCTAATACAGATTCCTCTTGCTACAGCCTTCATGGTGTCCCAAATGACTGACCCAGCTGTTCCTCCTTTTTCATTAATTTCCCATGACTCCGACAGTTCCTTCCGAATTTTATCTACTATTTTATTGTATTTCAATATCTTTGTGTTCAACTTCCATCTATATGCCTCTTTATAATCTTTCTTAACTGTAAATTCTAAACTTAACAAGGCATGATCGGTTACTTTTATTACCCCCATTTCCATTTTACAAATCCTCGTTGCAAAGTCTTTTGAAACAAATATATAATCTATCCTGGAGTATGTATGATGAACTGGGGAAAAGTATGAAAATCCAGGCCTATTCCCGTTAAGTAAGCACCACGAATCTAAATAATCATTTTCTTTTACTAATTTATTCAATATAGTCATATTGTTCCTCTTTTCAGCATTAGTGGGATTTGACCTGTCCCTTTTATTATCCATAACCATATTAAAATCCCCAGCTAATATAGCATACCCCTCCTTAAATTCTTCTATTTCTTTAAACAACTTTATAAAAAACTCTCTATGCCTCTCATTTGGGGCATAAACATTAATCAAAGTATAAACCTTTCCCTCAATTTTACCTTTTAACATAAGATATCTACCCTTATCATCCTTTTTTACTTCTTCTAATATAAACCCACTTTTTTTTGAAATCAAAGTGGCCACTCCATTTTTTTTTGATGTCCCTAATGATTTTTCATAATAGGCTAACCACTTTAATTTTATCATATTCGAATTCTCGGAGCCTTGGTGTGTCTCTTGGATCATTATAATATCTGATCCCTCTTTATTTAGCATTTGTTCTATTCTCTTCCTTTTCACGACTGCCCCTAAACCTTTAACATTGAGTGTTGATACCTTTATCTTTTTATCCATAATCACCCTTTTGAAATCTCTTCCGATCCCTTGTGCTCAGCAATTCAAACTTGCTTACATAAAAACACAAACTCCGTACATAAAGCCCCCACCCTCCTACCCCGATTCCAGTACTACAGCACTACAATGATGGGATACAGGGAGGGAGTGGTTAAAGGAAGAGGGAAACAAATAACCCAGAAATTAAGAAAACAAACAACAGTTTGTACGATTATCTGACAAAGAAATCCTGGGCAGGGCAAAAAATCATCGGTTAAATAAACCATTAGCATCATGTGTGAACCAGGTCATTTGCAACATCATACTTGACTACTATCCTCGGTTTTAACCTGAAAGATCCCCTGATTCTAAAGAGTTTGAGGTCCAAGTCCTTGAAGAAGCATGTACTTCCATATCAACTTGCTCTTGGATTCAGATCTCCTTCTGAGACCCTTCTCAGCACCATGTACATTGATGGTGCTATATAAATAAATAATAATAATAATTCTTTGGATTCCCCTCAGTTGCACTGGGAGAAGCCTTTCTAAACTGCTACACTCCAATTGTGGAAAGCCCTTCCTAGAGTGATCCACCTGGCCACCTACACTACAATCACCAGATTAAAGCATCCCCCACCACCACAGGCATTCAAATCTGCTGATCACTTTTAACCTTGTTTAGGTGTTATAACAATTAATTGCTGGAGGGGAAGTTATTATGAAATCATTAAGAATTGTACAGTGCCGTGAAACCAAAATAGGGTGAAGGGAACTGTATAAATGCTTTAAATAAATCAGATGCTATTCACTGAATTAGCATCCAGCATGGAGGGCCATGGCACGGCAATCAAACAAAGAAAACACAGTTAAATTCTAATAACAATGTTAGGTGTTTCAGGATTACTCAGTTGCGAGTTAGCTCTGGCCCACTGCGTTCCCTTTAATCAGTTGGAAAATATCGGCTGTGCACTTCTGTCAGATTGATGCTTAGGCACATCACAGAGTCCGTATATTTACATTTTCCATTCCATAGGTAAAACAGCCCCAGGAGTTATGCTGGGCCTAAATTAGTGCATGGAGTTCATCTGTTCATATTGGCAGCTATCATAAAAAATCCCCCCTCCTTCCCTGCTGTCCATCATTTTAAAAATTATACAACAATACCAGGTACTACGCACGCACCATTTCACCCCAGTGAATTTACTCAGTGGTTTCCCTCTCTAACCTGAGTTTCCTTTGAAAAACAATATGAAACACCAGGGAGTTTTGCCTTGCTTTCACTGCATGTAAATTAAATCCCATCAAAAGAGCGCTAAGAGATCTCCTCAAACATCAATGTACGGATGCTAGATGCTAGGGAATTTTACATATGCAGCTGAGTTTTCGAAAAGGTTAAGGTTAAGTTGCTTTTGTGTTGGTCCGAGAGAAGTTCTGGTATTACAGCATTTATTAAAGGTTTTGTGCTACATAGAGCCATCATGCCTACAAGAAAGGTCAAATTCACAGCAACATTGTCTTTATTTATTATATTTCCATACTACCGAATAGCCAAAGATCTCCCTGGGCAGTTCTCAACCAATTTAAAACCATAAAATGCAGCATGATTAAACATAACACAAAGTTTTTCAAAGTTTAGAAGGACAAAATAAAACCAGAATAAAAACTAGCAGCAATGTAAAGATATTTTTAAAATAATAATAATAATACAATAACAGATTAAAAAATAACAGCAACTGAAAGATAAACATACCTGGGAAAATAAGAGGGACTTCACCTTAGACCACAGCTTAGGCACCAGGCAAGCCTAAGGGCATTCCACAACCAGAAACATATTAAGATCCCAATCCTATGCATGTTTAGACAGAAATGTCCTATAACTCCCAGCAAGCTTGGAGTTGCAAGACCTTTCCCCCATCTAAACATACATAGGATTGTCATCTATGTTGGTTACAAATTAAGGATGTATGGACTTTGTAAGATCTGTTCCATCTCTGTTCGCAGATTGTTGGGTTCCTTTCTATGGAATCTGATTTTTTTTCCAGTTTCCACATTTGTGCAAATTTGCACATGTACAAATGTGCAGATTCCCTTCAAATGCTCAAATTCCTTCAAAATGTGCATTTTCACACTTTAGCCTATGAGGGAAAGGCACACTTTGGGCTGGGATTTTTATTTGTTTTTACATATGTTTTTCAACAAATATGCACAAAATTCCTGAAGTTTCGGGAAATGGTAGCCATGCAGCCTCTGCCTAAAATCCCAGGCAAAAGAAAATCCACCACTTCCTGAGAGGTGTCCAAGAGCTCCTACCATTACAAAGTTTCTCCTAATGTTTTGCCAAAATCTGCATATTTGCCATTTCCACATACTGGTTCTAGTCCTGCCCTTGGAAGCAACAGAGAAATGAGAGAATACATCTGCTCCATCTTCTGCATGACAGCCCTTCAGCTATTTAAAGGTGGCTAACATATGAACCCCAAAGGTTCTCTTCTCTGGGCTAAACTTACCTGGCTCTTTCAACTGTTCTTCATAGGGTTTCCAGATCCCTCACCATCCTGGTTGCTTTGCTCTAGACCTGATCCAGTATATCACTATCCTTCTTATAATGTGGCTGCCAGAATTAGGCGTAGCACTCCAGACACAGCCTGACCAGGGCAGAATAGAGTAGAAGGCCTTAGCTAGACCTAAGGTTTATCCCGGGATCATCCCGGGGTCATCCCTGCCTGCTCCCAGGATATCCTGTGTGTCATTTACATGAACAGGGATGACCCTGGGACGATCCCGGGATAAACCTTAGGTCTAGCTAAGGCCGAACTATCGTTTCCCCTGATCTGGGCACTAAGCTTCCATTAATGAAGCTTAAGATCCAAGCAGTTGCATCACACTGCTGGCTCAAGTTCAGTTTATCATCAAGTAGGGCCCTTTTCATATGGACTGTTGTCAAGGCTGGTTTCCTTCATACTTGTGCCTTGGATCTGTTCTACCTAAGTACAGGAGTTTGCATGTTATTTCTGCTGAACGTCATTTTGTTGGTTTCAGCCCAGTGTTCCAGCCTGTCAACATCATTTTGAGTCTTGATTCTGTCTTCTATGATGTAGGCTATCCCTCCCAGCTTGTGACATCTGCACATTTAATCAGCATCCTCTCTATACCCCATCCAAGGTCTCTCATAAAAGAAATACACCGGGCCTTGTACAGACCCCTGGGGCTCTGCATTCGAGACTAGAAAGAGTTTAATGTAGCTTAGACTGTTGAATTGATCCAGTACCACTATTTTTTTCAACAGGATTGTGAATTTTAATTGCTAGGTGAGCCTTTTAGAGCTGTTGTACCAGTGAGTAGAACAAGGTGAATGATCATACCAGAGGGGGGAAATCCATCTACATACTGGCCATAATAATTGTCACTGAACATTTAGACTATTGTATTAGATGAACAGATGGTGTAGCTGGCATACTGAGGTCCTTCCCTTTCATCCTGAATTGTGTTCATGGCTGTACTAACCAACTAGCAGCTTCTAGAAAGCTCTGCTGAAAATAAGAACCATATATCGCTATGATTAATCAATTAACTTTGATACAGAAATGATGATGATGACTTGGAACCAGACTTAGGCATACTTAGAGCAGACCCACTGAAAACAATGTTAGCCATGTCTAACTAAGTCCCATTGATTTCAATGGGTCTACTTTAAACATGACTAAGACGGGATTCAGCCCACTATCATTAACCCATCCTAGTTTACCATATACTGGTGTCTGCATGTACTTGTTTGGCCAGCTTGGTGTGTTTTCCCATGCTGTCCCTGACTTCAAGGTCAGAGCCAAACCCTCACTAATTGGACTGAACAAATTCAGCTGAATACCAGTGGAAATTGTTTCCAGCTAGCTGGTGATTGGCTAATAGGGATTTGTTAAAGGCTTTTGGGTATAAAACCAAGAGTTGAGAAAGTTTCCTTGGTCTTTGCTAGCTTTCATTTTGCCCTGTCCAAGGTTTGCTTTGGAGGGTTTGTTTTCTCAGCTCCTTTTCTATTGGATCCATACCACTGGTACTTATAGATTAGTCAGTTTTGTTGTTTTGCCCTGTAAATATTTTTCCCCTGAACTTATTCTGTTTCTTTTGGATGTTGCCCCCATCCCCTTTTCCCTTTCTGTAAATAAAATTATGACCTATCATATTTGAATGTCTGAATGAATGAATGAATATATTTTATTACGGTCATTGACCAATACCAACAGTATTCCACTTAGCTGTGGTACTAAACCACTATTTCTATTGCTTTAAGGTTTCACGCGCTTTGAAATAGAGGGTGAGTTTGGGCCCTTGTTTCATAAGACTTAGGGGTGTCCTGTAAGTTTTGAGAGTCTCTTAGCTCAGGCTGAATTGAACATAAAGGGTAATGGCACCCTTCCTTGCTAGGTTGGCGTTCGATCCAAATGTTTTCTTGTCCCTGCCTACACTGGTGGGAGTTAGGGTACCTCCTTCCCTACCTTCACAGGAGGTAAAAAGGTGTTGTTTCTTCCACAGACATTTAATTTTTACATTGTACTATCTTGACCTTCCTCAGTGAGCTCATCTTTGGCATGGCCATTTAAAGCCTGCTTCTGTTGTGCAGTCATACAAAATTTATCACCACAATAGAACAGAAAAAGAAGACACAAATAAAAAGATAGTCCTCCAGTGTTTCATCTCTCTTGGTTAGCATTTATGCACCAACCTTATTTACATGCTGTATCTGAGGAATATAAATAAGTAAATCAATGGCAAAGTACAAAAACTTACACTTTTGTTAGCTTTGCAAGCTGCAAACTAGGACAGTGATGTTTAAATCAATCAAACATTTTTTTTTATTGGCACTAAGGAGATTTTCCCAGAAGAGAAATACAAAATAGCTCTATGATCTGCCAGTGCCCGCCAATCTCAAACAACAGCAATAGCAACAAAATACAAAGTGTATCTTATTGGCAGAAATGTGTCACATTCATCACTAGCACAACTTTCTGAAGCATCCATTGGGCTCCAATAAATATGAGTGTAGTGTCAGTGAGCAGAGAAGAGCTACCAGCAGGAAGTCATGTTTTACAGTTCACCAGCAATGTCAATATAGGCTCTGGATGTCAACTTGTTCTCCACCCCCACCATCCCCATAGCATAGCATAGGGGTGCAGAACCTCTTTCAGTCCAAGGGCCGAATTCCATTTCAGAGAAGTTCTCAGGGCCACATTCCAGTGGGGAATGGGGCTAAAGGCAAAGTGGGTGAGATTTAGTTTAATGCTCTTCCTGACAGTAACTGAGCCTTAGGAGAGGCTTTTCAAGCTTTTAGAATGGGGTGGGGGTGACTCCATATAACTCAGGAAGCCTCCAAATGATCAGTGGTTGTGGGAAAGGGGGTGGGACAGAGGAAGGGGGTGTGGTCTTCTGGGGTTCCTCTAGATAGCCAGACTTGGCCCGTAGGACTGACGTTCTCTACACTTAATGCAGTGTACCTCAAAATAAATGTCACAGAATTATGAAATCATCTAAATAAACATAAAAAATCGCTAATTCCTCTTCCATATGCCCCACAACTCTGGTAAAGGGAAGTGATTGCAGTCAGGGTCTAAAGTTGATAAAGAGTTCCTAGCAAAATCTTGATTTCACATAGAGCTTCTGAAGCCGGGAACAGAGTTCCAAGGAAGATAGGTTTTTGGCTATAGAAGAAAAGACAGCTTGAAATAGTACAAATCTATGTGCACGCATCTGAAGGGGATTGTATGCCCAGTCAGGGGTGGTCTTTGAAGTTCCTACTACAGCAGCTTACATTGCTAAACAAGCCATTTGATTTTAAACTGAAACTTCAAAGAGCCTGGCCATGTGTGCAGTTCCTGCCCACATGTGCATGTAGCTTTGCAGCCTACACTATTGGGGGTATCTTTTTCAGCACATAGGGCTTAGTTGCTCCTCCTTGGGCGCTGGAATCTTACCCTCCGCCTGTCTTAATGCTGGACTCCCACCCTCAGCTTACCTTATTGCTGAAAAACAGTGCAATTGCAACTAAAGATTGCTGCATTGATCATGGTAATATTATAATCCAACTGTGAATTATACGTACACTGATGAAAGACTCATGGCAATGAGAATTACCTCACCAGGGACAGTGCTGCCTTAGGAAGCCAGTGCAAATAAATATTAACACCTAGACGTCTAGGAAACAGTCTGATAGAGAGCAGTTTGTGCTGCTTCTCAAATCTTATTAACATAGGTATACACAAGGGGTGTGCTGGATGTGCCCAAGCATACCCTAATGTCTCAAGCAATAAGCGTCACATTGAGGGGGGCACTGAGTAGGGGGATCCAGACACAATGGGAATGATCCTCCGGCTGCCCTCCAGCTGTTCTGCCACTGGGCCGAAGAACCGTTGCCTCCAAGAGAGCACCGTTAGTCCCAGCAGCCTCTCTGCTGGGAGCTGCACTTCAAAGAGGCCAGGAGGAGGGTCCTAAAGGCTAATATTGCCTCATAAGCCCCTCCTCTGGCCAGTGTCACCACAAAACCCCACCAATGCTATGATTTGAGGAATGTCTCCTCATTCCCCCCACACACACCTGCAATGGCCCCCTCATGGTCAGGCAAGCCAAACGCAGAGTAGGGCATCTGTGTCTACAAATGTTTAATAAATGAATGAAAAAAAATGATGTCCTTTATTATTGAGCATTCAATAAATGTTTGCCAATAAATAAATAAATAAATAAATAAATAAGATACCCTGAGTGCATACCCTAATGAAATGTGTTTAATAAGCCATTTCTTATTAAAATGACCATGAGCTGGACATTGCCTATCTCTAATTTATTTTACTGGTCAGAAATATAGATGATGACAAGCACATTTCATGGGGCAAAATGCTCTGTAAGAAGTTAGAAGTACACATATGAAGAGAGACATAAATCAAAGTTTGTATTGTATAAAAATGCTTTGCCTTTACTGATGACCAACTGTCAGCAGGTGTACTGTATGCGGGTTTAGTTTCTCTCTCCTTATCTCCTGGGGCTTCCGTATGAGGATGGAGGTCCCAAAGTTCCCTGTTCTCTATGTACCCTCACAGAACTCCCATTCACAGACCTCCCTGGAGAAAGCAAATGACTATTGAAGTACTTGGAAATTTGTGATGCAAATATTCACACTGGGTCACACTGCAAAAGATATACATGAATTGCCAGAAATTATCAGCTGACAACTAATACCTGCTGGCATATTAAACATCTAGGCGGTAGACAAGCAGAACAAAAATGGAGAGCAATTTCCCCATCTCTTACAGTTGTAGGACAGTACTGCTTTACAGTGGTATTGAAGTGCACTGATAACTGTTGGGGCACAATCCACATTCCATATACCACTTTCATAGTTTTATATCCTGCTTTTTATTCCACATTCACAATGATTTGATACAAGGTGTAGATTTGGCCTAGGATTCATTTGAATAAGCCCCTAAGATGTTAAGAACACCAAGATATGGCCAGCTCTTAAAAGGCTGTATTTCTGCTGCTCAGCTGAGAACTGGATGTGCCCTGTTTTACCTGCCCCCCAACCGCACTAAGGAAACAAGGCAGCCTACATCACCACATCGCACACCAGATGACACATTAACCCACTTGCTGGTATCATAAAAACTCTAATGATTTCCATTTTTCATAGTTTATAGAAGCATCGTATATACACTATTACATAAAGATTTAATTATAATCAGCTAATGAAACCATTTCAAGTTAATAAAAAAGAAACAGAACAAGCACATGCAGATGCAACAAGGAGCCATTTTGCATATAAATGAAATGCAAAGGCAATGCATATACTCTAGGTAAAATGCTGAATGCCTTTTTAACTAAATTCATGCTGTTAATTAACTCCTGCTCAGACAATTATTAAAAACTTTCTCTTGTTTTTTCTTGCGCTCAGAGGTTGCAAAGCAAATGCTCTTTGAGTTATATTCCCTGCAGTTATTTTATTCTAACTTTTTCTTTTAGTTTTACAGAAGACCTTCAAGGCGAACTTGAAAGGTGTTTCTAAGTAATTCAGATACTGATGTGTTGTTCTTTTTTAAAAAAGCAATCCTATGCATGTTTAGATAGGGGGGGGGGAGTCCTATAGGTCCCACTATTCCTGCTGGGATATGTAGGACATTTTCCTCCCTAACACACAGGGCATCAAGCCCTTGAGCGATAATGACAAGCAACGCTTTACTGGATCTAATATAGGGCTGCCATTGTTCAATGTGAACATAGACTCTGGCATTATTTCCAAACCTTCAAAGTTCAGAACATTCAGGCGTTATGAACAATGGCTGATGTTGGAATAGTTGGAACCTGCCAATTATTTTGATATTGATTGTGAGATTAATAAGAGATGTAGAACCACATGCTTTCACTTTAGAAAGTTTGGCATACCTGATTTCTTAATCCAAATATCCACCACCTTTCCTTCACTACTTGCAGAATTTTGATTCAACTTCTGAAGCTGTCTGTTCTCCCTTCCAACCTAACAGAAGCCTCTGAAATTAAGAACCATGAAGGAAACTGGAAACCTTCAGAGATCATTTTGAAAGCAGAACTGCAAATTTGCTACCATACTCTGCCTGTGGTGGAATTTGGCAGCATTTCTAAAATTAAGGCTGGGGTTCTAAGTACACTAATTTTGGTTTTACGTCCACTGCAGACAATGTGACATTTTCAAATCAGTGTGTTTCAGGTCATGCTAGAAGGCTGATTCTCATTGGTATGATAGTTCTAATTTAAAGCTTGTATGTGATTTCTGGTGTATTTGTGACTAATTAATAAGGTCTACCTGAGCCCATATGAACCTGCCTATGCTTTAAGATCAAGATCAGAGTTCCTACTTATTGGCCTGCCTTTAACATCAGTTATATTGGAGGACACTGGGGATGGGGCATTCTCAGGAGTGGCTCCTTCCTTAAGAAACTCCCTTCCAAGGAATATGTGGTTGTTCCCCTTAGTTGTAGTATTTAAAATAGCTTTGAACATAAAACAGATGTGGGGGGCACATCTAGAAAGAATTGCAAATGCACATGTGATCCATGCTGGATTGAATCTATGTTCAAATTACCGCATTGATTATTGGCACAGTCTGCCAGTTGGTAATGTGGATTGCACACATTGGCATGATGGGTTGGGATAAGTTGAGTCCTAATAGATAACTGATAGTCACAAAGCTGAATGCGCCAATGTCTTGTAAGGCAGGGGTGCAGAATCCGAGGGCCAGATTCCATTTCAGAGAAGCTCTTGGGAGTCACATTCCAGGGGTGGGTGGGGCCAAAGGCAAAAAAGAAAAAAGAAAAAAAGAGTGGAGTCAAAATTCCAAAAGTACCAGCGTATTTTAACTGAAAGAACTTACTGCCAGTAACTAAGCCTTAGAAGAGGCATTTCAACCTTATATAACTAGGGAGAGGGGGAGTCACAAAAGTCAGGAAACTACCGAATGATTGGAGGTTAGAGAAAGAGGTGGGGCCAGGGAAGGGAGGTGGGGCCAGGGAAGGGAGGTGGGGCCAGGGAAGGGAGGTGGGGCCAGGGAAGGGAGGTGGAGCTTCCGAGGAACCCCTCAGAACCAGATTTGGCCCCCAATCCTGAGGTCCTGCACTCCTATTGTAAGAGGATGTGGTATATGCAAGGATCGTGGAACAAGGTGGCCCCCTTCCTATGGAACTCCCTGCCTTTAGAGGTCAGGCAGGCACCAGTGTTGTATTGTTTTGGTGCCTCCTGAAAACATTATTGTTCCAAACTTTCCCTGAATGATCAGCCGTGGTTTTACTGAACCTTGTTTCTTAAAAGATAATTCTTAATAATATTTTTATTCTGGTTTTAGTCTTTTATTCTATTTGTTCACCACTCCAAAATCTTTGGGTAGGGAGCAGTATATAAATATTCAGGTAAATAAGTAGTTAAAACATATATAGAAGAGATAAAGTGGTATAAAGATTTAAAGCAGAAAGGGTGCTATTTGCATTCTACTCTTAACAGGATATCACACAGCATCGAGGTGATGAGATAGGATAAAAAACAAGATAGGTTAAAAAAGAAGAAGTCCTGAATGGATACAGTTAAATGGAATTTACAACATGGGAGTGAATGGAATGTGATACTCTTAAAGGACATTTTTCTAATGGCTTATGATTGGCTACTTGAAAGATAGAAATTGTGATCTCAGACATACAGATTTTAACAAGGAGTTATACTTAGATTTTAAGACTATACAATGGTATAATCAAAGCTGTGAAAAGAAAAGAATACAAAAATGATCTGAGAAAGCAATTGAATGAGTTGGAACTCTACATATAGTTATCCCAAACAAGCTAAGTTCACTTTTCTATTGCTAATAGAGGCAAATATCACAGCCTCTGAGATCCATTATCTACTCCCAGGGCCCATTTCTTCCCAGAACTCATCAATGAGAATATCAGCAGTGATTAGCTTTTAAGAAACTTCCCCGAACAGATAGCTATTTCATCCCATAACATGTCTGAGCTATCTGAGATTAAGTAGAGGAAGAGGCAGCTGGTGGAATTTGTTTAATCAATTAAGTGTTTGCAATGTAATCAGCATTTGAACTACCCCATGTGCAGAATTAAACAAAGAAGGAGTAATCCAGATGCCAGTACTAGCAGCCTGATCCCATTGTCATGTAAATGCCTGGCAGCTATATAGGCATGGGACTGGACACAAGAGCCTTGGCATCAGTGCAACCCCACAATGTGGCAATGCACCAGCACCAATGCAGCAGTTTCTATCCGTACTATTGAGTCTGCAGTCTCCCCTGGCTGCAACGCATCTGTACCATATAACAGCACTTGTACCAGCCCAGGGAAGAAGCAGAGCCATTGAAAAACCCCTTTGTAAGGCAACCTAACTGGACAAAGGCAACAGAGATCTGAGTTTAATGATTCTGCTTTCTTTGCAAGTAAGGTGGCTAATTACACATGGCAAAAAACGGGGAAATGCATCACCAAAAAAAAAAATGTACTAGAGTTTTGCATAAATGTTTGCATCTGCTGATTTATATGTATAGATGTGCATTTAGAAATAATTGCTATAACTGAATAGAATATCTCACCGTAGTGGGGAAACTGTGAGACCTGTGTGCCTGCTGAAAATCTGTCCAGTTTTAGCTGCGTGTGGGCATCTTCAAGGGCCCTGTTCTCCCTTATTTTGGTTCTTTATTTCGAAAGCAGACACATGCCCCCCTCTACTTTCAAGGCACTAGATACTACCACGCCGCACCAGCAAAGCTAAACTTGTAGCATTGCAGCTATTTCGATGCACAGGGATGATCCTGGGACAATCCCAGGTAGGGTGACCATATTTTGGAAACCAAAAAGGAGGACAACATGGTCGCCCCCCCAAGGGGGCATGTCCAGTACCAAGGGGGCATGCCCACCCGAACATAGCCTTGGTCACATGTCTGATTTTA
Source organism: Elgaria multicarinata webbii (assembly GCF_023053635.1). NCBI lineage: Eukaryota > Metazoa > Chordata > Lepidosauria > Squamata > Anguidae > Elgaria > Elgaria multicarinata. The sequence goes on from NC_086173.1 coordinate 78,298,425, forward strand.
CAGCAAACATTTAAGCAAATCTGATCTACATAACACCTTAATGTTAAAATCACTGAAATAAAGAACAAGTGAGAGATTCAATGTATCTGAATTAACTTCACTCACTCCTACTTTTGTAGGTTTTGCTGTACTACTCTGTGTGTTACATTCTCCCCTTCCCTCAAATATCTTTTCTGACTGTATCTTCACTCATTGCAAGCTGCTGTTGTTGTTAACAGGGTTTGCTACTGGCCCCAGATCTGTTTCAAATTTGGTATGGCTAAAGCTCTACCTAAAAGCTATTATGGTGCCAACTTTCAGCTCTTTATCTTTAAAAATGACAGTTTTAAAAATAGTAATTTTAAAACCTCATTTTTTAAAAAAAATCCTAAAATATCAATGGATGAACAGAACTGTTTCAAATTTGGTGTGGCTAAAGCTCTACCTAAATCCTATCAGGGTACAAAGTTTCATCTCCTTATCTTTAAAAATGACAATTTTAAAAATAATAATTTTAAAACCTAAATTTTAAAAAAATTCCTAAAAAATCAATGGATGAACAGATCTGTTTCAAATTTGGTGTGGCTAAAGCTCTACCTAAATCCTTTCATGGTGCAAAGTTTCATCTCTTTATCTTTAAAAATGATGATTTAAAAACAAATAATTTTAAAACCTCAATTTTAAAAAAAATCCTAAAAAATCAATGGATGAACGGATCTGTTTCAAATTTGGTTTGACTAAAGCCCTTCCTAAGAGCTACCATTGTGCCAAGTTTCATGTCTTTATCTTAAAAAATGACGGAGTTATAAGCATTTTTGTTAATTCCCATTAGAGCTTCTCTTTGAAAACAATCCAGATTTCCCCTCCCCCTCCCGGATCTGCCATCAAAAACCCGGACAAATCCGGGCGAATTCAGTTATATGGTCACCCTAATCCCAGGATATAGGCCTGATCTAGCCAAGGCCTAACAGTCATTTAGACCACCAGGGGAAGAGCCTTCAGCGTGGTAGCCCCCATCCTATGTAATTCCCTGCCTCTGGAGGTCAGGCAGGCACCAACTTTGTATTCCTTTCAGCGCCTCCTGAAAATGCCATTGTTCCAGGAAGTCTTCCCTTGATGACCAGCCATGGTTCACTTTTCATTTTGCTTCTTTTAAAAATCTATTTTAATGTGTTTTTGTTCTGTTTTATTTTATTTTATATTGGACACTGCTCAAAATTTTGAATGGGGAGCGGTATATAAATATTGCAAATAAACAAATAAATAATTTAAGACTCCTCAGTGGGAAGCGGTCAATCAGATACAGAAATTGGTGGGCTGACATTCGCTGTCTTCAATGCATCTGAGGCTCCTCTTGTGCCAATTAGCCAATATGGTGCAGCTCATTTAGAAAGTGAGAACAGTCAGAAAAATACAGTGCAAAGAGAGTTGCAGATGCAGGCGGCAGGAATTGAGAATGATGAATGAGCTTTGCTTCTATATTTTTTATCTCAATGCTCTATTATAGACATTTGAGAGTTGTTGTGTCTTTTTTAGGGGGGAGACTTCTTCAAATATCAGGCATCAGAGTTTTTCAGAGATAGACAGTATTCTAGCTAGGGTCAGACCTCTGGGCCAAAGTCCAGAGCCCTTCAGCCTAGAGCCGCCCCCCAAATAAGAGAGGGGCAGATAACAGGGAGCAGTTGCAAAGAGGCCCTATGTCAATACCAGGGCATGCGGGGACCGCCCCCCAAACACACACACTAATGCTGCTCACCACCACATTCTTTCTTCTTATTTTATAGTTGGGGCATCTGGCTGGACATGCACCTGGTTATAGATATTCATTGTATAATATGGATTATCATTTTCTATAGCAAAAATAACCACAGGGGGCAAAATCCAGATGGGGAGCTTTAACCCTTTCCCTCACTGTGGTCTCAGTCCAGATCAGGCCCATGCACTTGCAATTTGCATTGCCAAAAATGATCCATTTTGTTTTATATTTTCTTGATGGATCTTGGAATTGTTGTAGATCACAAGCTGAATATGAGCCAGCAGTGTGATATGGCTGCAAGAAAGGCAAATGCTATTTTCGGCTGCATTAATAGAAGTATAGCTTCCAAATCACGTGAGGTACTGGTTCCTCTCTGTTCGGCCCTGGTTAGGCCTCATCTAGAGTATTGTGTCCAGTTCTGGGCTCCACAATTCAAGAAGGACGCAGACAAGCTGGGTCGTGTTCAGAGGAGGGCAACCAGGATGATCAGCGGTCTGGAAACAAAGCCCTATGAAGAGAGACTGCAAGAATTGGGCATGTTTAGCCTGGAGAAGAGAAGATTGAGGGGAGACATGATAGCACTCTTCAAATACTTAAAAGGTTGTCACACAGAGGAGGGCCAGGATCTCTTCTCGATCCTCCCAGAGTGCAGGACACAGAATAATGGGCTCAAGTTAAAGGAAGCCAGATTCCAGCTGGACATCAGGAAAAAACTTCCTGACTGTTAGAGCAGTACGATAATGGAATCAGTTACCTAGGGAGGTTGTGGGCTCTCCCACACTAGAGGCCTTCAAGAGGCAGCTGGACATCTGTCAGGGATGCTTTAGGGTGGATTCCTGCATTGAGCAGGGGGTTGGACTCAATGGCCTTGTAGGCCCCTTCCAACTCTGCTATTCTATGATTCTATGAATAACAATACCATATAATAAAAAAACACTATATTTCTACTGTCATTACTGGAGGATTAGATTTGCATCAGCATTGATGCAATGTATGCTCTAACAATAATAATAATAATCAACAGTAATGGAGACATGGAGAATGACAATACAACTAATAACAGACAACGACCATATACAGACAGAAAAAATAAATATTAAATGTGGCATTTTTCAAAGTGACACATTCAGTGCTCTATGGTTTTGCCTGTGTCTCAATCCATTATCCAACACCCTTAACAACAACACCTATGGTGTCAACATAAAACACCAAAAATTAGTAAAGCACAGAATTAATCATCTCCTATTCATGGACAACTTTAAAACCCATGCTTTGACACTGACGCAGATAAAAGCCGTCCTGCAAATCGTTGAATAACTTATGTCAGACATGAAAATGGAATTCGGAATAGGAAAATGCAAGATGCTATACATAGAAAGAGGAAAATGGAAAGAAGCAGAAACAGAAGAAACACTAAAGAAATATTAGATAAAATGGAAGAAAATGAAACATACAAATATTTAGGATTCTAGCAAAACACAAAAATCAACCACTCCACAGTAAAAACTCATCTAGGAATGCATTATAAAATCTGCCTATCAGAAATCCTAAAATCCAAACTCAACTCTAAAAACATTTTCAAATCCATCAACACCTACACAATACCTATCCTCACATACTCATTTGGAATCATACACTGGTCACACACTGAACTTGAAGAAATAAACAGACAGTCACACCGAACTCATGAAACACCACATACTCCATGCCAATTCATGCATTGAAAGAATAACAATCAGCAGGAAAGGAAGAGGTCTGCTGGACATTGACACAATTCATGCTAAACATATAAAACCACTCAAAGAATTCTTCCACACTAAAAGCACCCTCCATTCATAAAGCCATAGTAAAAGAAGATAAAAAACTACACCCCATTCAACATAGCACTACAAAACAAAGACCAAACATGACCACTCAAACTTTCAGAGAAAAAAAGAAAAATGGGCACAACTAACACTCCATAGGAAGCACTACAACATAATGCAGAACCCACAAATAAACAAAGAACAATCGTACAAATGGCTTAGGAAGGGCAAGCTATTTCATGAAACAGAAGGATTCCCAATAGCTATGCACAATCAAGTTATAGCAACAAAGAACTACCAAAACTACATCATAAAAGATAAGTGTAACAACAGATTTATGTAGGGAATGTCATACATTCCAAGAAAGGATAGACCATGTAACAGGAGGATGTAAAATTCTGGTAGGGGACAGACACAATATAGCTGCAAAAATAATTCATCAACAACTGGCCATCAAATTCAACCTCATCAAGCAACCTACACACCATACTATACATACTCACCCAAAACAGTCTTGGAAAATGCAGATCATAAAATATACTAGGACAGAACAATTCATACAGATGAAACAATACCCTGCAACTGACTAGACAAAACAGTTATGGACAAAAAAACAAAGCACACTTACCTCACTGACATAGCAATAACTAATGACAAAAATGTTGTAAAAAAGGAAGAGGGAAAAAAAGAAAACTATACACCACTGGTTATGGAAGTTAAGGAATTATGGCAACAGGGAAAGGATACAATTATTCTGTTAGTTACATCTGACACCAGCATCAAATCAGAAAACTATACAAAAACCTTCAGAAACTGGGCCTACATCCACACCAACATCCAAAAAGCAGTCATACTTAAAACATGCTCAATTGTCAGGAAATTCCAGAATCAATAAAAGACAGCATGACCTGGTAAAGCCTGTCATGTTCATCTAGAAAAACTACCACAAGCGAGAAAAAAGAGATAATAATATTATGGATGGACATTAACAGGTATAATCAAGTTGAAGAACAATTGAAACATCTTCAACAGCAAAAGTGCAACGCTCAATGTATGTAAGACTGAGATAAGTCATCTGGATAAAATATGACCTTGTGGGAATAACTTTAATGGAGGTTAGGCAAGCAGAGACAACAGAAAGAACAGACTTAATGAGTCTGGGAATAGAAGGAAAATAAGGTGATTACCATTCTGTAACAAAGAGGTTGGCTGTAGCCTCCCAAGAATCACATTATATTCAATGTACATCTTCATAGAATAAATGAAACTTGTGCAGGAAATGTATGCACTTTCATCTTCTGGCTCTCAAGTACACATCCCCAAATTACGCTAATTTACAATATCTTCCACAGGCAAGATGCTCTAAGTATCTTCTATACTTTTCAAGCAATGCCAGCACATGCTGGAAGTTTCCACTGATGCATATATACCTCTGTTATTGCTTCTCTATTTAGCCCTGATATTTCTACTGGAATACTGATCACATACAGTTATTTATCTTCCAATAGTGTATGTGGACAAAAGGTAAGATTGTCTGTAAAAAAGCACATTGTGAAATCTTACTTGGAAAACAAAGAGTTGCCGGGGGAAGAGAGGCCTAAGAAATTCAGCTAGCATAACGCGAATGAACAAGCAGAACTATTGTTGATCCCAAATCAATAAAACATATACAGATAACTACAAACAAAAAAAACCACAGGTGATGCCGTTCCAATATATCAGCATAACAACCTACCACTCTTGCAACTACTCTACGGGTTGGAACAGCAGCTTCCTACCCTAGATTTTGCAATTATAGAAATGTAAGGTCATCAACTAAGGTGCATGCATGTATTTTCCAAGTACATAGCACATGCCCTAAGCTTTCATTGGGTATCATTGGGTACACATTACCAAGATGTTCTTTACTATTAGAATAATTTAAAGCATTGGCTAATCTTGAGACTTAATAATAATAATAATAATAATAATAATAATAATAATAATAATAATAAATTCTTACCTGCCTCTCCCTTTGGATTGAGGTAGGGAACAACATTTTTGCTAGTATGTGAATGAACAAGCAGAACTAAATCAATAAAACATATAGCTGAGTTCCAAATGGCAGAGGCTGACTTGAATCCAAAGTAATTTAATTCAAGATGGGCCTAATCTACACCAAGCAGGATATTTCACGATGCAAGTGTTGTGAAAGCAGTATATAAAAGGCAGGAACCACACCAAGCACGATATAGTGGTATGAAAGTGGTATATGATATGTGTCAATGGGCCCCAACAGTTGTTAGTGCACTTCAATACCGCTATAAAGCAATAGTGTGGCGTCTGCCTTTTATATAACACTTTCATAGTGCAATATCTTGCTTGGTGTAGATTGCGCCTTGGATGACAGATCCAAAACATCACCATCATCATCATCTTTATTTCTTACCTTCCTCTCCCTCTGGATCGAGGTGGGGAACAACATCAAATACAAATTAGTGATGTTTCCCACTTCAGTTTCCTGAATTTCTAAGGCCATTTTCACAAATGATCAATTTTTCATCATTACCATTCAAGTGATATGGACCACTTGTGATTGTGAGTATGCAGAAGCAGTGCCATTTATGAATCACAAGTTACATTCTAGTCAGTACAAGGGTGCTGGTGATTCCATTCTATTTACAGATTACAAATCAAACTCATATCACAGAGGAGGGTTCTGTATTGATGTAGTCCCTATGATAAACTCCCATTACATGATTTTGAATTGCATCTCTCCCCACATATACCATGGCTTCCCTGTGGACTGTCCAACATCTCACATAAAGAGGAAAGGGGGGGAAAGCTAAGGAGGCACTGTAATACCTTTCCACCATTTTCAAATGGCACCAATTTTTTGTTGCCAGAAGCAGTATGTGATGTAAAAATTACCATACTTCCTTTGCATGAAGAGCTCCACCTGCAGTATTTCTGTCACAACATCATCACAATGTTCACCAATGTGCCTTACTTCTCACCTACCATACTTTTAAAGTAGTCTCTTGTGATCTGGTGCCGTCCAGATGTTTCAATTTTAACTCCTATCAGTCCCAGCCATCATGACCAATGGTCAGAATCAAAGAATCGGAATAGTAGAGTTGGAAGAGGCCTATAAGGCCATCAAGTCCAACCCCCTGCTCAATGCAGGAGTCCACCTTAAAGCATACCTGTGAGATGGCTGTCCAGCTGCATCTTGAATGCCTCTAGTGTGGGAGAGCCCACACCCTCCCTAGGTCATTGGTTCCAATGCCATACTGCTCTAACAGTCAGGAAGTTTTTTCTGATATCCAGCTAAAATTCTGGGACTTGCAGTCCAAAACATCTGGGAAGGACCTCAAGAAAAGCATGTTGTAGAGTAGAATTCAAAGGCTAAGGAGTTAGATATGGGAAAGGTGGCCAAGAAACTTTTAAAGCACCTTGTAGGGAAACTCTGCAAGATATAACTATCCTGAGAAACAGGAAGAATGCCACCCTTACACACGTACAACTTTATATTAGCACAAAATGAGCGCAACAGAAGCCACAATCATATATATATTATTAGTGCAAAAATATCACTACCATAAGAACACAGATTGGTATCAAAATCTTGAGGAGGATTTTAAATTAAATCCCTAACCCTGCAGGATTCAGTAATCCAGGTACTTTTCAGTGCTGATACCAGAAAAAAATCTATTTGCAATGAAATTTACCATCCATTAAGATTTCTGAAACAGGCAATGCTCGGTTAGGACACTGGGATGATCTTTAAGAACACATCAGATCTAGACTAGAGACAATTAGCAGCACAGGTAATTAGCAACATGGAAATCTTGAGCAAGACATGAAAACTCTCATTGAAGGAAGGAAATGGTGAGAAAGGTTGTTTGCTCTTTTTGCCTGCTTAGTATGCTAGGGAAGTTCTGCATCATGCATTTCAGTAGCATATGGTAGGATGATTCCTGTCAGCTCTCATTTTATATAAAAGCCCCTATACCTGGGGAGGATTACAATTTCACATATTAGAACTCACTATTTAGGAGCAGAAATGTCAGCTGAAATGGTTCTGTCTGAATTACCAAGTCCCTTCTGGTACATCAGAAGAAGTTCTACAAACTCAAAATGGGAAGATGCCAAAGCAATGAGCTGCATAAGAATGTGGTGCTACTGACATGGTCAAGCTTCAGGGAAACATGATGTAAATATCGCAACATTGCTTCAAGGATTGAATGTAACAAATTGGTATCCAGGAAGGAAGACACACAGAGAGAGAGAAATACAAAGACAATGACAAAAAGAGATCAAGGAAGGAAATAAATAAATGCTAAATAGTGGTGCCCTTTGGTTACTCTGCCACTTTCTCTCTGTCACTTTTCACTTTAATGTGCTGTATCAAATAGTCTCTGGCAGCAGAATGGACACTGCTGCTGATTCAAATTCTCCTTTCACCTCTGCATCCCCCTGCTCTGAAAGGTTGGGATACCGTCTAGAGGAGAGCTTGGGCCATGTAGGGGCTGCAGGAGAGAGAAGAGGAACAGAAGCTCCAGTTGTGCAAGCAGTAATCCACTCACATAATGCCAGATTTAGCCTTATGTCAGGATAAGCCAAACAAAATATAACTTACTCTTGTCAGCCACAATGAGGAAAAATTAAATGTCTGCCTATCTGAATAAACAGGATAACTCTCAAATCATGCAACAAATATTGTCATTGAGAAGCACAACTGAAACAAAATTCAGTTCTCCATCTAGTATATATGATTTCCCGATCATTCTTATTTGCTTTATTAAAATATGCATCTATTGTGGTTACCCATGTATTTAATGAGATAGAAGAATTGAGTAGTTTATTCTTCCAGATCTAATTTTGCCAAATGAAATGACATCTCACAAGCTATGTGATCTTGAATAGCCTCATTGAAATTATTGGGTTCGGTATATAATGGGAAAGTTGTTGTTTTAATGGAAAGCAAGTTAGATAGATGATAGATAGAGTCGATGGATATACTAAATTATGGGTCAACAACTGGCAATCCTTGGAAGGGTGCCATCTGACTCTTCAAGTTGTCTTTAATTTGGCATAATAACTTTGCCATGTAATGCCAGCTAGCCAAGAGGTTAGCCTATGCTTGCCTAACATGGTCTAAAACATCAGGAGACCTACAGCTGAACTCACAAGAGTCAGATAACTCTTTATTCTGCTCCAGCTTAGTTCCAGTAGACGTATACCTCCAAATTCACTAATGAATTCCACTTTGAGCAAAATTTGGCAATGTCACTCCAGTATTCAGTGGATGGATGGCTGATGGATGGATGGATGTGCTTTTCTGTGTTAAATGGCAAGGAAAGGTCCAACAGGAAGCTGCAAAAAGTCTCGCCAAGACTCCAAACAAACCGACTCCCGGATTTTCTTCTACTACGTAAAAACATATCCAGTTGTTCCCAACTAAAAAGAAAACCTGAAGCAAGTGAATACTGTTTGAATAATTGTAAATATTATAAAGAGAACCTCTGAGGTTATTTTTGCACCCTTTTTCCAAATTGTCCTTGAGGCAGAAGCCCTCATCTCCACCCTAGCTGAACCAGTAGAAGTTGCTTTTCCATCATATTTCTCCAAGCTTGTTTCTTCATCATTTACACACACACCAGCACCAGCACCTTATCCCCAACAGCATAGAAAGCAGAATTAGATAATGTTGCTAAGCACTGGATAGTGTTCTTGGAACATGTTACAAAATGCATTTGTCCATTATTATCAAGGTCAGGGTGAGTAGGCGAGGTGATTTTTTATTACAAGACGTGCCTTCAGTGCATTAATATGGATATGTTTGGAGAGTGGGAAATTAATATCCAGGACTTCCTTTTTTACTAGAAACATTTGATAAACTCAAGATTGTAGGGATGCACCTTTTTTTCTTTTTTTGGTACTAACAAGCAAAAAGGACGGAAAATGAATGTTGTCTTCCTCCAATATGCTCTAAGAAAAAGAAAAAGCAAATGAAGCCAAAGAGAGCACGAACTATTTGCAATTGTCACTTTGGGACCTGAAATATGTGCATTCTTGGCAGACAGGTGATTACCACTCAAAGGAAGAAAGACTGAAAAGAGGAGGATAATAAACAGTCTTGAGATTAAAGTGTATTCTTGGGCATCAGAACTCAACAATTTTTGAAGGCCTATGAGCTCACAGCCTTGATGTTCTTTTCCTAAAAACCTTTGCCTAAAAAGTATTACAGAGTGATACCTGGGATTAATGGCTAGATTTTCCTTTACACCAGGGAAAGCAAACTTTTGCCCTCCATATGTTTTGGACTACAGCTCCCATAATCCCTCTCCATTGGCCATCCTGGCTGGGACTGATGGGAGTAGTAGTTGTCTGCCCTGTTTTAAACCATCACTTGATTGAGGTATTCCACATAAAACTAAAGATCATTGGCATGTTTATTATTTATATGGCCCTTTAAGAAGTACATACTCATTTTCATCACAATTCTATGAAATAAATTGATATTTATTTATTTGACTGAATTATATATCACTTCCTCCCCAAGATCCGAACAACTTACACAAATAAAGACATTTTTCAAAACAAAACAGGGCAGGGGAGAGAGAGATAAATAACAAAATGGGGTTGTCTTAGGATTCCATAAAGATGTTCAAAACAGCTTTTACAGTTGACTCTTGAGCACATCTGGCAATTATTATTTCCACTTTATAGATGGGGTGTTTGGGATGATCTGCCCAAGGCAACTGACTAAGTTGTCTTCCATGTGTTACAGTGTTCAGGCACTGAGTCCCGAGTACAAAATACAGACATATAACATCATTTATGAAGGGCACCCATGTGTATAAATTGTAACTGTTGCCTGAAATACACATCAAGGGGCCTGATCTTTTCCAGGTCACTGCATACGTATAATTTGTGTTTTAAAGCAACAATTTACACACGTGGCTGCCTTTCATAAATAGTGCTCTGCACATGTGTTTTGCACTTGTATGTCAGTTCTTTAGCTACAAAACAAAATGCAAGAAGTAGAGGCCAACATGTGTGGTGTGGCTGAGATGGAATCTCAAAGCAGGGCACTCTGGGATTGCAAATGACATTATACTGGAGAAAATAAGGTAAATCAGAGAGCAATCCTATGGTCCCTGGGAGGATGTCCGAGGGCCACACAAAATGGGAGATTCCCTTGGGTGAAAATCTGAGCAGGGGCTTTTCCCTACCCTCACACTGCCCCCTCTCAGCCGCTGTGGAAAATTCTGCAGCACCCCCTCTTCCAAGGATAGAGAGGGAGGGGCATGCCGATGAGCAAGACATGGATGGAAGGGGAGATGCCAAAGATCTGCTGAGAGCTTCATCCTATGTACCTGTTTCCCTCGAATTATCCCCTATAGCACTAAGCTGTCACCATTCTTGTTGTTGTTGCTACCGGGCAGCTAGATCCTTTGCATACCAGGAAATGGGTTTACGGGGGGAAATGTAAAAAAATAAATAAATAAAAATCAACAGATGACCCAATCCGATTCAAATTTGGTATGCTTAAAGCTCTCCTCACTGTGCCAATTTTAATGACTTTATCTTTAAAGCTTACACAGATGTAAGCATTTGTTTAATTTTTCTTCAAATCCTGCGCCTACACTCCAGTGGCCACTCGGAAAACAACAAATGATATGCTCGAAAACTAGTAGCAAAACACTGCACTTCTTTTGGTTAAGAAACGCAATTAAAGCAGGATGCATGAGAGTACTCTACAATAAAAGCAGATTATAAGCAGGAAAACTTCGGAGTCCTTTGCACGCAATTCGCAGTGATTGAACAGTATAACGCTGGTGTGATGAAGCTCTGAATCTAGAGGCCTTTCGGGTCCTCCTTTTCATTTTGCTTTTGCTTGGGAAGGGAGAGGACAGAGGGTCAGGCAGAGAAGCACAGCACTTCATTCATTTAAGGCATAGTCCTAAGCATGTTTAGATAGGAAAAAAGGCCTACAACTCTCAGCATGTCCTAGCCAGATTTTTAGGAAAACAACATCAAGGCAGTGAGCTCACAGGGCCTTAAAAATTTGTTGAGTCCTGACCTGACACCCAAGAATACACCTTAATCTCAAGACTGTTTATTATCCTCCCCTTATCCGTATTTCATCCTATGAGTGGTAATCACCTGTGTCTGCCAAAAGAATGCACGTATTTCAGGCTGGTTCTTTTAGCTTTCTCAGAAAAATGTTAAAGAATACTCATGCTTTCTTGAATATTCTCAAGGAAAGCTCAGAATAAATGAATGCATTCCAAGGCAAGGCAAAGACAATTTACCCATCACTAATAATAAACTATTATGCCTGAAAATGTTTGCATCAAAACTACAATTATACCTTGATCTGGCCGGTCAGTGTGGCTGGCTGTTTTTTGGTGTTGCGGTGGGTAGATTAGAAAAGTAATAGCATGTCCCTACAGTCAACCAAATTGAAACAATGTATAGCCACAATAGCCACAAAGATCAGCTTTTCAGCAGGTATCATTTGCATGCATGTAGCACCTGGTGAAATTCCCTTTTCTACACAACTGTTAAAGATACAGGAGCCCTGTCTTCCTTTTCATATGGTCACCCTATCCTGATCCTGTGCATATTTACTCAGAAGAAAGTCCTAATGAGTTTATTTAGGCTTATACCATGTAACTGCATTTGACTGCAGACTCACAATGCAGTCCTCTACATGTCTGCTCAGAAGTAGGCCTCATTGAGGTCAGTGGGGTTTCTCCCAGGTAAGTGTGTACAGAATAAGAACCGTAAAGAATTATATTACCCCACAGCATAGTCATCATTATCTGTGACCTCAGTTACCTATGAAATCTCAGGACTGTCACAATTGATTTCTACTGCCTGCTAGTGAGAAATAAAGAAGAAAAACTGGTGCTGGGCAGAAGTATGGTTAAAAACCATTTTAAAATATAGCTGAAAATAAGCCCAGCACTGCATGTACCTGAAAGAGATATGCAGATCCTTTTGTGTTCTAATAGGATTTCGGTGAGGGAGGGGGGAGGGTTACCATAAATACCTCACTCGTGCCTGGTTTTTTGCTGACATCAGTAAGGCTCATATCAAAAGAATAAAGCTTTTTAATACATCATCTCATATACACAGTGGGCATATTTGTGGGAGGTGAGATGGGGGAAGTTCTGTGTTCGTTTTTAATTTCCTAGCTTTTATCTCTTTAAGTTACACTTCCTATATTAGAAGTTATAATCAAGGGCAGATGAGAGGACATTTCTTTCCAGAACTCAATGTCCTGAAGTGATGATACTACTCTCTATATACTGAAAAGGAACAGGAAGAGCTAATATAAAACCTTCCTTTTAAACACACCATTCCAAACCAACCATCTATCCAAGTCACTATCCGGGATAACACAAGTGTTCATATTATGAAATATTGAACCCTGTTCCTTTTAATTTTAAATCTCAGTTTGAACTTCATAAAAACAAAATATTTCCCTTAGAAATAGGGAATGTACAAATGAGTCTATTGCCCTTTTCGTACCTAAGGATTATCCTAGGAAAATGGAGGGAACATCCCTGCCTGCTCCCGGGATTCCGTATGTGTCATTTGGATGCACAGAGATGATCCTGGGGGGAAAGGCAGGTGTAGAAACGGGCTATATCTGCTCCTTATCCATTGCATCCCATTTCTGTAGCATTGTGTGATATAAAAAAACACAGACAAACATTTGCATTGATTTTCATACTTAGATTTCCATATCATACACATTTTGGGTGTGCTGTGCTGCAGTGGTTCCGGTCCTACCTCTCAGGTAGATTCCAGATGGTGATGCTTGGGGATAGTTGCTCCTCAAAAAAGGAGTTGTTGTATGGCATACTACAAGGTGCCATCCTATCCCCAATGCTGTTTAACAACCGCTGGGAGAGATCATCCGGAGGCATGGGGCGGGGTGCTATCAGTATGCTGATGACACCCAAATATATTTATCTATGTCTTCAATAACAGCATCAGCTAAGGATAGAGTGTCTCCTCTGAATGAATGCTTGGAGGCGGTAATGGGCTGGATGAGGAAAAACAAACTGAAGCTGAATCCAGACAAAACAGAGGTGCTTGCTGTCAAGGGCTCTGACCTAGGTTTGTAGGTATGTCAACCAGTTCTGGATGGGGCTACTCTCCCCCTGAAAGACTGTGTTCACAGTTTGGGGATGCTCCTGGATCCATCGCTCCAAATGACAGCTCAGATAGATGCGACGGCCAGGAGTGCCTACTATCAGCTTTGGCTGATACGCCAGCTGCGCCCCTTCTTAGAGTCAGAAGACCTAAAGACGGTTGTGCACGCGCTGGTAACCTCAAGGCTTGACTTCTGCAATGCGCTCTACATAGAGCTACCATTGTACCTAGTTCGGAAACTTCAACTAGTTCAAAATATGGCAGCCAGGTTGGTCATCAGTACATGTAGGGGTGAGCATATTACCCCAACATTAAAATCACTCCACTGGCTGCCAATTAGTTTCCGGGCAAAGTACAAAGTGTTGGTCATTACCTTTAAAGCCCTAAATGGTTTGGGTCCAGGTTACCTGCGGGGAGTCCGCCCCGCACACTCAGGTCCTCTGGGGTGAACTTACTTCAGTCAGCTAAAACTACGCTGACATCAGTTTCCCAGAGGACCTTTTCTTCTGTCGCCCCAAGATTGTGGAATGGCCTGCCGGAGGAGATTCGTAAAATTAACTCTCTGTGTGATTTTAAGGCAGCTTTAAAGACTAGCCTTTTCCGGCAGGCCTATCTAGATCAATGTAAAATCAAGAATTTTTAAGATGTATTGATTCCTGTTCTAATGTTGTTCCCCGCCTCGATCCAAAGGGAGAGGCAGGTAAGAAATAAATAAAATTATTATTATTATTATTATTATTATTATTATTATTATTATTATTTCCCCCTAATATACACATTTTTGTATGCAACTCTCCCTAATTTCCCCATCTGTGTATGCAATTTTGAGATGGGCACAACCCAAAGGATAGCAGTGTTCCAGTCCATGTACTCATCCGGAAAGTGCCATCACAGCTCACTTATTCCTCTTGACTGCCTTTTTCAGACACCAGAATTCAGAAGTCTGAGCGGGGGAGGGGGGAGTGCAGGGAATTCCTTGCTCTTCTTCTCTGCTGCCAGAAGAAGCTAGGCCATGCCAAGGATGAATAGACAATGGTGCAATTGCTGAAAGTGATGGGACCAGGGCTTTCCAGCCATTTATAGCAACCGCCATAGCCAATGTCTGCTACTGCCACAGGCATCTGTAAACATGGGGGCGGATTCACAGATTCCTCCATGAACAAGCTCAAGCACGGAAATCAATGCTTGATGTTACAAATGTCAAAGTTTTGGGGTCTTCTGAGAAATGAGCCCAAGATCTCTGTATTATTCAGCCAGTTTAATCAGTGACTTTGAATAATGACTGAAATCACAGAACCCAACAATAGCCTGCAAATGACTACATTCATCATATTTAGGGGCTATGTCAAATATTACTAACCATTCCTAATGTGAGTAATATATTTGTCCTTCTGCCACCCCAGTATTTTTGTTTGTTTGTTTCCCAGCACTGGGTTAAAAACTCCGCTGTGTTAATAATTGTTCACATCCTTTACAGAAAAGCTGCATCACTGAGAGTCACTGATGTTCGAATGGACAACATGCCATCAACTTGTACTCAGACAAGTGGTCTTCTTAACTATTTGAAGGATGAGTAGGTTTGAGTCTAGATGTGCTCCAGCTCACTAATATAACAGCACTGGCCCCGGGCATGAGCTTAAATACAATAAGTGTCAGATGAGTGAGAAGCATGTTCAAATTGGCCTTCCAATTTCTACTTCGTAAACCTTAATCCCCTGCACTTGTGTTTCTACTTTATGTGTTCTGATATTAACTTTGCAGTTATTACAACCGTAGCTGTTGCTAATCCTTTCCATGACAAATACGGCTATGTGGCTTCTGCACAGTAACCAATGGGAAAATTTGTGACCTTGTTGTTGTGGTTGTTTTAATTCCCAAAACACTGAGTTTGTTCTGGGTACTTGTGTTACCAGAATATAGATTAGGGACCAGTTTATCAAAGTATTGCATTACAAAGAGTCAGCAACAAGACAAGTAGAACCAATTCACCATGTGTTTTTGTCACAGTGCGAGCAATTATCTCATTTTCTTTAGTTATTCTTCTGCTATTGGAGGGAGCTGACCCAAAACAAAAGAAAACAAAACAAAAAACCAAAGCACCAATAGTAGGACATTAGTCTTGTTAATTTTGTTAGCTTCTGCTAGTAACAAGCCACATTACATCACAGCAAGAAATCTACAGTACCTGATTGATGATCCTCTGGATTCATACATATTCAGTACTCTCCTTTGTTTTCAACTGGCCAAGGAGTCCAATTTGCCACTGCTAAGAATTCCACTATTCATTGCCATCTCAAAATGGTATACATTATTTTAATGCATAATATATACTCACTTAAAACAAAACAAAAACAAGCAATCCCACACACATTCACCCAAGGTCTTCCAGTTTTACTGAGGGCAAAAATATCTGGGAGGGATTCTTAATCAGATCCAAAAGTCTTACCTTAGATATATTCCAAGATTTCAAAAACAACAACAACAACAACAACAACAACAACAACAACAACACACCAGTGCATTTTAAACATACACAGCATATTAATCAAGACAAAGGTACTCTTGAGGAACAATCGCATGTGACCAGAAACTAGAAGGGAGGAGGAGTGAACCTGACCTTCCCATCTCACCTGTGTGAGATGCAGAATGCTGATTCTGAGTCATCTTTGCTGCATGGTACTAGTGGGATTGATAATCTCTGCCTGTGTTGTATTATTGATGGAGAGTGGGGGTGGGGTGGGGAGATAGAAAGCCACATAAGGAAATGGTGGCCTAAACCACATCTCAGTTTCTGCACAAAACAAATTGTCTGCCAACACCAGTTTTTGTAGGTTCTGACCTTGTGACACACAAGAGTATATTTTCATTATCAGTTCATCACACATTCAGTTTACGCATTAGTGTCAAGAAAGGCCAAACAAGACACACGGTAGCCTTTTCCCACACACTGTTAAAATGGTGCGCTAGTTTTACTGAAATCTAGAATGTCTTCCTATTTTAGTTTTCAGCACGTGGATCAAATAACTGCTCAGTTTTTAATACGGAGTCTACATTTCAGCAATTTGCATTTAAATGTATTGTCACAAAACTTACACAAATCTTTAATAAAACTACCGATTTGCATTTTAATGCACACTTTAAAATTTCTCAAGAACTCTTTTAATAGGAATACAGTGTTGTCAGAGCAATATTCATATTTTGAGGGGAAATGAGAACTGTCAATCTACTGAGGAGAACAATTCAAACAAAATTAGCTCTCGCCGATACCGCAGCGTTATTGGATTGTGTTAAAAAAAAACAAGTACTGTACTGATGCTGCAAGTCTTGAGGGAAAAGCAAATGCATCACAAATTTATTAAGGTTTTTACACCACTCATCCCAAGGATTAAGCATGGATAACAATGCTTTTCTGAAAAGCTTACTAAAATATAAGACATTATGTTAAAAACCGCCCTCTTCATTTCCAAAATTGCCTGTTTGCAGGGAATACAAGTTTCATAACTGTGGAATAGTAATCTAGAATGTCTCTTATATGTTATTGTTATGCAGGCTATATCCAGAGATGGCATGGTCAGGAATGTGCACCCAGTTCATCTTAAACATATGCAGACATATATGGAAAAAGAAGACATCTTTGAGATATGACTAGCCAAAGCCCATTTGGGATTTTCTAGTCTGAGACCAGTACCCTATGGCTATAATGTGGTGAAGACCCTGAAACAATTATGTCCTTTGTTACAGAAGGCAGAAATGTTGTATTCAAGCTAAAGACTTCGAACAGGAACTTTACAAGTTGCTACTGCACTCCACTGTAGTATTTAGGTGTTAAGATCTGGAAGCCATGTCCCAATCTGAGCAATGTATCCCAGTTTTCTCATCATATTGTGGAAATTTCTCCTTGCAATGTTCTGTAAATACAGTTTGGGCCATAGGTACATGACCAAAGGCCCATGGGCCAAACCTGGCCTTCTTGGGGTTCCAATGCAACCCTCTGGGGTTTGCCAGAAAGCCATGACCCCTGCCTCAGGCCCTATCACCTTTCCCCCAACCACTGATCATTTGGTGGTTTCCCAGGTTTGTACAGGTCTGCCCCCTCCCATTCCAGTTGGCTAATAGCCATAGGATATTTAAACAGGAGGCATTTATTGTGGGTTTGTGCTGGGTCACTCACAGAAGATCTAAGGTCATATACACGACATCGTCATCCTTAAATACCAATATAATTCCACAAGGAATCCAGAAGCAGAAACCCCAGTAAAGTTGTGGGATTTTTGCCTGGTATAGAAATGCTCTTAGTCACTTGGTTTTAAGCTAAATATGCTGGTATTTGGGTTTGGTTTTGGCCCCACTCTTTTTGTTATTAGCCCCATCTGCCACTGAAATGCCCCCCCAAGCTTCTCGGAAATGGAATTCAGGCCTCATGCTGAAAGATGATCTGCAACCCCAGTTTAGGCAGAAATGAAGAGCACCCCAAGGCTACTTGCCTCTGAAACAAGAGGATGCAGAACAAACACAGCCCAGTAACAGGTGTCCCAACTATTGTCATTTCAGTCCAGCCTGGTTTCAGCTTCAGTAAGGAGACTTGTACACAATTCCTGACCACAGCCAGATGGCATAGATGTGATAAGACTGGAAAACACCAGCATACAGATAGCATAGCACCCTGCTTCAAATGATCACGTCCACAGATCTCATCTTCATAGTGAAGAACAGAGGGTTCATCTACACCAAGTAGGATATTCCACTATGAAAGTGGTATGAAAGTGGTATATAAGAGGCAGGATCCACACTACTGCTTTATAGCAGTATTGAAGTGCACTGCAGGATCTACATTACTGAAATGCACTGACAACTGTTGGGGCCCATGACACATCTACACCAAGCAGGATATAACTCTATGAAAGTGGTATGAAAGCAATATATGGTATGTGTCAACGGGCCCCAACAGTTGTCACTGCACTTCAGTTCTACTATAAAGCAGTAGTGTGGCTCCTGCCTTTTATATACTGTTTTCATACCACTTTCATAGTGCAATATCCTGCTTGGTGTAGATGAGCCCAGAGAGAGAGAGAGTTACCCTACAAGGGAAGCTCCTAGGGAACTATTTCAGCTCTACTCTAATTAATCTGCTATAATTGCAGGAAGGCCTCCTCCATATCCTGAAAAACTGGCCTCTATACAATGGGTATTATTTGCTGTATTGTCACAATCACCATTAATATTCCTATTATTATTATTATTATTATTGTTGTTGTTGTTATTAAAAAGCTGTTATATATAGGCACTATAAGTGATCTTTTTTGTAGCTGCATCTTTCCACCTGCATTATTTCACTGTAGTGGTTGTACAGTTTCTTCCCCCAACAGAAAGCCAATGACCATGATTTCTGCATGTTGAAGCCTGAGTGATTCATGCATGGGGATGTTGGAGGGATCCATTTGGGGGGCGAGGTTAGCTCAGTGGGTTTTTGGTAGCTCAGCCCCCCAGATGCCAGCTCGTGGATCCCTGAACTGGCTTGAATCAGTATGCGCTGATCGGTATTTGTGCAAATTCATGGTTGGGAACATTTATGGAAATTGCAATTTGCTCAAAATCATCACACAGCTTGCATAAAAATGCAGGTGTAAAGGACAATTTACACCTGCAATTTTGTGCAAATTGCACTATTTATGGCCACAATGTTGTGCAAATCTCAATTTCTGTAAATATTCCCAGCTGCAACTTTGCACAAATCACAGCACATTGACAAAAAAAGAAAGATGCAAGCTCTCACCAGGCACCCACAGATCATCTGGGGGTTCTCCCCACATGCACACCAGGGTCGGGAAACTGATGGGAGTCCAGTGAGAAGAGCATGAACAGGACTCAGGGGAGTTCGCCCATCGCCTGGCTACTTCAGTCAAAGTTGGAGTCTCTTGTGGCTGATTTCTTAAAAACTTAAAATGTCAGGAGATCAGACAATGCATCCCTTGTTGGGATCCTGGAACAGGACTCAGATTTTTTCTTTTTCCATATTTCTGGACTGATCTGCAAAACCCGGATAAAAGCCTTGAGTCAGCAAGAGACAATTACTGGAAAGGTCAAATTTGCAGATGTGCTTAATTGTATAATTGGACTGTGACATAGTGTGAAGTTTTCTATGAGTGCCAATTATTATTATTATTATTATTATTATTATTATTATTATTATTATTAATTTATATAGCACCATCAATGTACATGGTGCTGTATGTGTTGCATCAGTTGTACAGTAAAGTGTATATAAGGAGTGTTTGATATCTCTGTAACCAACTTAAATAATCACTCTGTTCCTGTGAAGAACTGCTGTCTGATGTATCTCTATCTGATCATGTGTGAGTATTTTTGTACATTGTTTATGCCATAATGAACTGCCAGTAAAGTATTTATTTTTGTACACTACAAACCTAAATTCTCTGCCTTACAATTTAATGAGTCTTCTACTAGTTTCATAGTTAAGACCGTTGTTACTCTGCTATCACTGATAGTCTGTTTAAATACCAGACTTGGTCCAGTGATAAAAAACGCGTCATCCCTATGCTGGCTGGAGATTATGAGAGTTGCCATCCAACACATCTGAAAGTTGGGGAAGACTGGATGAAAGAGTATGTATCAAGGAACAAGGAGAGTAAGGAACAAGGAAAGGGAAAGCCGACAGCTGTTCTACTAGAGTCATGCACCTGACAAGCAGATGTGACTCTGCTTATAACTACCCTGCAGATGTCTGGAAATTCTGTTTACATTCCTTTTCTTTCAAACCCACACAATGCTACAGCATTTCACTGTTATTATGCTAATCACAATCACATACTCTGTCTTTAAATAAAGAAAAACAATAATCTCTTTTTTCCGATTATCAGCTTGACTTCGCCAACTGAGCCTGCATGCAGCTGGATTTGTATGGAAAGGAAATCCATTGTGAACGCAACAGTGGATGTCCCAGCTGTTAGACGTAGAAGGGAGGCAGCTTTCATGTCTTATTTAGAATGTTCTTCAGTGAAAGCTTAACTGGGGGAAGGGGAACATGGAGCAATAATTCCAGGAGCTGCTTAGGTTCTTGAAGCCTATCTTGCGAGGAGAGATGGTGGGAAAACATAACACCTGACAAGCAGTCTTGTGCACAAGTTACGCCCCTCACAGTTGGCTACATGCATGGTCATTTTCCTTTTCAGTTGTGCACTTTCCCTGCCTGACCAAAACAGAATGTCCATTTTTTCCCAGCAGGAAAAGGTGGATTCCGTGAACATCTCCTGCTTCTTCCATAGTTGATCATGTCTTTTTATTTACGCAGGATCGTGACTATTTATTCAGGTACTCTAAAACAGCCCTCTCTAACCCAGTGTGTCCAGACGCTTGGATTACAACTCCCATCACTCCCAATAATGTGGTCAATGGCCATGTTGTCTGGGGATACTTGGAGTTGTATCCAACACATCTGGAAAGCACCAGGTTAGAGAACGCTGCTCAGAAGTATGTTCCTGGAATATCTACAAATAGAAACTGTGACAAGTATTCAGATAATGAATACTACAAACGTGTGTTTTTACTGGTCCGATATATATTGTGTATTTGTTCCCATTGTTTTTCTACATGTTTTAACTAGATTCTAAAATTAAATTTAAAAAAAAAACATTTTATTATTACTACTATTTTATAAATCAATCTATCTATCTATCTATCTATCTATCTATCTATCTTGTCACCAGTGCACCCAGCCCAGTTGCTCTGGTTTATTGTTGTCTTTCTGGAATATCTTCAATAGAAACTGTGGCAAGTATTCAGATAATGAATGGTTACTGCATTGTGAGAAAATACATCCATCATCTGGGTACTTCCTGTCCAGATAATTTTCTCTAATATAAAAAACAGAACAGAAACATGGAGTTAACCTTTAAGGGGGGTTCTTTGTCCACACTGAGTTTGCCAGTGCCATTTGGAATGAAGCCAACAAATGTGCATTACGTTTGGTTGACTGCAGCTCCCCCAAATATTGCAACAATATCAAGTCTCACAAGAGCCAGTGTGGCGTAGTGGCTAAAGTGTTGAACTGGGAGTTGGGAGACCCAGGTTCTAGTCCCCACTTGGCCATGGAAGCTCACTGGGTAACTTTGAGCCAGTCACAGACTCTCAGCCCAATCTACCTCACCGGATTGTTGTTGTGTGGATAAAATGGAGGGTGGATCATGTATGCTGCCTTGGGTTCCTTGGAGGAAAAAAGGTGGGATAGAAATGCAATAAATAAATAAATAAATATTTCCCCAATATTACTAACAAATAAAGCACAAATAAGCATGTGTATAAGTTTGAAATTTGCCCCAAAATAGCTATCAAATTCTGACTTCAACTTTTTGAACTTTGAATGTGTTCAAATTTTGCTTCTGAAAAACACATTGGCAAGAGGCTCTAGCAAAGCTGTTCTTCCTTACTTTTCATACCTATAAAAGAGCTAACAAATTGGGATATAATTCTTTTGGTAACAGCTGGCCATGTGCCCTATTTTACAAAGGACAGTTGTCTAACTGAAGGCAAACCCTGTTTGAAGGACTATGCAGTCCAAGTCCAGGTTAAAGATAGGGAACCATGGGAGTGCTTGGCCTTGAAATTGTACCCCAACAGCACCGGGACAGCAGATTGAGCAAGGAAAACAGGTCACCTAGGTGATGTCTATATGCTCTATGAACCCTGTAGTGGCTGTGCAGTGGTGCTGCATTGTTTAAATGACACAGCCGCCAACTTGCAACCTCATTGGGATTTATCCCACCCCACCCCGGAAACTGCGCATTTTCAAAGTGCCGATTTATGGCAACTTTTACTTTTGCTCTGGGTTATCCAAAAAAAGCTCCAATTGGCAAGAGGCTGTATTTTGTTGCTGATGACAAGAAAGCACAGGGCAGAGGGCGGGATCTTCCAGCTGAATAGCCTGCACTCCCTCCTACCCCACTCGCCTTATCAGTTTAGCCTCACAGCAGCAATGCTGCAGGTTTTTAAGTTGATGCCCTTCTAAGGTGGGAGTGTTTAAACAGTTTCCCCTATTATGGTGAGATGTATTGCGTTCCTATTTAAATTATATTAGCTATTTCCAAATTTGCACGAACATATAAATCAGCCTGTACTAATTTCCTGCACATCTCTCTCCTCTTTTTGTTGATGCATAATGCCCACCATAACCATGCAAGAGACCCTGACCCCTTACAAAGCTGCCATTTTATAAGATTCTCTCATTATTCTTACATAGTAGAGGAGGTGGGGGGGTTTCCAAGTACATGTTATGCTGATTGTGAAAGACAGCTGTTTCAGAAAGAAAGAAAGAAAGAAAGAAAGAAAGAAAGAAAGAAAGAAAGAAAGAAAGAAAGAAAAAAAGAAAGAAAGAAAAGAAGAAAATAGAGGCTGTCAAAGGCACTGCTGTCATCTGAATGAGATCAATTCCTTTAGACTTCAAGAAGTTACTTGAAAGACAATGCCAGTGGGATACAGGGCACAGGATTAATGTCTCTTGCTACTAGACAAATGTGAGACAAAGATGAAGCATTTATCAAAAATAAATGATGAGAGGAAGCCAAGGTGTTTATTTTTAGAAAACAAGTCTCTCCCTAACAATGTGCCTTTCCCTTCCCATTGCATCATTTATACCGACTGATTCATGTGTTTAACTTTTAATCATTCCTCCCATTGACTGACATTAAAACCTCAAATTGTGGCATCTGTGATTTCTGGCTTGTTGCATTTTGATTTGATAACGGCTGGATATATTCGGAGGTGGGAAGAGAACTCATAAACAAACATTTAGATTCATAAGCGAGAATTAATCCTGCAATGCTAAGCTATCAAACTGTTTTCGGACTTCATTCAAAATGGAGATAACGCAAAATATACTATTCTCCTAATATGCTAATGTGAGAACAAAACTACATATGCCTCAACTTTGATTTGGATACCAAGAAAGTGGTGCTTCGAGATGGCTGAATTGCACCTTATGGGATCAAATGATTTCTGCATTCTAAACTATTTTAAGTTTTATTTAAATACAGAGCTCTTTCATTCCATGGGTTCTCTCTCCACAAGCCAGAGGAAGTGGATGATCCTCTTAACTAGTCCCTGGCTCCTCCCAAGAAGCACAACACACTCAGGCTGTGTCTAACAGGCCTTTTATTTTGTAACTCACTTGATATCTTTTGGCCTTCTATCACCTAAGTCAAGCCATGGCAAGACCAGGCCTATATCCCGGGATTGTCCCAGGATCATCCCTGTGCATCCAAATGACACACAGGGGATCCCAGGAGTGTGCAGGGATGACCCTTCCATTTCCCTGGGATAATCCTTAGGTCTAGCTAAGGCCTCAGTCTTCCCCAGCCTGGGGCCTTCCAGATGTTTTGGACTGCAATTCCCAGCATTCCTGACTATTGGTCATGCTGGCTAGGGCTCATGGGAGTTGAAGTCCAAAACATCTGGAGGGCACCATCTTGGGGAATCCAGTGAAACTGATTTTGCAGTTTACGTGTCCATGACAAACAGCGTCCCTATCAAATATCAGAAAATTAAAGCCTAAGCACATTCCATTCAGCCTTGGGGGAAATCCAATACGGTAAACCATAGGCTAGCAGCAGCTATCTCACATGTTGCAAATTCTATTTTCTGGACTTTAACTAAGAATGGAAATATTTGCTATTAACACTATTTTACAATTGGACTAGCAGAGTAATTACATAATATAACAGCTAAAAGTAATTTCCATCTTTCTAGTCAGATATTTTCAAAATATGGTTACCATCTGTAAATTGAAAGTTGTTGTAGTTACCAAATAAGTAGATATTGGATGATGTATCCTATCCTGTTCCAGGGAAAAAAGCAGAAGGTTTTCTGTGATCTAAATCACTCATTATTTGCAAATAGCTGTGTCGTGGGGGTATGTAGAGTGTGTCTTAAGAGCTATCATCATGCCAAGTTTAATCTCATCTTTAAAAATGATGGAAATGTAAATACCGATAAGGGCAGAGCTGACTGTCAAAATTTTGACAGCTGAGCTGTCAAATGTTTTTAAAAAATCCTTAAAAATCAAGAGATGAAGAGATCTGTTTCAAACTTGGTTTGTCTATATCCCTCCATAAGAGCTATCATTGTGCCAAGTTTCATCTCTTTATCTTTAAAAATAACAGAGATGTAAGCATTTTTGTTAATTGTCATACTCTACAATGAATTGGTTATCTAAAAATGGAATGGAGTTCCGAACGACCAACAGTTTTAAAAACGTCCCCCAACCACACTGAAAGTTCAGAGCTCCATCAGAGCCCGTCGAACCCTCAGATTTTTGGTTGGAGCACATATCCCTACTGTGCCAGATACTGAGAGTGCCTTGTCCTCTAAAGGCACCTTCTAAAACAAAGACATGGATTCTGGTCTGTCAATATCAAGTCCCGAAAGTCCAACAATGAAAGCCTGTTGCACAGACCACCTGGTTTTTGGCACCTGAGACAGGGGATAAATCCTAGCCATATAAACAAATATAGAAATCTTTACTCACCCCCACCATCTTCTACACACATATTAGAAAAAGACCTTTCTAGATCTCTTCCAGACATTGTTCCTAGCACCGATGGTGATGGTGATCCAGGATGTTGAATAGGAAGCACCTCAGTGCCAAAACAAAGCTTTTAAAAAAATGTTTGTCTAGCAGCTATGCTTTCTTTTCATTTTTACTCTAGAGCCAGGCACAGAGGAGTGATCCAGATTGTAACAGCCCCTTTATCTCTTACTCAAGGGGCCCTGTGCCTACTCTAGAGTAAAACTGAAATAAGACATAACAGCTACACACACACGTAAAGTAATATCTGTAGGGTGACCATATGGAAAGGAAGACAGGGCTCCTGTATCTTTAACAGTTGTATTGAAAAGGAAATTTCAGCAGATGTCATTTGTATATATGGGGAACCTGGTGAAATTCCCTCTTCATAACAGCAGTTAAAGCTGCAGGTGCCCTGCCCTCTTTTGTATCAAGTCACTCTAGTATAGCTCCTGCAGCTTTAACTGTTGTGATGAAGAGGGAATTTCATCAGGTGATTCATGCAAACAAATGACACCTACTGAAATTCCCTTTTCTGTACAAAGATACAGAAGCCCAGTCCTCCTTTTCATAGGGTCACCCTAGTTCTGTCCCTCATTCAAGTGGTACTTTGTGTTAGAGGAATACAGATCAACTCTTACTGTCCAGACACAGTGGGTAGTATCCTTCTGTACCCGTGCATTCATGGGAGTGACAGGGCTTTTGCCCTTCTAAAAAATAACCCCAAACAAGTGGAAATGCTCATTTCTGGAACTAGGCCGGTCACCAGAACTTGCAGAAGGTAGTTCTGCTCATCTCACCCAGTCTGGAAACTAGTGTTCCCACTTGTTTCTGGGGTTACTTTCAAAAGCACAAAAAGTCCTGTTGTGCAAGCAGAGATGGAGTGGCCCCATTGGATATTGCCCCCAAGCAACAATATAGATCCTGCTACTGATTCATCTGGATCAAAACAGATAGGCAAAAGGACTGATATTCTCATGATTATAGGGGCTATAGGTAAGGAGGTACAGGTTTTCTTAAATCCCTTCCACCTGTGCCTTACAAATTGTCTGGCATCTTTCTTTCCATCATCCTCTCATTGACGGAATCATTTTTTATTTTACCAGAATTTCATTCTGCTTGTGATAATGCACACTTGCGCTATCCGTTAGTGCAAATTAGTGCTAATGCACATTAGCGCAAATCCCCCACCCCCACCCCTAAAAGTGAAAAACCAGTTTGCAAGTCCATGGAATCTACATGACCTGGAAAAAGCCACTCCACTGTGAAATCTGCAGGTTGGATTCATAGAAACCTGAACTCAATTGAATCCATTGCAGACTTCTCCAGCATCGCTAGCTCTGGGTGATCAAGAATTCTGATCACACACACACACACACACCACATTTTGAAACAGCTGAGAGCATTGTCTATCAAGAGAAAGTCAGCCAGGTTCGAGTGTCCTTTGGGAGATGCAGCATATAGCTTTTCCTTATCCATGAAGTCTGGTGGTGTACATGATGAGGTTAAGGTTTTTAGGCAGATTATATTCGACTCAGTTTGCATTCAGATGGACATGTACTGAGCAGCTAAGTGAAAACTCAGATGCCAAACACTTGAACAGCTTTTGGCAAACCATGTCTTCTTGAATTTCTCAAGCTTGATGCATCTTTGAGAGGATGTTGTGTCAGTACAGGTTAAAGAAGATACATAAAATTACGGAACCGGTTATGACAGGCCAACATACAGAGGATTATCTTGAATGTTGGCTAGGTTTCCACTTGCTTATTCTTTAATGCAGATAAAGGGACACATTTGGGGTATCCCTTCACATAATTGAATTAGCTAAAATATTAGCTCCATCACAGAGCTGATATAAACAAGATTTATTTCTCAAGCCACAATTATTCTCAAAGTTTCTAGTATGGAAGCTGATGAATGGAATTTCCCCTTTATTTGGATTCCAGATCTTGTATCCCATTTGCAAAACATCCTTGCAGCCAATGTTAATTAATCCAAAGTCTTACAGCCACTGGTTCAATATATGTTACCATCAATGAATGCTCATGGGATCATATTACATCTACTCTGCAGTGCGTGTGCTGGTAACCAATCTGCACCATGATTATCTTTAAAGCCATAAATGGCTTGGGTTCAAGGTAACTGAGGGATGACTTCTTCTTGTACCAGCCTGCCTGCTCATTAAGATCAACTGGGGAGGCCCTTCTCCAAGTCCCACTTACGGTGGAAGCACGGTAGGTGGGGACAAAAGTCAGGGCCTTCTTGTTGGCTGCCCCAGTATTGTAGAACACTTTGCCCCATGAAGCTTGTGTGGCCCTCTCTTTGCTTGTCTTCTGCCATTTGGTGAAGAATTATTCCCAAAGCCTTTTAGGCTGCAAGGTAGATAATACTTTATCTGCAGATTGCATTTTATTTGCTACACCGCTGTGTTTCATTTAATATTGTTGCAATTTTAATACTTCCAAGCTGCCCTGAGTAATCATATGCAATAGAAGGATGGGGTAAACATATCTAAATAAATAAATAAATAAATAAATAAAGTAGATTTAATCCTCATTCATAAACATGCAGTGAAAGGATGTAAATAAAACTTTTACCACCCTGATTATGAAGAGAGACATAATCTACATTAAGTGATTTGCTCCGCAGTGGCTGCGTGGTGGTGCTTCACTGGTTATATGACACAGCTGCCAACTCACAGCCACCACGAGACATTCCCCTGAAGCTGCACATTTAAAAAGTCAGGAACTTACCCCAACTTTTCCCTCCGAAGAGAGGTCACTACAACCCTTCCGCTGTGTGACCTTACTTCAGTGTTGAGCTGGGGGGCATTCTGGGGCAGATGGCAACCACTGACTTGGTCACCAGAAGCCAGGCAGAAGGTGGACTCGAATACCCGGATGGCCACTGGAAAATCCCATGCTCCCTCCTGCCGTGGGAATTCATTGTCCCCACCCTGCACCTGTGAGGCTGCAGGGTTTTTATGGAGCACATGGCCAAAGTAAAGACACCCCCAAGATGTACATATCCTCAGTTTATTTCAATGTGCCTTGTGCACACAAAGCTTATCTGGATTGTACCCACTAGCTGTAAACTTGGAGATTTACCCAGTAAGCCAGTATGGTGTACAGACAAAAAAAGTGAAGCCAGGATATGAAAATATCTGGTTCAAAATGAGACTTAGCTTTGAACTCCACTGGATGTTTTTTGTTTCTTTATATTTGTTTATTTTATTTATTACACTTTTATACTGTCCATCAGCTTAAGCCCTCTGAGCAGTGCACAACCAAAAACCATGAAATATAACAAATATGAATTTAAAACATTAAAAAGTTAAAAAAAGGCAATATAAAACCAGCTACATTAAAAACCAGGGAAAGCATGTGTAAAAGGGTATGTCTTCAGGAGGCGTTTAAAAGATATTACATTTCTCGCCTCCCGAATTGCATGAGGGAGGGTCCTCCAAAGGGTGGGTGCCACCACAGAAAAGTCCACTTACTATCACTTAGCCACACTGACTGACCTGATGTAAAGATACCATTAAATAATCCTGTGCACACCAGCCTGAGAACTGAGGATGGAATATTTATTTACTGAAAATATTCATATACCGCTCTTCTTTACCAAATCACAGGTTACCAAATCTACAGATTAAAAAATGGGGGGAGGGGAATGGGGTAGCCTGGAGGCTGCCACTGGGCCAAGCACTGGGGAGGGAGGAGGAATGGGGCAGCTAGAGGGAGGTCAGAGAGAGGAAAGCCAGCTGCCCCATTCCTCCCCCCTCCTTGGTGCCCGGCCGGGCGGTGGCAGCAACTCCACATTGGCGCTCATTCCCATGCAGATGCCGGGAAGGAGCACCAATGCCAGAGCCCAAGGCCTCGTGGCACAGATGTGCCACCATCGAGATGGGTCCCCAGAGAGTTTTAAGGCTAGTTTGGTGGAGTTAGCCTGAGAGAATAAAAGATTTCCATCTGGTGGCAGAAGAAAAGGCCACAGGAAGGGAAGGGGGGAAAGGAGCAGGGCACGCTACTTTGTCTAGCTTCCCTTCCACCAATGGAGCAGGAAGTTTCTAGTCTGTAACAGTGACAAATGTATGGAAATGTCTATGTGGGCATTACACTTAACTTTCAGCACATTGGTTTCCAAAACAAACTCTGGGGGGTTAGTTTCAAACTGTGTTTTGTATTCCGTGCTCTGCCTCCACCCTGAGCTTGGGTGTGTGCTGCCACTTGTGTGCCCAATATTTGCTCTTCTGAATCCAGGCACTTGGGCTTAGAAATAGAATGCCAATCAAACACCTAGATAATCTTTTTGGAAACTAAATCAGAGACTTGCGGCGAAATATTGTCATGAAGAACTGTAGCAGAAAAGAAGCTTTGCAGTTTATTAACACTACCCGTAATATGCTCATTTCATCTCTGGGGAAGAAGCACACTGAAACCATCAGAATGTTTCCAAATAAGAAAATGCTCTATAATTCCATTGCAAGCTAGTTTTAAAGTATTTCCAGTATCAAGGGAAGAGCTCCCATATAATGGTAAACCTAATCTTAGATCACATTTGGAAAACACAGTTTAATCTCTGATTCCGCTAAATCTCTGTTAACTATAGGACAAGAATGCCATCGCCCAAAGCATTATGAGGAGAACCCAATAAATAAATTTCACATCATTTTGTTTTTGTCTTGATAATAATGGGCAGAAATAGACCCTGAGTCAACAGTGTGATGGTGAAGTCTCTGTGCCGTCCCCACCCCCAGAAATGGCTAATTTTGTTTTAGGTTACATTAAGAGGTGCATTCTCTGGGAAGAAATAGCACTTCTAAAATCTCATCTGGAGTACAGTTTTACTCTGAGCATCACAGTTCAAGAACAATGTTGAACTGGAAAGGATTAATCGAAGAATGATGAGGATGAGAGAGGATCTAGAAGAGAAATCCCTCAAAGAAAGCCTGAAGGCAAGCAGGCCTCCTGAGGGAGGGAGGCAAGCAGGCCCCGAGGTAGGAAGCGCTTCCAAAAGTGTTGCAATAAAGGAAATAATTGGGCAAGACTTTCCATATTATCCATTAGTTGTTTTGAAGGCTTTTTTAAAAAATTACACAAGACACAGGCTGCATTCACACAAAATAGTAAGTTGACAATTCTGGCTTGCTCCCCCTGCAAGCAAGAGCAGCTACAATAACCAGGATCTCACCAGCCCAAACAAGCTTAGTATTATGTCTGAACCTGGAATCCTGACTTGTCTCTCCTATTTAACAAGCCAGAGTTTGAAGCCACAACAAGCTAGTTTCCAGGTTCAGACAAAATGGCCGTATTCAGACAGAGTCTTTTCTCCCGTGATGTACTGCTTCTTCCCATTCTGGATTCCATTTGTAGGGTGACCATATGAAAAGGAGGACAGGGCTCCTGTATCTTTAACGGTTGTATTAAAAAGGAAATTTCAGCAGGTGCCATTTGTATATATGGGGAACATGGTGAAATTTCTTCATCACAACAGTTAAAGGTGCAAGTGCCCTGCCCTCTTTTAAATCTGGTCATGCTAGTATAGCTCCTGCACCTTTAACTGTTGTGAGGAAGAGGGAATTTCACCAGGTTCTCCATATATACAATGACACCTGCTGAAATTCCCTTTTCTATGCAACTGTTAAAGATACAGGAGCCCTGTCCTCCTTTTCATATGGTTACCCTGCTTTTTGGGATTTAAATGGGGTCTTTATACAGCCAGGGTTTTTTTATGCATAACGTTATGTGCCATTTACATGCGTGGATGGAGTCTGACAGGCTATTATTGGATGTCCACCCCTCTGATGGAGCCCCTCCCCTCTCTTGGCATGAAATGGAAGATTTCTTTGCAAGTTCAGAAGTCTGTGTCTTTGGAGGTCCGCCTTCCCCAACCCCACATGCAAGACAGTATTGTCCCTGTAAAAGCGACAGTAACCCTTTTCTCATTTGTGGAGGGGGCTTGAGTGGAAAGGGGTACACTTCTCTCCTGTGTGCATGGAGATTACATAGAAAGGGCTAAAAGTTTTCCAAGCAGTAAATGCAGAGCAGAGTAGCCCCCATCCCAGTGTTAAGTACTGATTCTTCACAAGTTTAGAGGTCTGCATTTTTGGAGGTCTGTCTCC
Organism: Elgaria multicarinata webbii; assembly: GCF_023053635.1. Lineage (NCBI taxonomy): Eukaryota > Metazoa > Chordata > Lepidosauria > Squamata > Anguidae > Elgaria > Elgaria multicarinata. The sequence goes on from NC_086173.1 coordinate 78,329,822, forward strand.
CCACCCCACATGCAAATCAATATTGTCCCTGTAAAGGCAGCAGTAACACATTTCTCATTTGTGTATACACTGGGAGAGGAGAGTAAGTGGAAACAGGCTGCATGTGCTCACATCCGTTGCAACCACCACCACCTTCTTCATTGCCCATCTGCTTAGGCATTTCTGGGATATGGAGCTGAGCAGGGCTTGGCTCCATGCTGTAGTAGTGAAAAGCTGGTAGGCTGAATCTCCGACATTCCCGGTGTTGTCCCCAGGAGCAAAATGACCGAGGGGCAAGAGGTCAAAGGTGTGGGAAGAGACACTCCCAACTGACCCTCGGCAGTAGTGACATCAACACCCACCTACCCACCCACAGCAGGATGTAGTGCAATGGGAGGATTACACGGGGAGACAATGGCAGTTTCATCACAGGACCACAAAAAATACTGCATTTTCCCCATAGCAAAATGACATGGGAAAAGGGGGGGAAGACATGAGACAATAACTGCATGGCAACTGCACCATATAAAGTTCATGGGGGCACCGCTGACCAAACAATGGTGATAACAAGAAAAACGCTCGTCTGAAGTTCCCCAATGACTGATAAAAGCTTTTCTATGGCTGGCAAATCCCTGGTTACTGTAGCTGCTCCCCATTGCAAGAAGAGACAAGTAGCCATGATTGGGCAGCGTCCATCAGTACGCTTGATCATTACCGCTAAGTCAGAATTCTCTGCAATTCTGGCTTACCATTTGGGGTGAATAGAATCAGGTGGTTTGATGCATGCATTAATTTCAGCAAGAACTAAAACTGAATTTAATTAGAAAACTGCAACTTTAACCAATGGAAAATGGTAAGACAAGCAAACATGGAATACTTGCCACAAGGCTCTTTGTTGCATTTACGAACAGTGAAGTTTAGCCACTGACTAAGATGAAGAATGAAACAATTACTATGTAATCAGGACCTTAAACTTACGCTAAGGATTCAGATGGTAAGATGTTACATGTTTTCCGTATTATTTTATGGAGTGGATGCTTGGATGCTTAAGAAGAACAATTTGAGAGAAATCGAATCTTTCAAAATGTGGATATACTGACATATGTTGAAGATATTGTGGACGTACCGAATAACAAATGAAGATGTACTACATAGGGTATCCTGGTCATATTCTCAGTGTCTGCTCCAAGGCTCTAGAACTCCCTTCCCAGGGAGGCCAGGGTGGCTCCCTCTGTGATACACTTTCGGAGGCAGGCAAAAACTTTCTTGGGGGGAATCCGCACGTCGTTCTCAGGGCGCTTCCATCTGCCCCCAGTGCACCCCGAAAACGATCGTGTAACTCGCCTGTAAAAGAGCCGAGGAAGAAGCGTCCTTGCCGGTGCTGCCGCCGCCACTGCCACCCAACTCCCTCCTCGCCAGCCGGCTCGGAGAGCTCGGCAGAAGAAGGCGGGATGGAGAGTGGAAGAAGCTCTCCACCCCGCCTTCTTCCCCTGAGCTCTCCGTCCCAGCCGGCGAGGAGGGAGTTGGGTGGCGGCGCCGGCGGCAAGGACGCTTCTTCCTCGGCTCTTTTACAGGCGAGTTACACGATCGTTTTCGGGATGCACTGGGGGCGGATGGAAGCGCCCTGAGAACGACGTGCGGATTCCCCCTTGTTCTGGCAGCCTTTTGAAACTACTCTGGACCTGTGTCAATGTATTGGATTCCCCCACCACACACACACACACACACACACACACACACACACACACCATTTTAATCTGTTACTGTTTTTTAAAAAATTAACATGTTTTTAATTTCACTGCAGGTTTAATTCTATTTTACTTTTGTAAATTTATATTTATATGTTTTAATTGTACATGTTTTAATCTTGTAAACCGCCTTGAGTCCCAGTACTGGGGAAAAGGCGGGATCTTAATAAAATTATTATTATTATTATTATTATTATTATTATTATTATTATTAATAATAATAATAATAATAATAATAATAGAGAAATATACACTGTATTTCAACTTATTATACAAGGTGAAACTGAAGGGAAAAGATCAGTGGGAAGAACACAAACATCATGGCTAAAGAATTTGAGGGAATGGTATAGCTGTACTTCTATAACATTATTTAGAGCAGTGGTGTCAAAAACAAAATTGCTGTAATGGTAGCTAACCTCTGATAGGAAAAGGCACCTTAAGGAGGAGGAGGAGGAGGAGGAGGGAGAGATCTGATTTCTGTCATCTGGGGTGTGGGGGAGGGGAGGGGAGATGGCCAAAATAGATATTTATATTAAAGTCAATGGCAGAGCCACTTCCAATTTTGTTTCTCTCTCATTCTGTAGGTCTTCATAAAATTTACCGTGGCTGCACTTTTAGCTGAGGGAAATCCACAGATGGCTAATTAAGTCCATAATGTTATTTATTTATTTATTTGTTATGACTTAACATTTTCATAGGTTTGTGCTGAGTGGGAGGGTGGGAAATGAAAAGGGGGGGGGGGGAAGCCAGGTAAGGCAAGTGCCTCAGCTCAGTCCCACTTATGCACTGTAAATTTCAGAAATGAGTAATGAGCAAATTTAAAAGTCACACTGAGATGTTTGAAGACTAACCTGCCCAGAGATACAACAGCTGTGCAGAGCAAGTTGGAATCATAGGACTGGAGAAATGCCGGCACTTTCTCCTCACAGTATTCAATCTCGCCAGCTGTTCAGAGATGCCGCTACTTTTGTGACCTTCCATAGGCTTGACTTCTTACTTCCAACCTCTTACATGGTGACACTTAAGAAAGTACACCATGAAGAACCTCAGGTGGAAAAGGCTGGGATAGATAAAACGCATTGACCACGTTCAGATGACATGTTAAGCCGTGGTGGTTAAGCATTTTGAGTGAAATATTATGGCTTAGCGTGTCATGTGAACCATGACGTAGCATATTGTGTGGACCACTCTTAACCATAGTGACTACATAACCATGGTTTAAACATCCTTACTAACCATTTGTTGCAGAAGGGTTAGCGGCCTAACCATGGCTTAGCATGTTATCTGAACAAGCCCATTGAGTTCAGAAATGTTTATTAATTGTGTTTTGAAGGCAGATGGACTATTATTAACACAAGCTGGGTGTAATGCCTCTTATGTATGAGCTAAGCAGCAAAATGTATTATGTTACTGACACTGATGTGAGTGAGGCCAAAATGCTCATGGGCAGACTCAGAGAGTTTGCAAAAGGAACAGAGAGCAAAAGCATAATCCGCTGGGAAATTTGCCAGCACAAGCCTTGTTGAAATAAATTGGGGTTGCGCATGAGCAGAAACGATGCTCAGCGCAGCTCTGCTTCAATTAATCAGGCCTTGTGCAGAGGGCATTCTGTGTAGCTTGTGGAACCATTACACTGATCTATGCTTAATCCATGTCTACGCCTACCCATGAATAATGTTACTATAAAATGCTTTTATAGCACATTGCTGGGAAATTGAGTCACGATCAGAAGAACAAACCCAGACAACTTTTATTTTATTTTGGTCTTATTTTACAGATTCGAGTGACAATCCCTCCCTCAACTGCAATCTTTTAGCTGCCACCTGGCAGCTATAGCAGAGAGGTGGAAAGCAAGGCCCACTTCATCAAGTTGATAGAGAGTAGGCCAACGCCATTTGGCTCCTCCACTCTCCAAACTGCTTTCATTCCAGCTGGTCATGATAAGAACTTTAAGAACTGAGGCACGTGCTTACATATTTTTCTCTTCCTTCCCCATCCCTCTTTCCTTTTGTGTTGTGTCTTTTTTTATTCTAAGCCTGTGGGCAATGGCACCACTAAGATAAAACCTCTGGGCCCCACAGCTCAGAGGGCCACCAAATGCAGTCTCCCACCTCAGTTGCTCTCCCTCTCTCTCCACCAATACTCCTGTCATGTCTAGTCCTGCTCCCCCTGAGTTGGAAGAAGGTGTTTCAGGTGATCAATCAGAATCAGACTCTGAAGTAGAGGAGCTGGCGCCAGAAACAGGCCAGCCTGTACTAGTGGGGGAGAAAGCTCTCACAGGCTCTTCACCAGCTGGAAGTGAACCCTCTCCAGAGCTTATCTCCTCAAAGACAAACAATACACAGTCAGTGGGAAACTAATATTCTTCTGAGGGGGAGAGCACAGAGAGGTTAGCCAATCCTAAAGTATGCTGCAGACTAAAATGGGCGGAGCTAAAGGAAGACGAGAGAAAGTTAGCCCAGCCGGAGTCCCGTCAGAAGCTGCCTCAGAACTAGTCTCTCTGAAGTTAATGCGTCTTGGGAAAGGCCTTTCCATTCTTCTTGAAAGGACAATTGTCTCACTTAGTTTGCATAGTTTTGCCTATGGGAAAGTTCCTAGAGATTAGACTCTGTTCAGGTAGGAAGAGATGTTTATTGCTTGAATAAAGCTTTGTGGATTATTTAGCAAGCCTCGTTATTGTCTCCCAAGAAGGCAGGAGGTTTTGAGAAACACGACAACTTCTCTCACTCCCCACAAACACATACACAGCGGTGCTATATTTGCTCCCCTCATTCACTTCCCCCAATGCAAAGACACCTTTCCTTTCTATTCTTTTTCTTTCTTTTAACTTTTAAAACAAGATCACCACTCTCTAGAGGGAGCAGTAGTTGCACTTGGCATCTGCATTCCCACAGGTGACCCCTAGATGGCGATGTGGGCCCAGAAGTACACTGCAGAAATAGACATCCCATGTGTGAATGCAGCTTTGCTCTGCTGTGGGAGCAACCTCTTGTAAAAGTTGATAAGAAAGCTGTTAAGGGGGGAGTTAGTGGTGGTGGTGGGAGAGTAGAGTGGGGAGCAGGGAAGAAAAAGTGCACCGGAATAGATGCAGGGGAGGAGAGAAAGGGCAAAGAGAGAAAAGAGAAAGAGTCCTCCACTGTGGTGGTGTGGAGACCATTGACATGGGGGGGGGGGGGGGGAATGCCACCCAGGAGTGGGTGAGAGAGGCTAGGCAGAGGGCATCATGCCCAGGGCCCCTCAACCAGGCAGTACCATTATCTGTAGCAGGGACTGTATATTGATTGTTATTAACCTTAACTAAGCTGTCCCCGGAGCCTTTTCAGCTAAAATTAATAAATACATAAACAAACAACACAAGGGACACTTAATGCCATCTTTTGATTACTATTTGGGGCAAAGTGAATCCAGTGAATACAACTTCCATATCAGTTAATTGCCCTCCTACAAACTTCTTTCAAAGACAGTAATTCAACATATGTCTGGCAGCTGTTCTGCAGATACATTTATCTATCCTTTTTAATTAGATCAATGAGCATCTTAGACCCCCACCACCACCCCATGCAAGAACTACTGGATTGCCGCTTTCCCATCACAATTTTGGTAATCAGCAGAGAATAGTTCTGCATATCAAATACGAATGATAAGGCCACACATGGGGCTGGGGGTGGGAATCCATACTACAAACCTATCTTGTCTTTATGCTAGTTTAACTATTATTGGCATCTCCAAAAGAATCCTGGGAATTATAGTTTGGTGAATGTACTGTGAATGTTGTTAGAGATTCCTATCTGTAGTCAAAGCACAACAAGAACAAGAAGGAGACTTTTTCTGTCTAAACTTGCACAGGGTTGCGCCCTAAGCAGACATGATAGCAGTGCTGATGTCATAGCTGTGACCCACATCAGACTGGAGCATGAGCTAATTGTAGGCATGACGGCATCAACTGAAGACCACTGCTGCAGAACTAGGGATGGGTGGGAATTTCATTTCAGTTTGGTTTTGTTAAAAATTCATCAAAATCTGCTCATTTCTTCATATTCAGAACAGAAAGAACTTGAGATTTCAAAAAACTGAATGTGTGAACTGCCAAGGGCTTTGAGTGCTTAGCTCTTAAAAGTCCGGGTTCAGATCCTTGTATATTCAACCATATGTGTGGTGCTGAATTCGAGTTGCCCTCATATATTTTTTTCTTCCCTCACAGGCTCCCTATCTTTAGCAGCTCCATGCCAGGCAGGCAGGACATGGTCCTCCCCATGCTGGGAATGGCTACACCAATTGGAACTGGCTGGTGCAGATGGGTGAGAGTTTAATTTCAGATTGTTTTTTAGAAGAATTGGCCAAAATTTTCAAAGTTCTTTATATGCAGGACAGAAAGATCTGGAGACGTTAAGAATTCGAATGCAGGAGAAGGAGGAATTCAAAGCGATGCTGTGAATTGTAGTCCAACACATCTGCAAGATACCAAATTAGAGAGGTCCGCCATGGTAGAACATCCATCATGGCAGAACAATATCCCTGAATCTACTGAAGGGCAGGGAACAAGGTAAACCAGTTCTATTTCACCAGGTATTTTTTTTTACCTCTGGAATAACACAGGGTTATTCTAGCAGCATCTGCACTCTATTTTAACCTACTTGGGGCATGTTTTATATGTTTTTAAAACGGCATTAAGTTCCTTCCCCCTACCCTGAGCCTTAGGATTAAGACAGGTTAAAAATCAAAATCAAATCAATATATGACACATTAAAGTTTGAATGGTAGGTTATTTTTGAACCAATGCATAAATGAAGCTGCAGCCATTGCGTCCAAGTGTAGATTGCCCACTGATTGCATCTCCAGGATATCTGAGAAATAAATCACTCTTGTGCCAGAAGCCCTTTATGTTAACGTTTTACTGTTGGATTGCTACCGGACATACTTCAGTTTAGTACTTTCGGGAGGTTTTTCATCACTGCTTATTGATTCAATGTCTGCAAAAGGGGCAAGCAGCAATAACACAGGTTTTTCCACAAATAGAGGGGATTTAATGTTTGAACAGAAAGTTTTGTGCATGCTGGGGGTTGGGTGATGGGAGGAAAAAATCTCCCTGTAGTTGTAAAAACTAATTTATCAAGCAGTGTCCCTTCTGGAGAAGATGTTTCTAGTCAAAAGAATGACCTTCTCCTTCAAATTAGTAAACAGGGAAGATTATAACACTTCACCAAGTCAGAAGCATTTCCATTGCACCATTTTCAAAGACATTCGCTTGGCTACCTTGACCATATGTGGGATGGAAAAATCATCACAAGGCAAGACCACCTTCTCCCCTATAGACCAATCCAATCCCTGAGGTCATCAGTTGTTGGCTCCCTGGTGGTGCCACATGCTCCTGAGGTCTGCTCCATGGTTGTTCAGAGCAGGGCATTTAGTGGGTGGTACCCATATGTGGAAGGATCTTCCCCATGAGATTGAACATACAGCAATTCTTATTGCTAACCATATGCTGAAGACATATCTATTTATGAATGCCTTCCTGGTTTAATTTACTGTAGCATAACGTGTATTTTATTCTTATGGATATTTAGGTATGGTTTGTTGATTCTTTGTATTGGTTTTATATTTTTAAGATTGATGTACACCACTCCAAAATCTGTAGATGTAAGCAGTTTATAAATACTCATAATAAATAAAATTAGCTTCCCTCACGTCAGGGAAGACATGGCTAGAACAGAGGGTGGGTCCATTTAAAAGGGGTAATTCTAAGCTTTATGTACTCTAAAAATAAACCTTTTGAGGTTTTGACCACATGAAACCTAAGGAAACCAACATGAAAATTATGTAAATTGTCCCACAGCAAATCCAATAGAACAGGGCCATCTCTACCATTGGGCAGAGAGATGTGGCCACTTCAAGCAGCAGATGCTGAAGGATGGGGAGTGGCGAGCAGCAGTGAGATATTGGACGCTAGAGCTGTGTGTACCATGTGGCTTGCCTGCACTAGCTAAGCTAGCTAGCTAGCCTGCTGCCCTTGGGTATAGTGGAGCACACAGTAAAATTCAAGTGAGCTTCATTCATTGGGAAGTATAGAAATGTAATAATTAAGTAATACTGAACTGCAAGTTTGGTGAGCTTCTATACAGAGAATGGGTGGGGGCATCCTGTCCTTCGCCTCAGGCAGCAAAATACCTTGGTCTAACCCTGAGAGTGACATCCAAGGTTTACTCAATAACTACAAGACTAATACTGTAATTGCAAATAATAAGATGTAGTGGGTACAGCTCAGCCTTATAGCGGAGGAGACGCATATGTTGGCACCATTCCTGGGAATGCTAGAGGAATGTGAGGGGAAAATATTCCTTTGAATTGCTTGCTTCATTGATCTTGGATCTGTTTCCTGAAACTTCCATTGGAAAAGGGGTTAAAAAGTTATTGTGCAGAAATGGAAACTGTTTATCACTGAACAGGACAGAAGTGGTCCTCCAGTTATTCACCGTATTAACTATTTTTCTTTAGCAAACTTCCTCAATACAAGCTACTGCTGCATATCAAATATTCTGATTTTATTTTATTATTTGTGGGGGGGGTCCCTCACTTCAGAAGTAATGGACTGTCACACTGCTAAGAAATGAAGAAGAAAAGAAGTGGCAGTGGAATTGACCCTGTAGGTGAAATTTATTATTATATTGTAATGAAAGTAACATGCTTTTTGACAAGTTTGACAATCTAACAAGCTGGCTACTGTGATTTTTCAGAGGCATGCAACACCTTAAAGCAACTTATCTTGTAACCTGTGGAGAAGGGAAAGCATAGAGTACGGCAGCTTCAAAAGTAACGACTAGAGGAGCAATTAACCTGTGGAGATAGCACGGTATGCGGACCAGAATACAATTAGTTCTTCTTATCAGTTTACAAGAACTCTCACAAATGTACGCTAGTCAAAGACTGAATGTCTGCCAAAATAAACACAAGTGCATTTATTTGACAAACATGGTGTTGAGGATAAAAGAGAGGGGATTCAACATAGCCTTTGAAATTACAGACTTGAACAGTTTATATTTTTATATTTTCAGACTTCGAGGTATATACCTTCATTTATGCTCTGGAACCAGTGAAAATAACAAAAACACAAATCATTAACAATCCCCAACTTGCATGTAATCTGGCTGCAGCAAAGAGAGAGAAGGGAAGCAGGGCCCAATAAATTCACTCTGCTGAGAGACCAGCTCCATTTGGCTTTTCCTAAACTGCAGAGCGTGGGGAACCTCAAGCCTGTGGGCCAAATCCAGGCCTCCAAAGCCCTCAGTCTGGCCCAGAGGGTGACACTTGTTCTTTTAGCCCTATCCCTTTCCCCCAACCACCAATCATAGGATAGATTCCCAGCTTTGGGGCCATTTTCTCCCTATTCTTAATGGTTGAAATTAGTGTTGTGCTAAAATTTCAACCACTCAGTTTTTGGCATTTCCTCAAGGGGGGAGGGTTCGGGGGGGAAATGAAAACTCTAGCAAAAGAGACTGGAAGTGGTGAGAATTTTGGAAAATTTTCTCCCTGGGAAGGGGGACAGAGTTTCCACATGCCTTTTTTAAATGTAGCCAGTTGTTGAGAGGTCTTGTTTCTTTTTATTTCTTTTTTAAAACACCCTAGGTATTTTCAGGAGCCCAGGAGTTCTTCCTGAATGCTTATTAGAGAGAGTGAGGTCACATGGTTTCCAATAGGCATTCACTAAGAACTGCTGGGCAATTCCAAATGCCGAGGGAAGGGTGTGTTTGTTATTTTCTTTTGGAAAACTAAAGAAATTGGAAGGAGGTTCCTTAGCAACCAGCGACACTTAGAAAAGGTACGCGGGGAGAGAAAGTTCCTGAAAATAAGGGACAGGATCCAGCCCAGAACTAGTTGAAATGCCTCTCCTAAGGCTTGGTTACTGGCAGTAAGAGCTTTAAGCTAAAATATGCTGGTACTTCGACCCCACCAGTTTTGACTTTGGCTCTTCCCACCACTGGAACGTGGGTCCTGAGAGCATCTCTAAAATGGAATTCAGCCCTCAAGCTAAAAGAGGGTTTGCACTGTATCAGTTCCAGACAGTCACTATGACAGATGGGGGGTTCTGTCATGTTCACTTTTGCTCAACTCATTGGATTTCAACCATTATATTCATTTCACCCCATTTCTGCTGCAATTTGAGAACTTTGTCTTTAAAAGTTTGCACCAAAAAGTGTGGGGTGGGTGGGGGTGTTCAAATGCATATCTTAGTACAGGAGAGGTGTATGTTTTGTACAGACTTCATGCACAGATTATTTTCCATATACATGCATTTTTGTGTGCATTTTTTTAATCAACAGACTTGCTCACATTGTTCAGAAAATTGGATTTCAGAATTCAGCTGTGTTTGGGTTTGTGCAGAAGTTTAAGGAGTGTAAATTAGTCCCCCAGCTCTTACCCATCCTTACCATGTCCCAAAATTCCCTGTTTTGAGCCATTATGTTCATTACCACTGGTTGGAACACTGTCAGATTTAGTTTTCTGTGGGTAGAACTTGGGAGGGCAGCTCTACCCCATACTAGAATCACCCCCCTTCAGCTGGCAAATCTGGGGTTTAGAATTGCTCTGCCCACACCATTAAAAATTGATGCCTGAGCTTGCTTGCTTTCCTCTTCCTTTTTTTTCCTTGTAAGCCTGCAAACAACAACTGCCTAGAATCATAGAATAGCAGAGTTGGAAGGGGCCTACAAGGCCATCGAGTCCAACCCCCTGCTCAATGCAGGAATCCACCCTAAAGCATCCCTGACAAATGCTTGTCCAGCTGCCTCTTGAATGCCTCTAGTGTGGGAGAGCCCACAACCTCCCTAGGTAACTGATTCCATTGTCATACTGCTCTAACAGTCAGGAAGTTTTTCCTGATGTCCAGATGGAATCTGGCTTCCTTTAACTTGAGCCCGTTATTCCGTGTCCTGCACTCTGGGAGGATCGAGAAGAGATCCTGGCCCTCCTCTGTGTGACAACCTTTTAAGTATTTGAAGAGTGCTATCATGTCTCCCCTCAATCTTCTCTTCTCCAGGCTAAACATGCCCAGTTCTTTCAGTCTCTCTTCATAGGGCTTTATTTCTAGACCCCTGATCATCCTAGTTTTTATTGATCTTGTGTAAACTACACTGGAGCCTTTTCGACTGAAGATCAGGGTAAAAACCCTTTTAAAAAGGAATATAAGCAATAACATTCAGGCAGCTATCCTATGCATGTTTACTTGGGATTATGCCCTATTGAAAGTGGGTGCAACTTCCAAGCAAAGGCATACAGGACTAGGTTGCCTCTTGCTTATTTTTCAAAGCAGAGCTACCTAGATTGCATCACATGATTTAAAAGGCAGATGTCCTCAAGGTACAGAATCCCAAGTAAATGGATCACTTCAAAAACATCTGCCTTGTCAACAGTGCTGGGTTATCTAGGGTAGAGGAAACGCTGTGTGGCGTGTATATCACCTGGTCACTTTGAAATGATGCTCCAATCCACACCTGTCCTCAGGAGGAGTGTCTGCTTTCTACGCCTTTCTCCTCTGCCTGGATGTTGCTGTGCCTGTTTCTGTTCCATCTCCCTCCTGCCTTCCTGTTACACTGCCTTGCGTGGCTTCATGTTTGCTCACCTGGTCCCCAGGGAGTCTACTGCTTTGTTGCACACAGCCTTTCCCTGTAAAGTGTGATTTTATTTCCAGTTCATGGTCCCCTTCTTTTTCCTATCCCATTAGCTGGAAGCGTCAATGGGATCAAAGGAAAGGAAGGGAAGAGATGAATGAACCCTTCAGTCCGATGGAAAGGATTGAAAGCCCCATGCAAGAAAAGCGAGTGAGTATTGATGAGGCGTTCTGTACAATATGCTGGGCCAACAGACCCGCTTTCGTGTACCATTATCAACGATGACATATTGTGGTCAGCAAATTGCTTGCTTGCTTGATCTCTACAGAGTCTTTTCAACCGGAACAATGCCCAGCAGAAACAATGAAGAATTGATGGGGTTTAACACTGCCTGCCATCTGTAGTCTAAGCTGGGGTGCCTGTAGGCTGCCCAGACAAGCTTCATGCAAATTAAAATTACAAACAAACATGCAACACTACCTGTCCTTCCTTCCTTTCGCATGACAAGCTACTATAGCAGCTGAGAGCGGAAATGTATGACAATGGCAGAGTTGGGGTCACAGTCCAAAGGGGTTCACCAGAGAGTCCAAACACTGGGGGTTGCACGTTGTTTCCAGCATCTTCCCTGGCCTGGGGGAGATCTACACTGGTATACATAATGTCGTTTTGTCAGTCAGTAAACGTAATATGTTATAACATTTTAAAACGTGGCTGGGCACACGTAGGTATTAAGACGTTTCTTACCGTTTTCCTCTCCGGTAGGAATGCAGCACCCTGGGCCACAATGTAGGTTGTAAGGTGTGTGTGTTTCAATTCCCCTTCTGCTTATTGTTCCTCCCACTTCCTCTTTTCTTCCATTGCCCCTCCTCTGAGAAACAGTGAAGGGTGGTGGTGGAAAGATTTCCCCTCTTTCCACACCTGGGAGTTTTTCCTAAGCAGGAGCCAGGGAGGGGGCCTCCAGGCAGGGTTAGGGGATTTACTTTACTCAAAAGTAAATCCCATTGATTTCAACTGCTAACATGACCTGCTGCCCCTTGGTCTGTGCTTGGAGGGGAAAGAAACAGAGAGAAGGGGGGTCTGGAAAGATTTCTCTTCTTTCTGCGCCCTTTTCCTAAGCACAGACCAAGGAGCAGCATGTCATGTTAGCAGCTGAAATCAATGGGATTTACTTTTGAGTAAAGTAAATCCACTAACCCTGCCTGGAGTCTCCCTCCCTGCTTGCTTGCATCTTCAAGTTCATGAATTTCAGGTGTGCTGCTTCCCTTACTCAAAAGTAAATCCCATTGATTTCAACTGCTAACATCACATGCTGGCTTACCTTTGAGGAAAGCCCATTGAACAGAGAGAGTCTTACTTCTGAGTAAACACATATATAACAATGCCCATACACATGCAGAGCATGGAAGGGGGAGGGAGGTTGTGGCTGCAAAGAGGAAAGAAAGAGGAAAAACGGCTGCTACTTTGGGCTCAGAAACACAAGAAACACACCCCGAGGAAGGTGATTGGCTAAGGAAAAGCACATGAAAAAAAAGGAAGGTTTCTTATGATGCCATCGGCCACATAAGAGAAAATACAACGACTTATATGGATAAGATCAGAAAACAGAACGACAGAAAGGGTAAGCGATACAACGTTACAAGGCAAGCGTCATGTGGCGAGATAAGACTCAATAATACACAATAAAAAAAACGTTTATAAGCAGTAGATCCAGCTTAGTGTAGATCTCCCCCTGGTCTGAGCCTTCTAACTCCTGACATCAGGTGCTGGCCATTAGCTCCATAGATTGTGAGTTCTGGCAGCCTGCTGCTGCTGATCCCGGACTCTCATTAGTCTGGAGTCAGCTGGGGTTGGAGAAGCCCGTGATCCCCTTCCTCATTGTCTGACTCTGTTAAAGGAGCTTCAGCCGGGCCTTGCCTGCTTTCTGAATGTACAGGGTCCTGTTCAACATGGCAATTAGTCCCTTCCCCAGGATCTGCTGGAGCTTGCTCTTCCCCTTAATCCTCTGATGAGGACTCTCGGGGAGGCATGACACTAAGGGCATGTCTACACCACCAGTCACATAGAGTTGTCTATGCTTGCATGAACCCAGGTTGTAGCATACTGGGAGTTGTAGGCCTTTTTTCAGTCTAAACAAGCATCTAAACAAGTGCATTTAATAAGTCCTGATCTCTGTCAGAGAACTTGCAGCAAACTTACAAAGGATTGCTGGGAGAAGCCATGTCAAAATAGTTTAGCATGTATGTGTAGATGGCTCCCCTGTGTATTTTTGCAGCCTGGGGTGCTGAGAAAGATCCACACAATATTCTTCCTTCCTCCCCCTGCCCCCCTTTTTACAGCAGACTATCAAGTGTTAAAGCAGATCTCATTTTAAAGGTACTTTTCCTGTTTCACAAAGCAATGTGTTTGGTTTCTGTAGATACTCCTTCCATCCTGGCATAAAGCATAGGAATTAATATTTCATAACTACTTAATCCATTCATTCAGAAACAGAAATGCAGACTTTCAAATATTTATGGTTCAGAGGCAAAACATGGCACATTGAATTAGTGCATTGTGCTTTATCCTCTGCCACCGACTTGTGATTCAGTCCAGATCAGGTAACTTAAAACGTGTTTCCTAAGAAGAAATTAGAGTGAGCTTTGGATGTACACTATATTGTTTTTGTTTGCTGTATTTCTCATTGCAAAAGTTCTCTTATTCTATTTTGGAATTTGTATTTTAGAATGCAACTTGTATCATTTTGGTCAAGCACAATCTTGCTTTTATTCTTCCGTACATCTCATTTCAAATGCTAAGGTCTGTGGCTGATGCAAATAAAGGAATTCATTCATTCTCTTATTCTGTTTCCTTCCATTAAGATTACTTTCCCCCCCCCCCAAAAAAAAAATATCTGCGGCATAAAACTTTTATAAACAATCAAAAGAATTAGGGGGAGAGTGACAGGTGATCTGTTTAATAGTTTCAAGAGCAGCATAATAGTTGGCCTGTTCCCTAATACGAACTGCCCATGGCATTAAATAATATTTTGTTACTGTGAATACAGGTATACAGTTTCTGAAAGAAGAGAGCAAACTGGCTGCATATCCTATGCACAATGGATCAGCCTTGCCCTTGTAATCTCACATACATTCATCTCTAAAACTCTGACCAATCGCAGTCACTGCGTGGCAAAGAAAAGCAAACAGAACACTATGCCATTTTCTCAACTTTTATCCATCAGGCTGTAGCTGAGGAAGAGATAGGAAGCAGGACTACTCCATCAACTCAGCTGAGAGACTAGCAATTTTGGGCTCCTCCTCTCTTTCAGTTGGTTTCCAGTCTAGGGTGACCATTTGAAAAGGAGGACAGGGCTCCTGTTTATCTTTAACAGTTGCATTGAAAAAGGAATTTCAGCAGGTATCATACATGCAGCACCTGGAGAAATTCGCTCTTCATCACAACAGTTAAAGCTGCAGGAGCCCTGCCCTCTTTTGTATTTGGTCACTCTAGCTATACTCCTGCAGCTTTAATTGCTGTGATGAAGAGGAAATTTCACCAGGTGCTGCATGTAAACAAATGACACTTGCTGAAATTCCCTTTTCAATGCAACTATTAAAGATACAGGAGCCCTGTTCTCCTTTCCATGTGGTCACCCTAGTTTCCACTCCAACTGGTCATGCTAATAAGACCAACAACCTCTGGTCGCATTACATCCATTTACAGCATCACAGCTGGCCATTATAAGAATCATATAACATTTAAGAATTTGTGCTTGAATATTCTGCTTTTCCTTTTCCCTATTCCTTTTCCCTTTTGCCTTAGGCCTTTTTAGAATGTAACCCTGAAGGCAACGAATGGGCCGGTTTGCACAACACACCAGGCACTCTCTTATTAAACCCTCAAATAACCCACAGCAGCCAGGTTCAGACAACATGCCACAACCTCATAGCGGGTTGTATATTCCTAATGGCGGCTGCATGTGCTCAGCCTGTGCAGCAGTTCATCATGGGTTAAATAACCCAGCGTGTGCTCAGTGTGGCCTGCGAACCAAGTCCCTGTTTTGTTTCTTATCGATCTTTAAGTCACTTTGGGAGCCTTTCTGACTGAAGAGTAGCAGTATAAATGCTTAAAATAAATGTGGCATTGCTAAAGTGAACAAGGAAGAGGTTTATGGATAGTGGAGAAAGTATATGGAGCAGTCTCGTTTTAGTTTAGCCCCAAACTGTCAGACATGACTGGCAGCAGGTCACAAAACACACAGTGCCCCCGTTTTCCTGGATCTCAGGCAGAGATTTTTCACGAGATCCCCTGGGACATGCGTTCGACCACTAAGTAGCTAGTGCTAATGTATGCTACCTATTCCAGGTTTGTGGAATATGTCATCCAAGGCATGAGAGTTGAGCTGAAGAACAGGATATATCTGGGAAATGGCTGGTGATAATTGTGCAATTCTTGTCTCCTGTACCCCCTTTATACTTGGTACCTCTCATATTGTGCTCTGACCATCCAAAAAGCAGGACTGAATAGATTCATGAATGAACCTTACAAATGCTATATATCATATATAAGTGTATTATAGAGAGAGAATATAAGTATATATAATAATAAGTGGCCCCATAGAGAAGGGGCCGGTGTGGTGTCTCTTTCTCTATGGAACTCCCTGCCTCTGGAGATCAAGCAAGCGCCAAAACTGTGTTGTTTCTGGTGCCTCCTGAAAATAGCTTTGTTCCAGGAAGCCTTTCTCGACTGACTAGCCACATTTCTTATCGATATTCTGCTTTTAAATGAATAATTTTAATATGATGTTTTATTCTTTTTACCTTTTTACCATTCTATCTTTTATTGTTCACTGGAATGTTTAGATGTGGAGTGGTATATAAATGTTGTCAATAATAAATAACTAAATAATAACTGTTTATTGTAAAGGTAAAGCAAAGGGAAACGAGCAACCTTTCGCACCTGCCTTCGCTGCCACCACCTTCCCGGAGGCCCCTTAGCCCGGGAAGCCCTAGAGAAGGGCACCAGAATCCTGGTCCAATGGCCCTGAATTTAGCACTTGATCCAAAGTGCAAGAAAATAACAGCATACAGGTAATGAGGTAGAAGAATTTATTTAAACTAAGGATGGGGTGCAGATGGGAAGAACAACTAGAAGAACAACCAACAGGCATGCATAGCATAAAACCCAGTAACCTTAAAATAATAAAACCTAGCTGAAACTACTTACTCCTAAGTAGGGCCCTGCTGCCGCGGCCATGAACACCTACGCACATGCCACCAGGAGGAGCAAGAGCAAAGAGGCCACCAGTGGGGGAGGAAGCAGCAGCCAGGCACCTCTCCATCGAGCCTGGGTCCAGCTCCAGCTGAGAGCCCCCTCCCTCCTGCTACCAACTGTCTCTGCAGAGGCCACCAGTGAGGGAGGAAGCAGCAGCCAGGTACCTCTCCACCGTGCCTGGGTCCAGCTCCAGCTGAGAGCCCCCTCCCTCCTGCTGTCAACTGTAACTGCTGAACTTTGCAACTAAGATTGTAGTGCCTGAATTTGCTTTCCTTTTCTCCCTCCTCCTCCCTCCTGATCCCCTTTCCTTTTGTGTCATGTCTTTTAGATTGTAAGCCTGTGGGCAGGGACTGTCAAGAAATACCTTTGTAAGCCGCCGTGAGAGCCTTTTTTGGCTGAATGGCGGCATAAAAATCCTTAAATAAATAAATAAATAAATAAACTCTCTGTTCCATCTCCGGCTCCTCCCTCCCCTTGGCACTGCCCAATGCCTGGTTTCACACCTCCCCAGCAGCAGAATCCTCCTTCTTGCCATCCGGGGTGGTTTACGACCTTGAGGCTGATAAGGCCACTTATTCCTGGCACCAAGGCCCTCCTATTTCATCCGCCTCCCTTCCCCAGGTGGCTGTTATAAATCTGTCAGCCGGTGGCCCTCTACTTAAAATATATTCATTAAAAGTGTCATGCTAAAATTATTTTTTCCCCAGACTACTTAACCCACACTGCATCCCTACTCAGTGCAGTCTACCTGACCTCCTTCACATTTATAATCTACCAGAGAACATTAGTTATTGGGTGAGTTAGAAATGCAATAAAATAAATAAATAAATATTCCCTGAGCTTCCTCCACAAAAGGCCTCCACCTCACCATCATTTTCAACAACCACACTGTTAAAAGTTCTGTAATAATCGCTCTCTGAGCTTTATACAGCAGACATTGCACTCTGAATCTGCCCAAACATTTGAAAATGCATTGTTTACTTAATTGCCTATTGTGTCAAATGAATAATAATAATAAAAAAGCCAAAGATTCTCCTTTTAAAAATCCAAGGAAGTAAAAAGCCTGCATTAGCATTTAAATAGATACTTGGAGGCTTTTTAAAATGCTGATTGTTTACTCAGTTGGCCTCAGCAGCCCATTAGCAGTGGAAATTCATATCCTGGAGATTCTTAAGAAGTTGGTCTTTTAACCTGAAAGACACTGTTGATAACAGGCAAGTTCACACAGTTGTATCATGCAAGGGAGAAGTTAGACATTAGGAAAAGAGAAAGTAATTGAGTGGGTGGAGGTTCATACTAGAATGATGTGAGAAAAGTCCAGGATGAAACTCTGGCATTCTCTTTGTTTCCTCTCTTCAGTAGAAGAATACGTAATGTGCTCAATTTTAGAGAGGACAGGCTTTCTGGATAACACCCCAATCCTCAGAAAGCAACAGAGCCAGGATTTTACTTCTAGATGGAAACCTATTGTTCCCTCCCTGAATTTTGTAAATCAAACAAATTCTAGTCTCATATAGCATCTCTAGATTAGTGTATAGAGAATGTTTGATTTTATGGTTTAATCCTATTCTAAAGCTATTCTGCCTCTTATGAGTGAGGTGTGGCACTTGGCTAAAGGAGGAGAGCCTTTTTAGTGGTGGTGTTCTGACTGTGGAATGCCTGCCATGGAAAGACTTGCCTGGCACCTATATTGATGTCATTCCTGCGCCAGATGAAGATACACTCACACACACACACACACTAGTGCCAGGGCGAAAATTTTGACTCTTCCATTTTTGGCATTTCCTGTGGGGTGGAATGAAAACTTTGGCAAAAGAGGCTGTGAGAGGTGAGAATTTTGGACAATTCTCTCCTTGGGGCGGGGATAAGGTTTCCACATACCTTTTTAAGTATAGGCAATTCTTGAGGGGTCTTCTTTCTATATGATATTTAAAAACACACACACACCCCACACCCCTGGCACTTGTAGGAGCCCAAGAGTTCTTCCAGAATGCCTATTGGAGAGGGCAAGGTCACATGGTCTCCAATAGGCATTCAGGAAGGGCTCCTGCAAGTGCCGGGGGTGTTTTATAAAAAGTAAATAAATAATATAAAGAAGATTCCTCAACAATCGGCTACACTTAAAAAGGAAGGTAGAAACCCTGTCCTCCTCTCCAAGGATAAAATTCGCTTAAATTCTCCCCCTCTCTGCAAAAGGGAGGGGGAACCCTCTTTCACAGGGAGAGAAAAAGTCCCCCAAAACAGAGGGCAGGATTTGGAATATCACTAATATGTACACGTACATTCAGTTTGAGATTACCCAACCGGATCTGTTTCAGGCTATAAAAGGAAAACCTGCACTTCAATCCAGACTCCTTTATCTGTTCAGAGTGCATCTCTCTCTGGAGCTTTCTCCTCATTGCACCAAATGGGAGAGCCCTTTAGTGTGTAGGAGGTCTGTATGCCTATCAAAACTTCTGCACTTGTAAAAAATCACTTAGGGCGTAATACTATGCATGTTTAGACAGGGAAAAAAGTTCTACACCTCCCAGCATCCCCCAGCTAGAATTAGGGCTTTGAACTACATGGGGCTACAATATGATTTAAGGTTCACAAAATAGGATGACAGACAGAGACAAACATTTTTATGTGGGGAAAATAAAGGCCCCACATCATTCGAACTTCATCATTCGAACACCATCAACCAACTCAACAAGATGTAAAGGTAAACACCCATGGAGTCTCCAGCTCTTGCCCATTAATCGACATGCACACAAAGAGAAAAAACTGCAACATGGGAGGTAGATATTATGAGATCACACATCTTCTGACAAGTGGCCATGCCTCCTTAGCCTTAGATCACACACGGCATTGCATAATGAATATGAACTGTTCCAAAAGCAAAATCATCATCATCATTAATATAACTTTCTTCCTATAAAAATGCCTCTTCATAATATTAACAAGATCAATTAACATGGATGAGTCACAAGAACATAATATAAGAATCAACTTCTTCAATCTAAAGAGATCCATCCAGCCCTCAATTCTGTTTCCAACAGTGGCTGCCCACAGGCATACTCTTACTTCATATAACCGCTGTGGTTAAGAAGTAGTTAAAAACAACAACAACAACAAATGTCTTTCATACCAGCAAGAGTGAAGTAGTGATTCTTCTCCATGCAGGGAATTACAAGGACATTCCAGTTTAATTAAGCTTAAATAAACAAAGCAAAATACAGGATTATGAGATCAATCACCTATATGTAAGTTGAATGAAGGTGCTATCTTAGCATCTGCATTGTGTAAAGATTTGGCTAATCAGTCTTTGAGTGAACTTAAGAACATGCTCTGAGTGTAAAATATAGAGTAGCAATTATCCACTGTTAATTTGGTAGTAAGAAAACAGTGATTTAGTCAAACAAACATGAACTTGTTCTTGCTTCTGATTCAGCATCCTGTCATCTTTGAAAAAAAATGGGAGCAAGTAACCCTACAATTATACTAACATTTGTGAGTGCATGTTCACAATGGCAGATTACTGCTGGAACTACTACTGGATGTATTCCTATAACAACTGTAAAGTTTTCACTTTATGAACCGTAGCTCAATATTACATTCATGCTGAAAGATATATCCATCACCTATTGCAGTTTCACCTTCATACTTAAGAGAGAGTGTTTATTCAGAAGCATGGTGTAGTTAGTTGTGTCCTTTTGGGTATAAGACAATAAAAAAGCCATGCTGTATCAGACCAAGGGTCCATCTAGTCCAGCATTCTGTTCACACAGTTGCCCATGGGAAACCCAGAAGCAGGGCACGAGTGGAACTGCATCTTCCCACCCATGTTCCCCAGCAAATGATGCACACAGGCATGCTGCTTCTGAAACTGGACATAGCAAATAGACATCAGGGTTTGCTCTTATCTTCAGATTTACCCTGATTAGGGAAGCAGGAGAAATTCATTTGGTTTGTATTTTACACAAACTTATCTATTTTCAGACTTTCAAATCAATAGGCAAACTGAAACTCAGTTATCCTTTGAAATTCACTCTTCTCCTGATGTTGCAATGGAGTTTTAGCCATCAAAAATGCCTGCAAACACTTGTATATTTGGGGAAAATGTACCCAAAATGCATATATTAGTGAAATCAACATTCAAATATGCATGGTGGGGGGAAAGCGTAATTGCATGCAAAAATGCATGTATTAGAAGAGATGTGAATTTTCATGAAAACCTTTTCCCCAATGTTTCGGGTGAACCAAACCTCAGCTTGGAAAACTGAGCAGTTGAGAGAAACCAAAATTGAGAGATTCGCCCATTTCTAGGCCTGATCCCCATGATTCCATCGAAGCTGTTAAAAGTACATCGGAAAAGAGCTCATACTTCGAGCAGCCTTTCAGCATGTTTTGTTCAAATCCCATTTTGGGTTGCAGCATCCAGAAAATATTTCAGAATGCCTGACAGGAAATTTGTTCTCCTTGGCGACAAAGTGGGCAACTCTCCCGCAGATGGAAATAAACCAAACACACCTCTGAAGAACAAAGCAATGGTAATTATATCAGGGAGGTTCTCCTCAGCAATTATTATTCCAAGGAGTCCAGCAACAAGTTTGATAGGAAACTGAAAAAGCCTTGGGGAAGGAGATTGGATGGAAGAAACGGGGGTGGGGGTGGGGGGAGAATAACACTTAGTTTTATGCATTGTGTAGGAGCCTTTTAACACCAAATTACAGGGAAGGGGAAGAAGTTGTTTAAGTGACTGCCAGAGATTGACAAGGACAACAACAATAACAGTAATCAAAAAGTAATTTATGCCTAACCTGCTTGAAATAAAAATAACAAGTACACAAGTTCAGCACTTGGGCTAGCTGCATCTCCTAAGCGTTTCATTTAAATCCTGACACCATCTGTTCAACTGAATTTTTCCTACTGTACCCAATATGCCAAAATCACAATTATGTTACTAAGGACAGCAGCCTCCTCGCTTACAAATAACACGCTGCCCTGTTTGACTGAAATGAGGAGCCAAGGGTGGCCAACTCGGAGCACAACAACTTGGCGGGTTTAATGCCAGCATGGAGATGGAATAAACAGGGCACATGCTGTTGGTGGGACTTCAGGAACTGGCATCCTTGCAGAGAGCACGTGAAATTGTCAGTTGAGGTAGTGAGCTGTAAAGAAGACCAGACAAAACAGGGGACTCTGCCATTGAAAATGCAGCTCGTTCTGCACATTGAACACGGGTATAACACCAGTGGGAGGAGTGTAAGGAATATTCCCTCCACCCCTCCAAAGCAGAGTGGGAAGGAAATGCTCCCACTCAGATGGACTGCCCACTAAAGCCAAGTTCCTTCATCCCTGGGCATGTGAAATGCCACTCACAAGAGAAGGGGCTTTAGAAACATAGGACTCTGCCTTGAACTGAGTCAGGCCATGGATCCATCTAGCCCAATATTGTCCACACTGACTGGCAGTGGCACCTCAGTGTTTCAGTAGGGTTCTTTTCCCCTAATGCTGTGCCGAATCCTGCCCCCTATTTTCAGGAAGTTTTTCTCTCCCTGCGACAGAGGCATTGTTTTTCTGCCTCTTTCGCAGGGAGGGAAAAAATTTCAGAGAATTCTCTCCTTGGGGAAGGGGACAGCATTTCCAAAAGTGTACTTCCAAAAGTGTAGCTGGTTGTTTAGGGGAGTTCTTTCTATTTTAAAAAAACAGAAAGAGAATTTCTGTTTTAAAAAACCTCATGATTGAAAAAAAGATTGAAAGGGAGAGGAACTGAAACTGACAGATTCATTCATCCATCCGGGCTCAGGTGTTTGAGTGCTTTGCTCTTAAATATCTAGGTTTGAATCCCTTTGTATTCAACCATGTTAGTGCCACCTCTCTTTTTTTCCTGCCAGACTTCTCATCTTTAACAGCTGTATGGCAAGTAGGTACATCACACTCCTCTCCATGCTGGGAACAGCTATGCCTATTGAATTTTGGCAGGTGCAGATGAGTGAGAATTTCATTTCACTTCATTTCCCACAAATCAAAACCCAGACTGAAACCCATCCTCACTGGTAGTCTTAAGCACCATATAGTCATGAAGATGTTCCTGGATTTCATTGCAACAAGCCTCTCTGTCAATGAAAATGCCCTGCGTTTCTCCAATGTAAGTATCATAGAATCATAGAATAGTAGAGTTGGAAGGGGCCTATAAGGCCATCAAGTCCAACACAATTCCTGCTCAATGCAGGAATCCACCTTAAAGCAAACCTGACAGACGGCTGTCCAGCTGCCTCTTGAATGCCTCTAGTGTGGGAGAGCCTACAACCTCCCTAGGTAACTGGTTCCATTGTCATACTGCTCTAACAGTCAGGAAGTTTTTCCTGATGTCCAGCCAGAATCTGTAAAGACAGATGGGCTGATGTTGCTCACTCAACTCAGTGATGAGGCAGATAGATCAAGGGGAAAAGGCCACATGGTGCCACACCAGGCTTCCTTCATAGGTCCTCAGCTGAGCATACAGTAGAAGCGAAAAATGGCACGCAATAAAAGAATCACTGTGAAGAATGATGTATGAAATGTTATATATCATAAACCAGGACTACAGCACTAGTACTTTACCTCATTGTGCTACATTGTGCAAACCATGGTGTACTCTTCCCAAACAGAATTAGTGCCCCTTTTCATGTTAGCTTTAGTACACTGAGTATTGTTGCACTGTAACTCCTTGTGTACACTATCAGCGTCCAAAAATTTGGAGAATTTAATGAATTTTAGTAAATTCTTATCAAAACTGAACCAAAATTACATTCTCACCCATCTCACCCCTGTTGGCTTCCAACTTTACTGGAGAGCTCAGGAAGGACCTATAGTACAACAATGTTCACAGTACTGAAAGTAACAAGACAAGAGGCCCTCACTCTATGTTTGGGGAGACTATTCCTTAATTTGCACAATGTAACACAATCAGACAATCCACTAGGGCTATAGTTCTGGATGTGATATGTAACATTCGGATTCTTTTTCGTCCCAGTGATTCTTGTATGTGCAATTTTTGTTTTCTGATGTATGTTCAACTGGGAACCAATGAACAGGACTAGCATCAAGGGTCGGCATGATTGGGCACCTACCTAGGGCCCACACCCCAGCAGGGGCCCACTGACAAGAGCCTCCTGGAGTAGCTCTTCCTCTTCACCTGATTTTCCTCTGGCCCAGATGGTGGTGGTGGTGAGTAGGAGGAGCAGCTGATGCCACTGCATTCTCGTTCAGTAGATTTCTGCTTGTCAAGCAAACAAGTAGTAGCAATGATGTTAAAGAATATGATGAACAATAGCAGCTGGTGACAATGGTGGTGAGGAGGCAGATAGATTCATTGAGGGAGGGGCCCCATTGAGGGTGTCATGCCCCCAAAACCTGGAACTAGCACTGCCTATAGACCTAACCTAATTTGGCTCCATGTTCCTCGCATCTTGCTTTTCCTCTTCATCACTGGGTAGAGTGAGCCATGTCAGCCCATCAGCCGTTGTATTTTCTTAGTTGCACTGGGAGGGATTTAGGGTTTATTTAGTGACTCAGATGGACTCACTGTGATGAAATCCAAGAACACCAGCATGACTGTATGGTGCTCAAGAGATGACTTGTGGCACTCTCTAATGACAACACACTCTAACTAGATGTTTAACCCTAATGAGACAAACTACTGACAAAGTTGTATACTCTGTCTGCATTGCAACCACACCTCTTAAATCAAGTAGCTTTTGGATGTGCCCGGAGCTAAAATCTCAACAGCAGGCATAGACATAGCAAGTACTATGGAATTTTAGAAAACTGAGGCATGAAGTTTCAGTTCAGTGTCATATTTTTCATATAACCATTTTTTTTCCTGCAAGCAACCATATTTCCTGATGTGTGAAAAGGTCATGGTTCCAATCAACTCCTCTATTTTGCCTCTCCAAACCATGATGCTTCTGCAACCCCAGAGGCAAAGCACTGGGTCAGCAAGATCATGCATACTCATCCATCTCTGCATGAGCTCACAGATGGGTCGCTGGAAAGTACAAATAACAGCCATCCCATGTGACCGACATAGATCGTTAGGTGCAGTGCATAACCCCCTAAAATAATCCTGCAAGTGCATTTATTCAGATTATTGGAAGTGTATAAACAAGCACTAATTTAAATTCATTGCCTCAAGTAAACATATATATATTTCCAGTAATTATTTATTTATTCCCTGTCAGCCAGCATTTTAGCTTTCATCCGGTGAAGTGATGAGCTGTTGCTAAATTTTCAAATTCATTAGCACAGACAACGTAAGAAAGCAAATCACATTCTGAAGTTTAGTTCCCTCAAGACCCATTCCTTCCCCCACCCCTAACACTTTTATACCCAGATTTTGACAAACAGAAGGGAGTGGGATTTTTAAATATCTTCATATTAGTTTTGGTCATAATAACCAATAACAAAATTCTCACATTGCCCATGGCAAGAGCACTATTCATTGAGGCATGGGCTATATGGAGACCCGGGGTGTTGAAGCTCCCTCTGGCAATATAAGGCTGCTCACCATTCACAGATGCCAAATATGCCACTGTTCCATGAGACAAATAGTTTCTGAATCATCATTTCTGAGCTCTGAAAATGATCGGATTGCCCATATTTATTGTATTTATTTATTAATACATTTATATCCTGCTTTTTCCTCCAAGGAGTTCAAGGCGACATACATAACCCTCCTCCTCTCCATTTTATCCTCACAACAACCCTGTGAGGTAGGTTGGGCTAAGAGTCTGTGACTGGCCCAAAGTCACCCAGTGAGCTTTCATGGCCAAATGGGGACTAGAACCTGGATCTCCTGACTCCCAGTCCAACACTCTAACCACTACACCACACTGATCTCTGACTCCACCTGCATATGAACTGAGATTCAGAAGATAATGGCCACCACCTGTTTTCAAAGGGCAGGAAAGATCATGTAAAAATATTAGAGCTACCAATGACATTTCGAAGTGGCAAAAGTCAAGGTGAAACTGGATGTTCCTCAGCCAAAAGCTGGGTAAGAATGTCGCAAGAGATCTCTAGGAACCTCAAGCAATGTTAAACTTTATCTAAATTCCTTTGGTAGGGTTCTGTCTGCCCATAAATTGACTCTGTCTTTCAAAACATGGAGGGTTTCCCCATTCAGATGAAAGGAGAGCCCTGCAGCACCAGCAAAACAAACTAGGGTGAAGTGACACAACAGAAAAACAGTCAGTCTTCCCCACTGTGGGGCCCTCCAGATATTTTGGACTACAATCCCCATAATCCCTGCCATTGGCCATGCTGGCTGAGTCTGATGGATGTTGGAGTCCAAAACATATGCAAGGGGCAACACTGGAGAAGTCTAGCAGAGACAGTTCCAATCTCAACTAAGCTGGACAACTTGTGGCCCTCCAGAGGTTTTTGCCTACAATTCCTACCAGCCCTAGCCAACATAGCCAATAGTGGGGGGTGATAGAAGTTGTAGGCCAAAACATCTGGAGGGCCACAAATTGCCCATCTGTGCTCAAAGCAATGTCTGTTGGCCACCTTAAAGTTGGGAGGTGGTTCTGGCATGGTTTGCTGTTGTAGATGGGCTAAGCATTTCACTGTTTTCTTGAAGTTCCATATTATCATTTTCTATCTATACATTCACCCAATACTTTTTTTGCTCTCTTACTTTTAGAGCAGGGCCATTTATTTGAATAGGTAAAATGTTCCCCTTATCCTTATTATTTATCCATGTTATTCATTTCATAAATGTCTATCCTGCCTTTCTGCAGCTAGTGAAAATCAAAACAATAATTACAAAACAAAACAAGTCGTAAAATTAATTGAATATGCTGTTATCCAAAATTCTTTGCAATTTTCTACATGTTTTTAAAAACTATATATTATTGCTTATTCCCTCAAAACAATGGGCAGTATGCAACGCTGCAGGCACAATTATATTATTGATGTAAGGCTAGCGTAAACGACCTCTCGTCATTACCTTACCGACATAGTGCTAGAGTTTGCTTACTCCAGTGGCCATGAAGGGTAAAATCCAACATAAGTCCTTAACAACTAACTTAAGTTCCATTCATTTCAATGAGTCTACTCTAAGTAAGACATTGGATTTTACCCTATAACGTAAGCAGACCAGTACTGTTGGATACTGCCTATTTTCTTTTTGGGCCATTGTTATGGAAATGTGCAATTAGCCTTATTATTGGCTGTGGTTAGCTAACTACAGACTTTAAGAAATAAATTCATCCCAATTTTAAACACCATAAATTGGCATGGCAGAGTAGCCCAGCCTTCCCCAACTGGGTACCCTCCAGATGTTTTGGACTATAAGTCCCAGGATTCCTGACCATTAGCTGGAGGGGATGGGAGTTGAAGTCCAAAATATCTGGAAGGCAGCAGGCTGGGGAAGGCTGATGTGGCCTTTGTACTGCTATAAGCCATACAGAACAGTATGTTGAAAGAGTTATAATAAGGTCCTCAAGCCATTGCATTATAGGTGTGTATTTATCCTTCCAATGGAGCCACAATGACAACATAAGCTGGTTCCATACAACACACAATCTTTCGAGATCTGTGAAAAATGGGCTCTCCCACACTGGAGGCATTCAAGAGGCAGCTGGACAACCTTCTGTCAGGTATGCTTTAAGGTGGATCTCTGCACTGAGCAGGGGGGTTGACTCGATGGCCTTATGGGCCCCTTCCAACTCTACTATTCTATGATTCTATGATAAATGTCTGATACATTTGGAAAGAAATTGTTCTTGTGTATTCACTAGGACTGGGCCAAACCCTGCCCACTACTTCCGCAAAAGTCTTCCCTCCCTGCAAAAGAGGCATTTTTTTTCTGACTCTTTCTCAGAGAGGGTAGAATGTTGATGAAATTTCTAATAGGGATTGGGGAGGAAAGAGTTCCGTTTGCCTTCTACGTGAAGGAGGTGACCAAGGCATCTTCTTTTTCCCCCTCCCCCACCCCCCGGATTGCCTAAGGGGAGATGAAGTGATGTTCCATGGTCCCCTGAGCATTCAGGAACTGTTGCTAAGCTGAAAGCCTCTGTTCTAAGAGCTCCATGCTGCTGCAAGCAAGAATGTCTTAGCTTTTCCCCACCTCAAAAAGCATTTTTTTAAAAAAAAAAAGAGCTTTCAAACCAGCAGCTGTTCCTGAATGCTCAGGAGACCACACAACATCATGAGGTTTCCTATGCACTCCGGGAAGTATTATCAGGCTAAAAGCTTCTGGGTGAAGAGTCCCGCCATGCCACAACAGCAGGAGAGGCCATTTTCAGAGCGGGAAAATTAAAACAGAAAGAAGTAATGGAGGTACAGCTCCCATCACCCCAGCCAGCAGGACTATTGGTTGTTATGGCTGGGATGGGAATTGTAGTCCAACACATCTGGAGGGCACTAGGATGGGCAAGGCTATGCACACACAAAGGTGATTAGCCAGGCCAGAAATGTTGGTTCATCAGAATTCCAGGTTTTCAGATTTAAATTTTCATGAATCAGAAAGCAGGGAAGGAAACCCACCACACACGTATATGTGCAAGGATTTCTTAGTATGATATGCTTTGAATATGAATCTTTGTTTCTTCACATAGAACAGCAGACAATACAGTTTCCCATTTCCCACAATCTCACACTGTTTTACTTATTTTTCAGTGGAGATATTGTAGCTAGCGTCCATGTCCTTAATTACTTTCCTATCAAGTAGCTCAATATCTACAGTTGTCTCCTTTGCAGATACAAAGAGCTACAAAAACACAAAGTGAAGAAAAGTGATTCCACTGCTATATTATTTTTCATTTCTATAGCAATTTCCCATGTATAAATATGCGGTATTTTTTTTAAAAAAAAACACTCTCTAAGCACACTCTCTAAACACTCTCTAAGTCTGCATGGACGGCATTGGGATGGAGCCAGCTTCTGGGTCTACTTTTGGGAGGCATGTATGAGCTTCCAATCCAAAATCCCAGCTGGGTTTCCTGCATAATGCATGCTAAGCCAATGGCTGATAAGACAGAGAATAAACAGTGCCCAATGGGAATCTTTTCTTGTTTGCACAGCTCCAGGACGTGGGGTGCACATGTGGATGGGATGCATCATGTCCTAGATATTTAAGTAAGTAAGTAAGTAAATGTTTATTTCCATTTTTAAATTTATACTCTGCTTAATGGCACAACCAGGACTCATAAAATAAAACCAGTGGTACAAAATCAGTGGAACTTCATCTTAAAATGTCAGTTGCCTTCGTGGGCTGGTTAGTTGAACCCAAAATTGTATTATTATTATTATTATTATTATTATTATTATTAATAATAATAATAATTTATTTATATAGCACCATCAGTGTACATGGTGCTGTACAGAGTAAAACAATAAAATAGCAAAACCCTACTGTATAGGCTTACATTCTAATAGAATCATAATAAAACAATAAGAAGGGGAAGAGAATGCACCAAACAGGCACAGGGTAGAGTAAAACTAACAGTATAAAAGTCAGATCAAAATCAAGTTTTAAAAGCTTTAGAAAAAAAGAAAAGTTTTTAGCTGAACTTTAAAAACTGTGATTGAACTTGTAGTTCGCAAATGTTCTGGAAGAGCGTTCCAGCAGGGCCGGTGCCAGACTATTTTGCGTCCTAGGCAAGGTGAGCTACTTTCACCCACCCTCCCACCCACCCCCCAAAAATGGCAACTTTGATTTTTAAGAACATATGTTTCCTGGAAAAAATAAGCACAAAACTTGAAACTGCTAAATTTATTTTAAAATGCAAGAAATACGTCATGCCAATTATAGCAAACAAATTGGAAAGGATGTCTATGGGTCTAAAATGCATTATTTAATAGGAATGTCACCTCCAAATAATCCCCCCAACTCTCACACACACACGCACACACACACTCAGCATCACTCACACCAAACAAACACACGCATGAACACATGCATTCACTCAAAGACCCTATGCACCCCTTTCACCCATACATTCTCTCTCTCTCTCTCTCTCTCTCTTCCGGGCGCGTTCCAGAAGTCCAAATGTGGAGCCGCCCCACCCCCACCCCAGCGTCCCTGGCTTCGCTTCGGCTGGGCAGGCACGGGGCGCCATCTCACCCACCCAGGCCCAGCTGAATCCTCGGGCCGGGCCGGCTCACAGCCAACACACATGAGTGCTGCACTGTGCCCGGCGCCCCTCTTAGCTTGGCGCTCTAGGTGGCCGCCTGAGTGGCCTCTATGGTAGCACCGGCCCTGCGTTCCAGGCATAAGGGGCAGTGGAAGAAAATGGACAAAGCCGAGCAAGGGAAGTAGAGACCCTTGGGCAAGTAAGAAACATGGCATCTGAGGAGTGAAGAGCACGAGCGGGGCAATAGTGTGAGATGAGAAGGGAAAGATAGGAAGGAGCTAGACTGTGAAAAGCTTTGTAGGTCAACAGGAGAAGTTTATATTGGATTCTGAGGTGAATTGGAAGCCAATGAAGCGATTTCAGAAGTGGAGTTACATGGTCAGAGCGGCGAGCCAAGAAGATGATCTTAGCAGCAGAGTGGTGAACAGAAACCAACGAACTGATGTGAGAAGAAGGAAGGCCAGTGAAAAGAAGGTTACAGTAGTCCAACCGAGAAATAACCAATGAATGAACATGTTTTCAGATAACCTCATCATCCATAGATTCGGGATGTTCCCAATCCCATGAAAGGGTTTAAATCACCATCCAGCAACCCACCCACCCACCCCCCTCAAAGAGTTGCAGAACAATCCTAAATGTGGTCAGGGTGGGTAGAGGACATGGCAAGGCATATCTATCCCTTCCCCACAGCCCTGCTGGCTTGTGCTGACCAGGGCAGATGGTGGACAGAATGTTTCTTCCTCCTTTTTTCAGAAGCAGAATGATGTTGCTTTTGTTTCCATCTCAGTGGTTCCACGGAAGAACAAGTTGGTTATAAGATCAAGGCTGATGCAGGGGAGGGATCCAGATCAAGACCTTTGTAGGGGAGCAGAGCACCTTTGCATCCAGCAGATCCAAAGCCGGTTCTGCTCTGCCTTGCCGCCCAATCATCCTGTTTTAGGACTTTATGTTTTCAGGGTCTTATGAGGGCACAGAGGCAGAACTCACCCTGCTTTCAGAAGCCAGTAGAGAGCTGCCTCCTTGAGATCCTAGCCCTCTTCTCTGACAACATTAATCACCACTGGGGATTAAGATTGTAATCTTGGGCACAATCCTATGCATGTTTGGATAGAAAAAGTCCTACAACTCCTAGCACTCCCAGCCAGCCAAACTGGCGGGAGAATGCTGGGAGTTGTAGGACTTTTTCTGTCTAAACATGCATAGGATTGCACCCTCAGAAGTTCAATGGAATTCACTTCCAAGTGTGAACAGAATGCTTGACTACATGGACCCTTGGTTTGATCCAGCATAGCTCTTCTTATGTTCTTATGATCACAATCTATGTTTGAGGCTTCAATCTGTACAACAGTCACTACCTCCAGACATCAATTACATCTTTATAAAAGCTGCATCACTGTGCATGAATGACAGAGCAAAATAATAAACATCAATGGAAATGGATTCATATAGGCATGGTCATGATGGACACCAACAGGGGTCAGTAGGTCTTTTCAGGACCCAGGACCCAAAGCAAAATAAAGCTCCGAAGGGAAATGTAATTGCTTACAAAATGATAAACTCCAGCAGGGTTACATAAAAGCCTCATTCAATTACTTTTCACTCATATCATTTATGATTCAGGGAGAAATCTTCATCATATATGAAAGCATGGAATCTCCTAAAAGGATACTTCATGGCTAAAATTTCCCTGACTATTTTTGTTTGCCTTATAGACGGGCCCTGCTAGATGCGCAGAGGGTTTTTTTTAAGTGACATTCCCTATTTCATCACAAACCCACAGAATTCACTTATTACAGAATAGCTGCATATCATCCCATAATGTAAGACATACGAGATCTGGTACCGCTAATTATGATTTGGTAGCTCTTATTATAATAGATGTGGTCCTGAAAAGTAAAATTCTGATCTAGAGACAAATTTGGAGAGGAGAAAGCATTTGGAGGGGCCCAAGTTTCTCCACACAGACACACCAAATATGGCCATTTCTGAGGTTTTAGTTCAAACTGATTCCTCCACATAATCACAAAAAATGTACATTACATGTTAAGTTTTGTTATGAAGGGTTTCCTCAGCCCCCAGCCCACTTTAATTCATTGCAATCTCAGTTGTTGCTGCAATAAAAGTGGAAATTCTCACCTATCGATCTTTTATTTAGAAATCAAAGGAATTAAGTACAGGACACCACAAATTGGTTTGATAAATATTCTCTCTTCTGAAAGAATCCTAGAAACTGTAGTTTTCAGAAGACTAGGAATATCTAACATAAGGCTGTCAACCATCATTACTAAACTAAAAATCCCAGATTTTGGGAGGCAAGTAATGGCAGTTAAACTAGTATAAAATCCATGCAACATTGTACTGTAGATAGTAGGCCCATAGTTAGAGGAAAAATGAGAAGAATCATTTCCCCCCAAACCACTTACATGACTTGATTGTTAATTCACCACCTGTTTGAAATTAGCATGAATAAAAATGCAAGAGATGAAGGGGAAAAAAGATCATAATTATTGAAACTAAAAGTCTTTATAATGGATGTAGATAATGACAGACACACACACACACACACACACACACACACACACACACACATATATATATATATATATATATATATATATATATATATATATTTCCAGAAGGTCTTTGTTAGTGTTTTTCCTCTTGGCATGTTATGTCAGAGATTAAAAATGACCTATCCTTCTCCGTTGGATCAGGTGGCTTCCATTTATCACAAGCCAATCAGACCAGTCAGCACAATTCTGCACCTGGGTAATTTTGCTTTAGTTTCCAAAGAACTGTGAAGCTCAGTTGTTTTACATTCATTACCTATCTCCAACAACAAAACCAAGCATCCATTTCTAGTCTAATCTTCTCCCTATTTTTCAATCTGCTGCAAATGGAGGCAGTTAGATTTTTGGGAGGGAAGACCCATTCAAATATGCAACCTTCTACTTGCATGCATACACACCCACCCCTACCTACACCTTGAACTGGCAGAGTCCAAAAAAAGCTTGACCACTTGATTCTGCTAATTATATACAGTGGCCTTAGCTTAATAGTGCAAAAGCATGTTTACTCATACTGAATTCAATGTGATCTAAAGTAAGTATGCATAGGACTGCAGCCTTATAGTTCAATTCAATGCATGTTTATTCAGAAGCAAGTCCCATTATGTTCAATGGGGCTTTCTCACAAGTAGGTGCACATAGGATTGCATTCTTACAGGGCAAATGTTCAGGGTTCCGTGGAGGGCAAGTCAAATGGCAACGTACCAGGATCTGCCTCCCTGAAAAACAAGACTCTATTCGTGGAAGGTCCTACCATCCCAGGTTTTAGAGATTTCCCTCCCCCTCACACACTCCAACTCAACCCATTCAGCAGGGTCTCCTAACTCTGTGTAGCATTTTCAGGGAGCCCAGGTGGTTTGCCATAGGAAGGAGGAAGTGGAAAACTCCACTTCCTCCAGCGCAGTTAATCCAGGTTCAATCTGGATCCACCACCATCCTGCCCAACCCCCCACTGGAATAGAGCAATATGCTGATTTAGACCCACTGAAGCTCTGGCTTTCCACATACACACTGAATTTAAGGGCAGAAAGTCACACAAAACATTTATGTGTTCTAATAGAGTGTGGTTTTTTTTTTCATATATACACGTATTGGCTTTTCAACTTTTTTGACTTTACTAAAAACCACAAATGAAAAAAGAGATGTCTAGAGAGGGATTTGGACCCTGATACATGTGTTGCTGTGGTTAAGAAGACACCTATTGACTTTTTTGCAGCAATCATGGAGTTGCACTCCTTCTTAAAGAAATGAACATGGTTTTAATAAACACCATCAAATTAGCCCTTCCTTGAATTGATAGCCACTTACAAAAGCAACAACCAAATGAACAAGGAAGCAATCAATGTTACAATGTGTCATACAGCACGCTTAACGATGTGCATAGCACAGCACATGAAAACTTTGCACATGCCTATTTTATATTATTTACATCTTCTTGGAAGCTATAGTTGGGGCTAAACTCACTGCATTTATACACTGAGAGATAGAAGAGTGCAAATTTGTCATACATTGTGCCCAACGTCTTGCGATGTCTTGTGCCATCTACAGTTCTAGGGGGTCTAGCCGTCCCAATCATCGTAATATAAAGTGCAGTTCTGCATATGAGTTTGTTCTGCTTTGTAACAACAGCAATTTCTTCTTCGTAATTGAAAATGTCGCAAGCCAGCCAAGTTTTCATCCTCAGGCCCAGCATCCTTTCTAAAGCTGTTCCTGAGAAGTTCACACAGTAGGACAAAAAGCTGCCCAGCTTTGATAAGGAATACTGTCTCTTTGTATTCCAGATGCATGTGAACCGTTTCTCCCAAAGACCATGTCGATTATTATGAAAGGCTTTTGAAAGGCTTCTATAATGAGGGCAATCTCAAAAAGCCACCCATGGTCTCAAATGCTCAGTTTGATCTTACGCTGGCCTTTCAAATCCACAGCCTGAGATTCAGAGCGGTGAGGAAAATGTATCCCTTCCCTTTGCTATAGTGGTTTAGCAGGGTGACTTCATGCACTGTCCATCAAGATTCTAATGCACCTCCTAGTGTGCTATGGCCTCAAATGGTCACACCAAAGTTCTATACTGTCCCCCATCTGTCTCCATGCAGTAAATGCAGTAAATGCAAAGAATTCTTTTGGAACAGATGTGACATTGGAACCAGGAGTTAAACCTCTGAAGTGCACACTCCTGCATATCCTCCAGTACCCCTGTGGGTAAAGAATGGGTAGAAGATGTTGATGCAGGAATGTAGATAGCTGAGCAAGGAGGGGAGCAACAGAGCTAAAGGAGAAATATAGTCATATAGAACTGTGGGTGCAAAGCTGGTCTGTGCCCAGTAGCCCCTACCAACTAAGACGAGCCAGTTAGCCTAGCATTACTTGAAATGACACAGAAGAGTGAGAGCCTCTCCAAGCTACAGGATCAGATCTAGCTATAAACTGACAAATCCAAACACCAGAATGTAATTTCTTAAATGGTTCAATTAAGCGGGTCTACCATGGGATTTCCTACTGTATTGACATTTGATTATAAAAGAGGTCATCTCCCTTAATGAACATTAAAATGGAAAGCCGTGTTTGCTCTACTTAGCACTCCTTTTATAACAGTTATAAAGAGGGCCCACAGCCCTTTATAAGGCTGGATTTGCCTCACAAGGTGCATTGCGCTCTCTCTCTCTCGCTCTCTCTTACCATTCCAGTGACAGATTCCTTTTCATTGTGCTCTTTTAGAGGTTTTGATGCCCCTTTAGAAAGCCAGGATAAAAATCCTTTACATAAAATCAAATAATTGGAAACAGTCTTTAAAACAAAGATCTACCAGAGGGCTCAGGAGAATACTGTCAAATTTCAAAAATACAATTTTAAAGCATACCAATTCCATATAAACAATTCATAATATGCTATGAGTTCCCCAAGGCTACAAGCAACTAGGTAGCAAAATGTTCCAGGGCTGGGAAGACAATTCAAAGTAGCCTTCTCCAGCCTGATACCCCTCCAGATGGCTTGTACTACAACTGCCAACCAATATGGTCATGCTGGCTAGCAATGATGGGCATTTTAGTCCAGCACATCTGGAAGGCATCAGGTTGGGGAAGGCTGTGAGAATTACATTTCATTATGACAGCTATACAATCTGTAGCAATGGAAATACTTTGTGATGACCTTTCCCTTAAGGAAAACAAAATGATGGTGAATCTTTTCAACACGTACAGAGCAGTAACAATATTTCCAATTATACTATCAACTTACAAACAACAGCTTTTAGAATTGGGGAGGAAGAAAGGAAGTTGCCATTTGGTCTAGTTCAGTTTTTTGGTTTGGTTTTCTGGATGGCTGGGGCAGGGGACATGGGAGTGGTAAGGAGGAACAGCTGATTTTATATATATTTCACAGTGAATTCATGATATTTTACATCTATTTCTCAGTCAACTTAATGATAGACAGTCAGCAATTTTAAGTTGAAATCCCCTTTAAATGAAAACTGAAATTGTGCTTGTGGTCTGAGGGCACACCATTTTTTCAGTCTGCTGGATCCCATCAAGATGCCATTTGTTATAGCTTCAGTGCACCTCTTGCTTTTAAAGCCAAGATGTACCTTGTAGTGTTAAGTGCTTTCTCTCCTCAGGAACTACTCAGGAGTGATGCAGAGTCATCCATACACTCACCACCTTGGACAAAGTGCTGAGTGAGCTCACAGCTTCCGTCTGTTACAAAAGTGTTTCAAGCACATAGCGGGAGCTAAATTGTACATTCTACATGGGAAGAGGTGATGTTGTATGGCTACTCAGGCAACAAGGCTAGTGCCCGCTACCAACAATGCTAAGGGGGCATCAGAGTGTGTTGAATAAGTCATTAAAATAAACACACAAACCTATAATTTGGTACTCACTTTAACTTTTATAGGATAAACACACACACACACACCACCACAACAACAACCAGCTACAGCTAATCAGTAAGTGTCTGAAATATGCCGATCATTTTACATTATGGCAGATCCAGCAGAAACCTTGTCTGGGAGGGAAAATAATAATAACTGCTATTAATTTATAAACCAATCTCCTTAGGCTATTTGGCTGTTACAACTGTACAGTTTTCACATCAACGTCAGGTTTAAAGTTTACACACGAAAAGACACTTTATGCGACTAACACTCAATGGGAAATTACAAGTGGGATGGATAAGGCTCACTAAAAGAATGATTTATATTCATGGGTATCTCAGCTGTGAACTACAACCAGCGCTTGAAATATAAACATTTTATCATCTTATTAGATTAGTTTACTTTCTAAAACATTACTAGAATGCTAATGCGCCTGCTCTACCTCTGGGGAAACAAAACTATGGTGTCCAGAGGTCAGTTTGGCCTCCTGTATAATAATAATAATAATAATAATAATAATAATAATAATAACCCGCCTCTCCCTCTGGATCAAGGCAAGGAGCAACACTAAATAAAATATAATAATAAAATTAGTTAAAAGAGCATATAAAACCAATACAGTATTAAAATAACAATCACTGCATCTTAAAATTCTTAGGTTTAAAATTCATCTGGGTAGGCCTGCCGGAAGAGACAAGTTTTTACAGCTGTCTTAAACTCAGAGAGAGCATTAAGCTGACAAATCTCCTCCAGCAGGCCATTCCATAGTCTGGGGGCGGCAGACTTTTACCTTTTTCATTATCGAGGGCTGGCGCCAAGCTTGAGTGAAGCTTTGGCATTTTGCCACTGAGCTGGTGCTTCCTCAGAGACAAAGCCAACTGGGTCTCCAATGGCACTGCTGCCACCAGTCAGTAGTACCGATGACAGCAGTCCCACCAGAGGTAGCTGGCATCAGCCCCAGTGAACCCTGGCAGGACAACATGGCTTTGGCGATTGCCTGAGTATACCAGGTGCTGACCCCGGAGCTGCAAAGCAATAAAATTACGCACCTGCGATATTATGCTTCTGGTGTCAAACTCACAGTGGAGCCACATCCTGGGGCATGTGAAGCAGATTCATCCTGTGTGTCGCCCCCAAGGACTAGCCAAAGGAGAGGCTTGCAAGAAGCCTTTGGAAGATCAACAGCCCAGAAGGGATCATGCCCCTACCGCCCCTTCCGGATCTTTCATCTGAACAACAATAGAATCCAACCCTGCCCCCAAATTGCTCTCTTTGGTGCAAGCTGAATACAGGAGGTGAAAAATGACGCCCCTTTGGCTGACACTGTTTGCACAGGGATTCTGTCTGACCCCATGACATTGGACCACCAAATTCTCCCCATCCTGCCTCCCTTTTCCTACTACCTCCTAAGACCAAGGGCTTAAGACTAATTGTAAAAATTGGGGAAAGCAGAGAAAATGAAAACACTCTGAGCCATGGACTAACAACAGCTCCATGCATCCTGCTTCTGAAGAGGTACGATGGTGCGCAGGGCCACTGCTAGACAGCAACATGCCCATAGGCCTGACAGCTGGCTAGAGCTTTTGCCTCCACTTTTTTGGGGGTTTGGCAGAAAGGACACATTGGGCAGGTGAAGCAGGGTAGAAGCCACGTTTAGTAGATGAGTCTGTTGGCATTCACTTCACCACTCCTTGTCACTCCCCACAATGTGGCCTAGCAATAAATGAAAGGCACAATTCCTAGCGTGACTGGCTGGGGCATGCTGGGAGTTGTACAACTTTTTTCTGTCTGAACACACATAGGATTGCTCCCTAAGACATAAAAACCTGACAGCCATGTCCTGACAGAACCCAACCCACACAACACATGATTTTTGGCCAATGCAATACAAACAGCTTTGAGTAGTCTTGATCGTTTTTAAGAAGAAACAAAGACAACAGTCCATGAATGGCCAGTTCTGCCCAAAGAGAGGATTTATTACAGCATTTTCTTCTCGTCTTTTCCAGTCCTTACATTGTTTTTTAAAATAAAACTTAGAGAAATTGGAACATGTAGAGGAAGATGCAGCAATTTCAGAATAACAACATCCATGCTGTTTTTCTGTGTTGCTGTTCCTGATTTTAATCCTCTTTAGCAGGACTATGCTCAATAAACAAATCTATTAA
The DNA here is from genome assembly GCF_023053635.1 of Elgaria multicarinata webbii. Classification (NCBI taxonomy): domain Eukaryota; kingdom Metazoa; phylum Chordata; class Lepidosauria; order Squamata; family Anguidae; genus Elgaria; species Elgaria multicarinata. The sequence continues at coordinate 78,368,110 of NC_086173.1, forward strand.
AAACCCTAAACTTATTAGCCTAGAAAAAGTACCAAAGGACAGACGGTTGTGAACAGTTGTTCATCCTGAGGGGAACATGCAAAATGACAAGTCAGTCAATCATCTCCATCTCTAATTTCTCTCATTGTCTCTAAGGACAGTAAGAACCATACAGAATGCCCAGTGATAAGCCCCACTCCTTACGGGTTGGATCCCCACGCTTATGTATTTATTTGTAATTTGCATGTTTTTAATTTGCAAAACGTCTCACTCAATATGGCACCACAGAATTCCATTTCATAAAAGGCACAAAAGGGAGTGGGAGGGGGGTTTCGGTTCACATTTCAATAAGAACTTGCCAAACTCACACTTCCTGAAATAATATGCAAACTGGAATGCAGTTATCCTTCAATATTCACACTTTGGGGGATGTAGTAATGCAGTTCTCTAAACAAACAAAACATTGTATACACAAATGCATATATTAGGGGAATGCACACATAAAAGCGTGTATATTACTGGGGGGGGGAAATGTACAAAACAGTGTCATATTGAGGAAAAATGCTTGCAAAAATGTGTATATCAGTCAAACCTGCAAATAAAAAAGTGTATATTTGGGGGGGGGGGAATGCAGACAAAACTGCATAAGAAACTTTAAAAGTCACAAATTGAGGCAGAAATGGGAGAGAACAAAAGCTTACGCTGCCCCTCAAAAAATTCCAAGCTTCAAATTGGTGCAAAATCAGACTAATATGCAGCATAATATATGCTGCTAACCCCTGTGTGAAATCACATTGCTTTTAAGTGGGAATACAATGAAGATGACAGGCGCATCTGATTGACGCTTATATGAAACTTTCCTGGACTTTTTTCCCCCTGCCTCCTAGTCAACTTCCTGCTTTACTAGACACTACTTTACAGTGCACAATTTCAGAAAAGTTTGGTTTTTGCTTTTGGTGGTGACAAACTATAGATGCCTCACACATTACAGTAATACTAGGCATGCCAATACTAGACATGCGAAGGAAACCTATTTGATATCATTCCAATCTAGATCTGACAAACGACACTGCTCCCAGTGAAAAAGAATTTGCATACTGGATTGTGTATCCCATTGTTAACTTTACCACAGGCTTGTGAGACATGTTAAGCTGAGAGGTATCTCCAAGACCACTCAATAAGCATTAAGGTTGAGGAGGGATTCAAAGTCAGGTCTTCCTGGTCAAAATCCAACAGTGGCTTTCTGTTTAGAAAATCAACCCCATCAGCTCTCTACAGATCAACCCAGCCAATCCAAACTACAATGAATTGATTCATACACCTACTGGAAGGCGTATGACAAAGAAGGGATGTATAATTTTTTTACCATGTACTGAACCCCAGAATGACTAAAAGGCAATGTGTAAAGCAGGCTGCAAGCACACATTCTTCCTCTTCCAGTTCATACTTACCCGAACAGTCCCTTCATATGCATGTGGCAGTGCATGAATACCCTCTAACTCATGTGCACGATATGCGCAACATAACATGTAACATGGAGTGTACACAGATTCATTTCTTTGATTGACAATCCAAGGTATGTGCTATGTTGTACACATGGTGATGGCACATGAGCATTCATGTTCTGCCTGTGGCACATGCATACAGAGGACTTGTTCTAGTAAGTGTATGAAGCGGCCCATTGTTCCACAACCAAAAAACAATTCCTTGGCAGAAAAGTGCTAGCATATTGAAGAGCCAGCCAAAGAAATTTTGCTGCCTGAGGCAAAGGGCAAGATGGCGTACCCTCCCCAGTCCATGCACAAAAGCTGACTGGACTGACAGTTGAATCTTACTCAACACTACCGATAAGTTACGGTCCTCCATCACCGCAAGTTGGATTGGGGGCACCAGGACAGATTGTGTGGCATACTTTGTTCTGTTCTCCAACACAGGGAAAAGCTGGAGAATTCACGAGAAGACCTGGGAGACTGCCACTTCTGCTCCCCAGCACTTGCCACCTAAGGAGGTTGCCTCATTCTGCGCAATGGCAGGGCTGATCCTCATAGAGCTCCAGATGACTCAAGCAACGCAAGCTGCAACATGCCGAGAAGGCAATGTACCCAACACAACCAGTCTGATCTTAGTGAATATTCCTTCCTACCATTGAATATGACCATCAATCAGAACATAAGCAAGCAAAGTTTCATCTCTGCTTAAGAGGAGATCTGCTCTCAGTGTTTTGGTTCCATCAGTTCCCATCCTGTACACAGTCTGTCTTGCACTCTGGCACGGCAATAAATGCAACAGCATTTGAACTTCCTCCCTCCCACTCTTCCTCTCGCCCACTCTGCGTACTTTAGAACTCTGGCGCTCTCATGAGAGATCATTAAATTTCAGAACAATCAGCAGTTCATGTTATATATTCCATCGTGCCATGCTGTAACTTTTAGAAAGTGCTTTGCTATTAAATAAGACTGTGACCTATTAAGGAAGTGGGCAATTGCAGATCTTAAGATGTTTCTAACTGAGTTCTAACCATGCAACAGAAACCTCGACATGAGAGAGGTTCACATAAGAATCTGAAGGCAGGATTTTACTATGTAGAAGCTGAACATCCAGTCAGGGGTGGGCACTTGGGGCCCTCCAGGAGGGGATCTGCACGTCGCTCCCAGAGCACTTCTATGCGACTCCAGTGCACCCCGAAAACGATAGTCTGACTTCTCTGTAAAAGAAATGACGAAGAGCCGTCCATGCCGCTGCCGCCACCGCCGACAATGAGGAGAGCTCTCCTCCAGCGAGGAGAGCTCGGCAAAAGAAGGTGGGGTAGAGAGCTTCTTCCGCTCTTCACCCCGCCTTCTTTTGCCGAGCTCTCCTCGCCGGCAGAGAGCTCTCCTCGTCGGCGTCGGCATCGGCGGCATGGACGGCTCTTCGTCATTTCTTTTACAGAGAAGTCAGACTATCGTTTTTGGGGTGCACTGGAGTCGCATAGAAGCGCTCTGGGAGCGACGTGCAGATCCCCCCAGGTGTTGTTGGACTCCAGCTCATATCAATTGACATCTGGAAGGACACACATTCCCTGTTTCTGCACTAATAGATATTATTCCTTGCTTTAGTTCTTTGAATATCTAACACACAGACACAGATATGTTTGATAGTAACTAAGACTTATATTTTAATTTATATGAAAAAACCCAATTGAGATAGGATTAACACAAGACAATGAAAACAATTTTTTTTCATACCAAGTAAACTTTTTCCCCATACCATTTGCTCCAGAAAATAACATCCAATAGCTACTGAAGGCAAGTCCTAAATGCAGAGCTGTACCTAATACTGGAGTAAGATTACTACATATTAAAAGTGTCATGGCAGAACTGAAGTTCTTGTAAGGCAATTTCACTGACAAACAGAAAGGCCCCAACGTAAACCTTGCTTTAGATGTTTGAAGCCTGAGGGCAAAGAAGAATGTTGAATCTCACAGATACCAATGGGGCCCAACCCAGGCAACATCAATTAATGCCTAAAAAGGACCACAAACAAATGCTGAGTCCCACTGATGTCAAACAGAAGCCAGTCACATCCAATTCATACTAAATAATATACTACTAGTGTAGGTCTGCACATCACATGGTCTGTTAGACCTATTGTAACTCCTCCCTGAATATGTGGCACCACAGCAATTTTTACTATCTGTTGTCCTATCTATCTAGGGGAAGTAGACAACAATCTTTTCTGGTGAGGCAAGATCCCTGTCTTCCCATGCTGCATTTCACCTTCATAGCACAATGCTGGACACTACGTAAGCATCCCCATGCTACAGGCAAAATGGATCATTGTGGCTGTGAACTGTCATAGAAGAATGTGGGTGGGATGCCCAATCTCACCGTGAATGATTGTGTTAGCAATACCTCATCCCAGCTCTAACTGGACTAGATATGCATTTGGGTAAAATATGTGAGAAAATGCTTTCCTGCAGTTATAGGTGTCCCCTTTTTAAGCTAGTGAAAATGGTAAACGTTGCCCTCGGAGCTATTTGTAGTGTGCGCCATAACATGTCCGTGGGAATGGGCTATACTGAATGGACTGGAGCCTATATTTGATCACTTGTATTTTCTTTGCCCTTGAGTCTCACTGTGTAATAACTGTTGTTATTATTTCAGTGTGTGTGTGTGTGTGTGTGTGTACTTTCCAGGCCACTTCATGTGTCTGATGAAGTAGGCTTGAGCCTCTAAAAACAAATGCCACTATAAATTTAAGGTGCCACAGGACTCTTTGTCATTTCTCTCAAAAATCATGACATTCTGCTGACACTGCTGTGATGTCGTTGCAACACAAACCCAATCCACCTCAGCAAGCATTTTGTATTGGCGGCTTATGGGTTTTCTGCCTTACAGTTCCAGTCATAGTGTATGAATGTGAATATAAATACACTTACTAATTAAATGCTGTCTCAAGCTTTATTCAAATAGAAATGGTGACATGTTGTGGTTGGTTAAATTAATCTTAGGTAAAGTATGCCATCCGAATACCCTGGGGATTTCTTTTACATTTGTTGTTAAAGGTCATAAATCTGAATTCTAAGCAGACACCAATTATTACACACATTTCCTCAAATACCAGCTCTTACCCAATAGCATGCATTCATTTAACCACATATAATTTGGTGAGTACTCCATAACTATCTCTTAATATTCATAACAGACTTTAAGAGCAGAATGAATAAACCAAACAGTGCTTTGTTGAAAGGGTGAGGTGAAAAATGGGGCCACAACCTACAGGGCTAATATAATGAGTGAAAGCAGCCAATGACTTGAAGGCTCACAAAGCCTGTCAATTAGTTTTCAGCCTGCAGTCATTTTGCCATAGACATCTCAAAGTTTCCTTTGAACATTACAGTTACCCAAGATGCTTTGTGTGCGTGGTTAAGAAGGCAACACAAGCCTTGAGGAAATGTGAATAATACTCTCAAATTAAAAAGGAAGAAAGGAACGTTCATAGTTGTTCAGGCTTTGGGGAAAATGGATACATTTATTTGCAGGTCTATCTGAACTCCTTATGGCAGTGGTTCCCAAAGTGAGTAGTACCACCCCCTTGGGCACGGTGGGACTGCATAGGGGGGCATTAAGAGGCAAGGGGGTGGCAGGGGGGTGCTCGAGATGGTCTTTTCCGTACCAGGAGTTTTGGTTTTCGAAGGAAATTTCTGATTGCTATCCTTCACTATGGAGAGTAGTTCAGAAGCTCCTGGTTGCATTTCCAACATCATACTTGGTGGAATGTGGTTTTAGTGTGGTCTGTCTACTTCTCTCCAAGCAAAGAAATCAACTCCAGATTACTAAATGTGGTGATTTAAGACTCATGTTAAGTGACTTTAAACCAGACATTGGGAAACTGGTATCACTTCATCAAGCCTATCCATCACATTAAGAATTTACAGAAAGGTGAGGTACTCTACCCTAGTTACTAAATGTGGTATCTAATATTCTTGCTAAATGACTATCAGACTTTGAAAAGATGATATCACTGGATCAAGTTCATCAATTATGTTTAATTGAGTAAACTAAAAAAATGTAATTGGGTTTTGAATAAATATTCAATTTATTGTTACTGTTTTGAATTTTATTATCTTCCTTAGTGGGTCGTTGAAAACTGCTATTCTGAATAATGATTTTTATAGGGTAGGGTAGGGGGCACTGGGCATGAGTTTGTGGAACCAAGAGGGAGGTTACCTCAAAAGGTTTGGGAACCACTGCCTTATGGGAATGGTTATGCTTAAAAGTGTAAGAACCTTGCTGGATCAGACCAAAAGCCTATTTAGTAGGCATGTGCTCCGCTCCGATTAGAAGCACAGAAGCAGGAGCGAATTGGCCTGCTCCGCCTTGCCCAGAGGCGGAGTAGAAGCGGACCGTGGACCCCTAGAAGCAAGGCGAAGAGAAGCACCCATTTTCGGAGCTCTCCGGTTTCCGCGGTCCGGTCCGATCACCATCTTGAAACATTTCGCCCATAGGATTGCATTGCGGAAAAGAAAGGGGGATAACTGTGTTGTTTTTGAAGCTATCGTTCTGAAAATTCTTGTGCTCAGAGAGTCGTGGATAGGGGTCATTTTGAGACTACTCTCAGCTCTCTGCGTGGTGCGGGTCGTGCGCTAGAATTTTTTTAAAAACCGGCGGGAAATACCTTTTTCGAAGGGCTGAGGGGCAGAGTTAACTCCCGATTATGATCACATGATCCCAAAGTTGGAGTAGGGGATAGGCAAAACGGGTAACTTGGGATTCTGGGAAACTTCTCTTTCTTAGTCTGAACAAACTTTTCCCAGTGTTTTTAAAACAGTAGCCCCACTAAATGCACAAACACAACCTGAAATCATATACTAAGCCAATAATAAGAGAGCACTGCTACCCACCCTAACTTTGGGGAACAACTGAAAAGATGTGGTGCAAGGGGATGAGCTCCCCTAGGGCATGCCATGTGGACGTGCCCCCACTCTCTCCTGTACTTGGGGGGCTATCACAGCCCTCCAAAGAGAGTAACCCGGTGGAGCAATGCCTGTCATGAGTTGAAGTGAGCGTTCTACTTCTCTTAGTGGTGGAGCAATGTATTTCATGAGCTGAACTGACAGCATTGCTTCTTAAAAGACTGGTCACTAGGACCAGTCAAATTGGCAGCTGCTTCCCCCTCCCCTGGGCACATCCCCCTATTACTGGTAAAAGACAGATATAGCCTTTTTTAAAAAGTTCTTCTTGTTGTTTATTCAGCAACACTGCTGCTTTTAATTCCACCCCTCCTTTGTTTATTTATTTATTTATTTATTCCATTTTATATGCATTACTGGCTTATCCTTGGCTCACTTCCTTATGCCCCCAGAAATGTCTGCTGCCTGCCTGCCTTCCCTCCCTCCTCCCCTGCCCACCTCGCAGGGATGTTGTGTGTGTCTGGCTTTGACTCAGGGGAGAAGTCCTTCCTGCGCTCAAGTTAGGCTTTTGGAAGTTCCAAATCCATTTTTCAAGTGTGGAAGAAGATTTCATAGGTTTATCTGTACTCCCCAATTCATGGCATGTTGGGATTTCCTTTGAAATGGCCCCATTGAGATGTCTGCAGGTTTAAGCTCCGCCAAAAATCAGGGGATGATGGGACTGCCTTGAGTCTTGGCGTGCGTGTATCCCTGGACAAGCTATCATGGTGGCGAGTTTGAGATTTTTAACGTGCAAATTGACGGAGCTATGGAAAGGGGTGTGAATGGCGTGCCCGATTTTCATAAATTCCCCAAAAATCAGGGGATGATGGGACTGCCTTGAGTCTTGGCGTGTGTATGTATCCCTGGATAAGCTTTCATGGTGGCGAGTTTGAGATTTTTAACGTGCAAATTGACGGAGCTATGGAAAGGGGTGTGAATGGCGTGCCCGATTTTCATAAATTCCCCAAAAATCAGGGGATGATGGGACTGCCTTGAGTCTTGGCGTGTGTATGTATCCCTGGATAAGCTTTCATTGTGGCGAGTTTGAGATTTTTAACGTGCAAATTGACGGAGCTATGGAAAGGGGTGTGAATGGGGTGCCCGATTTTCATAAATTCCCCAAAAATCAGGGGATGATGGGACTGCCTTGAGTCTTGGCGTGCATATGTATCCCTGGACAAGCTATCATGGTGGCGAGTTTGAGATTTTTAACGTGCAAATTGACGGAGCTATGGAAAGGGTTGTGAATTAGGTGTTGGATTTTTATAAATTCCCCAAAAATCAGGGGATGATGGGACTGCCTTGAGTCTTGGTGTGCGTGTGTATACCCCCATGAGGTGTCATGGTGCCAAACTTGAGGTTTCTAACTTTCACAGAAAAAAAGTTGTATACTTTTTTAGCTTAATGCAAGCCTATGGGGGGGAAACGGAGCGGACATAGGCGGAGTGGGGGTGGGGGCGGAGTGGGCCGATCCGCAAATCGCGGATCTGGAAGAGAAGCGGAGCGGGGGGTCCATGCACACCCCTACTATTTAGTCCCACATCCTTTTTCTCTCAGTGGCCAACCAGATGTTCAAGGAAGTCTAAAAGGAGGATGAGAGGGCAATAGCCTTCTCCCACTGCAGTTCACCAGCAATTGGTATTGAGAGGCATACTGCCTCTGATCCTGAAGGCAGTATATAGCCACCATGACCAGTAGCCACTGATAGCCTTATCTTTCATGAATGCATCTGATTCCCTTTCAAAGCCATCTAACGCCGTTTCTACACCAGCCCGAAAATCCGGGCTTGTCACGGCCAAGTCCCTGTGCGTCATTTGGACTCCCAGGGGCAAGGGGGGGATGAGCACGGGTTTTCTGAGGGATAAATAATCCCTGGGAAAACCCGATTCCTTCCGCGGTCTCAGGATCATCCTGAGACTGCGGGAGGTGTGTGGGCGCCTGTCCCAGTTTCTCCCCACCTCCCCGCGAGGATGAGCAGAGGGAAAGAGCCGGGCCGAGAGGAATTGGGGGTGGGGTGGGGAGCAGGAGCAGGGTTTTGTAGTTGTTGTTCTTGCACTTACCTTTTGCTGGAGCGCAAAAATGGCCGCCTCGACTCACACGACGTCCCTCCTCCCATCCCAGATGTCACGCTGGCCATTTGGACACGTGGGATGATCCCGGAAGAAGATAAGTTCAGGACCTCCGCCTCTCCCTCCCTCTACACCCGTATGGTGTGGAAAGGGCCTAAGTTGCTGGTTATCAGCTCATCTTTAGGAAGCAGATGTCATAGTTCAGTACCTCACAGAAGCCATTTGCTTAACCTGGAGGGTTATATAGCAGCTTTACTAAATCCCTATTTACTATGGCCATTTTTCAGCATCTCTCATTTGTATCTGTTTGTATTGCTTGAATGGTGGGAAATGCAGAGTAGCCTAAAGCAGAGATGAGTGAAGCAGTTTATTTCTGGCCTGTAGCACTTTCACATGTATTTACTGATTAGCTTTTCCATCCCATTACCATATTCATCTGTATTATTCTTAGTCCTTCAGAAGCTGCCTGGACCCCAGCAGGCTTACCACTGTCTGCTGTGCCTCCCCACACACAAACACCAGTTCATTTTCTTCCAGCCCAGCACCCAGAAAAAGGTTGAATGGCTGTTTCTGGCCACCAAGATAATCTCCCACAATGCCTCCACCATAGCCAGTGTGATCCAGTGGTTAGAGTGTAGGACCGGGACTCGGGAGATCTGAGTTCCAGTCCCCATTCAGCCACGGAAGCTCACAGGGTGACTTTGGGCCAGTCCCTGACTCTCAGCCCAACCTACCTCACAGGGTTGTTGTTGTGAGGATAAAAATGGAGAGGAGGGGGGTTCTGTATGCCACCTTGGGTTCCTTGAAGGAAAAAAGGTGGGATATTAATACAAAAAAATAAATAACTAAATAATATCATAATTTCAGGGCACTGCGGGATATTAACAACACGACCTAGCTACCCACCAGCACCGCACAGTGTATTGCTACTGACACTGATGCCAGGGCCACATAAATTCACCAGGCGCCACTAATCGAAGAAGCGGCAACCAGAGGGCATTTTGCCAGGCTCCTCTCAAATTTTAAACTGGCCCTGCCCTTACCTGCATCGTCAACTCCCAGGGGCTGTCCATATGCAAGGAAAATACCAGGGTGGGTGCATGGTGACGCTTCATTGATTAGACGATGCAGCACTCACTGCGCACCCACCCTGGGGCGTTCCCATGAAGCTGTGAAGAAAAGAAGTCAGGGACTTAACCCAACTTTTTTTCTCTGAAGTCAGGAGTACGGCATATCCGCCACCTATCCTCACTCCAGAGTTGCGGCAGAGGCGTGGCTGGGTGGATAATGCCCCCTTATTGGTCTCTGTCTGCCTGGGCAGACGGCATGGGGCGGACTTGGCTGCTGGAAACCCCGCGCTTTTGTTGCAGCATCACATTAGCTGCTGCCACCCCAAAGCAACAAAAGAGTGGGGTTTTGTTTATTGTGGCGGCAACTCGCCACCATATAGGCTGCCCCCCAGTCACACAATGACCCAGTGTCGAATAGACAATGTATAGAGAGAGCTGCCCATTTAGGGAAATTGTTGGGAGTTCTCTAGTACCTGCAAACAGCTACTTTATCCTCCCTGCATACAGAAGTGTTTGGCTGAGGATTGAATACAGGGCAATGTAACAGCTACTGTCAGTTGTACAGCTAGGATTGGAGCTTGGGACCAAAATCCTGCTCCCCTACAGCAAAGGGGGTGCCAAATGACCACCCAGAGAGTGGCAAGTGATCAGGAGAGCAGAGCAGCATGAACAAACTCCATTTCATTCCTAATGGGGCTAGGATGTAAGAGGGTTTAAAATGCAAAACTGCACATGCTCAGGGGATATTTTTTTTGGCGGTAGGGGTTAACCAGAATTGGCAAACTCTTTTTGTTGTTATTATTTAACATATCAGGGATGTAGAAGCAGTTGCAAAGCATGGAATGGTGGGGGGAGGTGAGGAGAGAAATGTTAGTTGTGTGTTTCCCAACTAAGAAGGTACACACGACCATCTAAAGAGGAACCCCCACCAGACCATTAAGTTCAGGGTCTAAAAGAAGGTAGGTGCACCACTGCCCATGGTCCAGAGAAGAGAGGGGCAGAAAAGGAATGGAGTGAGGGTGGGGAGAAGAGTAAGGACCAATGGGAGGGGGTGAAAAGAGAGTGTCTTGAAGGAGGCCTGGCGTTAGCTTCCTATCTACACATCCAGATGTCTCTTGGGTGACAGAGAAGAGACGGCTGCAACCCATTTCCCCCCAAACAGAGCTGGAGCCCTGGTCCATTCTGAACGGCAACTCATCCCCTGTGCAGCCATTGATTCTAGAAACCACACAAATAGCCTGTAATCCCTGGATCTGTGAACTACTGGCCCCAACACACACAGAGGCACCGCCTGCCGCCTCCAAATTCCCTCTTGTGCTGGCCTAGTTTAGAGCTGGAGCATAGCCCAGCTGCACCGAACACACACATTGCATTGTCATCCGGTGCTTTCGCTCCACTCACCCAGCAAAGCAGAAACAATTTTGCTGCGCTGGCTGCCTTCAGTGGCTTCAGCAAGTACAACCGAATACAAATCTCCCAGTAGAGTTTGGCATGCCTACATAGATCATCCATAAAGACAGGCAATAGATCTATCTATACTGCTCGTCTGAGATGTTGTTGAATACTTTGCCACTACCAAATTCAATTAATCTAAGGAACATACACCTTCTCACCCCCACCCCAATATATTTTCTTTAATTCATCTGGATACTTTGAACCAAGATAGGGTGACCACATGAAAAGGAGGACAAGGCTCTTGTATCTTTAACAGTTGTATTCCAAAGGGAATTTCAGCCAGTGTCATTTGTATATATGGAGAACCTGGTGAAATTCCCTCTTCATCACAACAGTTAAAACTGCAGGAGCTATACTAGGGTGACCAGATACAAAAGAGGGCAGGGCTCCTGCAGCTTTAACTGTTGTGATGAAGAGGGAATTTCATAAGTTGGTGCATGAATACAAATGATACCAGCTGAAATTCCCTTTTCTGTTAAACTGTTAAAGATACATGAGCCCTGTCCTCCTTTCCATAGGGTCACCCTAAACCAAGAAGATGGCTGCAAGCAACAGTTTTGGTTTCTTTAAAGTTCATCATCATCATCCCATCAATGATTTCATAAACTAAGGCCTTAAAATATAGATTACAGTAGTTTGTCGTACCATAACCTTTAAAAAAAAATGAAATCTTTCAGTCGACTTCCCCATGCTCCCTGAGCATTTGCGCAGGATGTACTTGAGCTGATCAGCAAAGAACATCTTTGCATGTAGCTAACTAGTTGCTTTAGAATACCTCCCGCCGTTTCGGCCCATTAACCCAAGCACAACAGCTTGATGAATTAATGCTTATATAGGCACAGTTGGCAGCTCTAATTAAATAATTATGGTTATGCAGCTGCAAAGAAGCTGGAATGTCCCGTCGGAAAACCAGCTGTCAGTTTTATTGGTCCTAAGAGTTTTTGAAAAAGGAATTTTGGAAATTTGATGTGAAGGGGCTCTGGCCACTGTCACGCTCTCAAAAATGGATTGCTAGTAGCATCCGTACATTACAATATCCAAGAGGAGATTCATATATCCAGATAATTGCTCTATCCCAGCAAAGTCATATATTGTTAGGTAGCACGTATGATGTAAATTATTATAATTACTAGAACAATGCTCGAGTCAGCTGCTGTTGCATAGAGTAAATCTGCATTCTGGGTTTGGTTAAGTTGCTTCAAACTGATGAATGCAATGAAGGGGTGGGGAGAGGCTCCCATAATCAACTTTCTTAAGAGAAGGAACTCCCATTTTAAAACAAAGTATTGCTACTCTATTTCCTCAGCAGCCATTACACTGACTTCTCTGAGCATTCACCAGCTTTATCCTGTCACAAAAATTAATCCAAGTTAATGTCAACTTTTGAATCCAGAGCTGGCCCAGATTCTGGGAAATATCAGGTATGGACTCAGTCACAGGTGTGCATCACCACTGAGCACTGGTCGAAGGGACTCTTGAATACTGATAGGCCAACACAGGCCATGTGACAATTTTCTGACCTTTATAAAAGCTTCCAGTTCAAGCTGGAAGCTTTTATAAGCAAAAGGACATTCTGTTTTCTCTTCTCTGTTGAAATTCCCTCACCTCTATCTCAGAATGCCTTTATTTTGCATGGTCTGTGATTAGCTTTGTCTAGACTTACTCCCTGACCTCTCCCCACTGCCCTGTCCCGACTATGGAATATAACAGACATCTGAGGGTAGCTTGGTCAAGCAGGTCAAGTTGAGATGGAAATACAGGATCTTGAAAAGGTCCAAGCAGACAATTTGCTCCCATGAGCCCTAGGATTGTGTTATTCATGTGTAGGGCACTCACAAAAGGAACCATCACTGGCTTTGTCAACAGCATTACACAGCTGGGCTGTTCCCACCCCTGCCATATGTGTGTTGAACCAGCACATCTAGAGAGGAACCTTTGTATGTAAGCAGCTGCTCAAGCATAGATGTTATTCTTCAGATATGTGTGGGCTCCATGAACAGACATATGGAGGAGTGGGGCTATCCTGGCCATGTGACATCAGGGTTAGGGCATCCTGATTCTTCTTCTACACATGTGCCCTACAGTCTGGCACTCAGCCAAAGCCTTTTATCTGTCTTTGGCAAGACTCCTCCTCCAAGGCTCTGCCTGAAGAGCAGTGAGCCTTAAAGGCGCAGACCTCTGCCCTGGGACCTAGCCCTCTATCAGCCTCAGTCGGCTCCTGCCTTCATTATTGGTGAGCAGGCATCAGAGTACGTAAAGGGGACAAGTTCCTCTGGGGTATACAGCTCAAGAGGTGCTGTCTCCAGGGATCCCAGTCCAAGTTCAGGAAGATTTGGTTCAAAGGCTCCTGTCTAACAGACTCTGGATCAGACTCAGTACTGGGCTTTGGGTCTGGGATCAGCACTCTGTAGCTGGTTTCCCTAATCCAGCTGGCACCTCCTCTTCCTGGCCCCTTCCAATGTGCTGCTCAGGGTTGATGGTCATAAAGGGGATCCCATCTTGTTCTTTGCCTCAGGCAGCATAATGTCATATGCTGGTGCTGATTCACACAGAGGCCTGACTGTCCACTGTAAAATGGTACAAATGGCCATCCTATTTTAAAGCCTCCCTATTAAATTGTGAATTTCTCTTCCAGCTGGAAAAGCTGTATCTGTACATTTAGATACTGCCATTTCTTTGTTCAGCGTATCATACAAAACTAGCTGTACTAATAAAATGTTCATAACATTCATTCTGAGGATATAGTTCAATACAAAACAAATTATCCAGCAAGGACTGTACCACACACAGCCAGTGTGGTGTACTGACTAAGGTGTTGGACTGGGAGTCAGGAGATCCGGGTTCTAGTCCCCACTCAGCCATGGAAACCCACTGGGTGACTTTGGGCCAAGTCACATACTCTCAGCCCAACCTACCTCACAGGATTGTTGTGAGGATAACATGGAGAGGAGGAGGATTCTGTACGCCACTTTGGGTTCCTTGGAGGAAAAAAGGGGGGATATAAATGTAATAAATAAATAAATAAATAAATAATAGGTTGAGTTGAAGGGGTAGTCCGAGGCATTTATACTGCCAAAGGAGAGGATTTGGCTTATGTGTAAGATGTCTGAGGTACCAATATATGTTTAAGCACAGGGGAGTCTTGATTTTTAATCCAGCTGTAACACAAAAGCATTGGAACAGCATCATCACCAATGTGATGATAGTAGACAAATCAATAAAAGCTTCATCCACAACTTAGCCATGTCACGCAGTCTTGTAAGATACAGTACTCCTTCCGCCCCTCAGCTCTGGCAATCCCCAAGCATATCTGGAATTGGAACATGACAGAGCCCAACTGCTGTGCAACAACTGGAGATGCTGTTCCCTCTTTTAGGAGCAACAAGGCCCCAGAAGCAAATAGGACCCTATTCTTAGGCATGGGGAGTTGTAACTGTTCCCCTCAATCATAGCAGTGCCATCGGGGTTTTTACCTGCTAGCTGGCTGGGCCATCTCTCAGATCCAGGTATAAATATGGCCTGGGATTTGTTCAGGTCCCTGCCCTGGTGACTGGGAGGGGAAGGTAGCAACAGCATAGAAAAGCCTGTTTATGGGTCATGCCCAACATGGCAAGGTGCTGTGCTTTCTCTAAAAATCTAGATATTTCAGAAAAAAGGAAAACCGGAGTATAAAATTTAGAGAGAAAGATTATCATGGGAGCGATGTATTATCACCAGCATAGAGTACTTGTCATTAACTTGGATTTCTTCAGGGGAATTTAAACATCCTTGACTGTATTTTACTTTGCCTCTATTCCTCTGCTTTCTTTTATGCCTGTCATATGATTTGTCGCTGTAACTTGGGAGAGAAAAAATGAACAAATATTCAATAAACCCCCACCCCCCAGTAATTTGAGGCCAAGCCTAAATATTTTCCTCTTTGTGCTTATAAAAGTCCCTCTACACACACACAACTCACAACATATATATAGACCAAGAGAAATATTAGAAGAGAATGTATTGCTTGAGTACAGATGACATTGAGCCTCATCAGACCGGGGGGCGGGGGTCGCTTTGCCTCCTGCTTCTGTCCCACAATAGGGACAAGCAGCTTCCTCTTTCTTCACATGGGGAAGCAAGCGGAAGCAAGCAACGACCACACGGCCCCATTCAGTGGGTGTTTTTGTAGCGCAGCTTCTCCTGCACACAGCAGGAAATGGCAGCAAGTATCATCATATCCCCCCAAAAACAGCTTTTCTAGGTCTTTTTTTCTCATTGAAAAAAGTGCAGAAGGAGCGGGAGATGCACGGGAGGAACGCTGCATTGTTAAAATGTCCCGCGAAGAACCATAATTGGCCAGTCGCGAGCATGCCATAAAATGCTCATCTAATGATGCTCATTAACAACAAAATATCAGTAATATCTACCATTTTCTCATCAGCCTATGACTTCAGTCCTAATCTTTGGGCAAACAAGCCACTAAAAACTTCAGCAACTGTTTGGATCTTTGCTTTTCCAAAGCACAGGAAATCGCCAATAATCAATAACTTACAATCATATACAGCTAGCACTCCCTAATTTCTCCCATTATATTTGGCCATAGCAGATCAGTGTGGGATATTTTAGCAAGAAGTGTTTTGAAATAAACATCCAGGCACATTAAAGGTTCCATTGATATCAAAATCCCCAGATGCTTATACAGAATCCTAAAATAAGCACCATAGTGAACTCCTTCACATGACTACCCAACTTACTATTCAACATAGTTAGAACCATTTCTCAATATCTGCACTACTTTTCAAAACCTCTCATTTAAATAGTTATGCAGAGTGGAGCAAGTATCTAGGATTTATCTTCAGAAAATACATTTAAAGATGACACTAATGATCTGTTTGCAATAGGGGACGGATCAATCCTCCTTCCATTTTAAATAAACCCAGGATAAGATGCCGTAGCCATACACAATGAAGATCAAGTACTTTTATAAAGCATGGAATCAAAACTGTCCTGGTGTGACCAGACAAACGTTTGCCCAAGTAAATACAAAAACTTCCTGTCTGATTACCAAAACGCTGATGAGATTCCAGCCTGAAGAGCAAATATATCTAGTTGGGGGTGGGGATGGCATTTATATCAGAGGCACCATTGCAAGATGCAGGAGCTTCATTCTTTCAGCATCTGCTGTCTGTTTTAATACCATCTTCTTTCAAACCCACCACCTTTCATGGTGGAAAAGACCCCTGTGGGAAAGGAGCTGGAGTGAGTAGATTTTGCTTTCCCTACTCTGCACGTGAGCATGTCAGTTTTACTGACAGATGGCTTGGCTGACTGTGTGCGATTATTACCAAACATCTATTACCTTTGTAAACTGAATCTCAATTGAAGCTTTTCTGTAATTAAATCAGCGGTGACTTTTCAGGGCTTGCATGACAGCGAACGAGGACTCAAGAGGCAGGTCAAACTCAAGAGACTATCAAACTGATCGTTAACCAAGGTGGGATAACAGGCAGCATCTCTGTATATGTGGGTGAGTGTGTGTTGGGAGTTTAGGAGGGAGAGAAATTTTGGCAGTCTGTGCTGCCCCCTAGCCAAGACCTGACCACTGCATTCGCCATCAGTGTGTGCTTGAAAGACTGATGCTAAACATCCCCTTTGCACACCCGGTTCTTCCAGAACAAAACTTTGGTTAACAGCAAAGGCAACAAGGCTTGTTCAAGCTAGAAAGGCCACCCAGCTGCCCAAAGAAACAGACTCCAAGCAAACACTCAGCCTCACCACACCAGATGTTGTTTGTACTTACGATAAAAGACGTATTCCGTGTAGTTGGACCAAACTTTGTCGTCAGTATATTGATTGACAAAAGAAGCTGTCACAGAGGAATTACAGGCGACCATGTGGAATCCACATTCTGACAACATATCAAAAGCCCTCTCCAGGTGTCTGAACTTCAGGTAGAACCTGGAGGTGTATCTGTCAGGAGCCCGGTCGGGGTCTCTGCTCTCATTCAAACTTTCTCCAAAAACTTCTTTGACTAGAGCAATCCTGCCACAAACCAAAATCCTTGGGACTCTCCTGAACTTGGCATCTGCTTGGGTCTCTCTGCCCATGGTGCATGACCCTCTGTAGCCAATGGTGATGAAGCCCCACTTTCGATCCGAGGGCATGAGTGATGATGGGGGGCATATTCTTGTGTCGCTGCTTTGGGAAACCTCCTCGTAATCACTATGGCAATAGTCATCAGGACTTTGCTTGACCTCATCAGGAGTCAGGAGTTTGACCAAGTCCGGGAGTTGAAAGTACTCGGCTTCCCTCTTGAGCCTTCCTCGCTCTGGGAAATGGTCAGGCAGGACCACCTGCTTGTCCCTGAGATAGTCCAGGATGTAGCGGAACAGGAAGCCATCTCTGTCGATGAAAATCCTCCCCTTGGAATCCTTTGCTAGGTCAGTGGCTGCCTCTTTCTTCGAGGTGAACATTTTCCAAAGCAGGGAGTGGGGGATGCCAGTTAAAGTTGAGTGACGAGTGAAGTAAACCTGGCCGCCCACATTCAGTTCTATCACCTCTGGGAAGGACGGTGGAGCGGCCGCTTGTTCTCGAGGAGGGAGGTAAGTCCTGCAGTTTCCACTCAAGGCCATGGTACTTTTATACAAGCCAACCACAAGTTGGGGCAGGACTCTCACTCACATCCGAGATTTCCGTAAGGCTCCTGTCCCCCTTCTCCTCAAAGAGCCTCCTAGCATTTAAGGAGATTGGGGTAGATGGGAGGGGGGTGAAAAGAGAAAAGGAAGTTGCAATATTTTACTTTCAAGTGTCCAGAAATGATGATCACAAAAACTGGCAAAGTGGCTCGAACCTTAAGCGGTAGATGAAAAGGGCTCACTTCACCAAATGCAATCAAATGATCAGATCTTCCATCAAAGCCCAAAATGGTAGGAGAAAACCACATCCCCTATTATTCACACGCCTGTTGAATAAAAAAGAAAACGAGGAGAACAATTACCTCCCTATGCATGGGGGCCAAATGATTTAAAAAGAATAAAAAGCAGTGGAGTCTGGAACATCCCACATACCACCGATTCAAGGGAATATTTAACTTGCTATGTCATTTTTTGTTTAGATTTCTTTTCTTGACAGTAAAGGGGTTAACAAGACACCACACATTTCAGCCTGCACAAGCCTCTCATTTAGAACATGTAAAAGAAGGGACCGAAGCATCGAACCTTACCTTGGTTACACGGATGCATACACAGTTCTTGTGAACAGAAGCAACATTTTCTAAGCAGCCCCAAAATCAGCACCGAGGCGGGTTGAATCCGGGAGGACGAGCACATCCAAAAGCAAGAAAGGGACTGAGATGAGCCGGGTCCGTTTGGCAATATCCAGGCAAAACATAAGAGTACAAAACCCACGCAGGGGAAAGTTAACCAGAATGGGCATTGAGGAGGAGTGGAGCTGTGTAGCAAGAGCCGAGGCAGAAAACCAGCATAAATCCCAGGTCAGGATCCTTTAGGGGAGGGAAGGATTTCAGCAGGAGGACCTTGCTTTAGATGACTTGCAGAAAGCCCAGATGCTGAGAATAGCACTGACACGTTTCAGGGGCATCCCCCGGTGGCCCCTTCTTCTCCCTCAGTAAGGACAGAGAGCCTCCCATGTTTCCCAGCCAGGATGAGAGAGTCCAAGCTTGCAGCAGTTTGAAAGCTGCCTGTTCTCCTTTCCCTACCCAAGCTGCTGCTCTGGTTGCTGAGCTGGGTGGTTCCACAGTTCCCAGTGCAGTTCAGATGCTGTTGTTTCAGCAGTGCAGGGAAGAAACCATCCAGGGAAATGACTATTACATCATCTTAAAGGAATATGGCTTTGAGAAAGCCGAGAAACCTGGAGGGGGTGGGACTCACGAGTTCATTTCCCTCTTCTTCATTTTTTAACGAGTTGCAGGAGGAGAAGCACAGCACGAGGCTGTCACAGGCAGCTCTTCCCAAACCAACCGTGAGGCTCCCAGAAAGCTTATACCGCTTAATCTGCTGGATGAAAAGACCGGCTCCACATTTTGTCCCTTGCAGCCCTCTATATTTGAGCAGGCATTAAGTTTTCTCTTGTCCTAAACGCACAGGTCTCTCTCGATCCTGTTGCACATTTGACTGCCTTGAGAAACTGAAGCCTTCTGCGGTGCTGTTGCAAAGGGAAACCTTATGGTTTGATACGGTCCCCCCGAGACGCACAGAACAAATTGCAGTGCATAAATATGTAAATTCAGCTTTGATTTCCCCACACGCATATATAGAAAAATGTCAGCCTTTGCACACCGAATTAACTCATCATGATCTGTCAAGCAACCAAGCGGAGGGGGATAATATGTGAAATGGCAGAAACAGAAAGGGCCATTATGCTGTGGCAAGCTTGTCCAGGAAAGTTAGAATAGAAGCCAAACTACTCCTCTCAAATGAAGTATCATACTAAATTTCACTGTGAGAAATGTGCAGTGTGCTTCCCAACGGAGCGTATATAGAATCGCAGCCTTAGGGTCCCAAAATGTGCCTTTCAAACCAGCAGGGGCTGCACCATCTTCACAAAGGGAGACAACCCAACCATAACTAGAAAATATCCAGGATCTTACAAGGTGCATTTTCCCAGGGATGACGTCAATGCTACTTCTATTACCGATGATGAAGTTGCAAGGATTACATTAAGCTGTTAGTTAATTTACATAACAATATATTCTCATTTTCAGGTCAATGTATCTCTGGCTGTGCCCCTAGAGTAGCCAAGAAGGGTTAAAGCTTGCTTGAAGGCTTCGGTATATAAGCAGTTTTTAAAACTTTGTTAAGTAGCATATTGGGACATATTGGCTAAAATTAAAGCCTAATTACTGCATGGAGTATTTTTTTAAAAAAGGGGGGCTGCAGTGCTGGAGGGAGGATTAGTCCTTCCCTCCTGAGCAACCCCCCCCCAAATATAATGCCCCATGTGCAATTAGGCTTTATAAAAGCTTCCATTGACACCAATGGGGGCCTTTTAAAAGCAGAATTACTGCAAAGGGGGCAGGAACAGAGGGGAGTATGTGGTTAGGGAGGCCACATCTGTGGGCCACATCTGGCCTCCAGCCCAGAGGGTCTCTATCGCTGAGCTAAATAAATGCAACAACAACAAAAATCATTCAAATGAGATGCCAGTTCAAAACATTTGTATGTGTTTTCTGGAAGATCTGTCAGCAACATCCAAGGTATTTTTCAGCCCAGCAGACAGAGTTTTCAACTCAAAATGCAAAACCTTTATCATTTTGTCAGAATCTTCAGAGACAAAGATCTCTAGAACACTGGTGTAGTGAATTTAACCACCGCAGTCCTGAGATTATCCAGTTATTCTGCAGACTAAACATATTAATAAACACTTAGTTATATTTCACTTAGGTACAGCTTTACCCATTACATTTACCTGTTGTGATCTCAATAGTTTTACCCAAGCAAAAAACCAAGCCAGCAGCTGGTTTTATTTTACATGTTTGCAGCACCACCTACTGGCTTGATGAAATTATGACAAGAGTCCCTAAGAACACACAGGGTAGATCAAGAATGTCTTTACATGAGCGTTTTATCGCACACTTGGAACTGGCCACTCACGGATCTTCGTGGGTCATTTTTCATGATGCAGCGATCCTCCTAAGCATCTCCCACTTCTTCTGTTGTTTCTCGCACTACAAAATAAGACACACACACCCGGAAAATCTGTTTCTTCTTGGCTCTGACAAAAGTGGTTGGTACATCTTTCCTCTTTGGAAGCTACTTTTCCCTATTCTGGAACAGAAGTAGGAGGCAAAGCAACAATAGGGAAATGTAATTCCCCCCGTTTGAAAACGCTCCTACACCTTGGGTCAAATCATTACAAACGTGGATTGAAAAGCAGGAAATAACACTATGAAAGCGGTATTTGGAATGTCACCTGTGCATTTCAGTACCGCTATAAAGCAGTAGTGTAGATCTAGCCTCTGACTGCAAAGTCTGTTTCAAAACGGGCTGATTTTTCTTAACATAGATATCACTTCCATGTAGGAAAAAAGAGTTCTGGTACATGTGATTAACATACATACATTTATTTAGCCACATGGACATATGATGGTAAAATAGACATATGTAAAACCACACATTTTCTCCCTTCACTGAAGTGGATTCTGTTTGATATATTTTTTAAAAAAAGTCATGTGTGAAATGCCCCCAAAATGTTGATAAATCTTCACAAATCTACCAGGAAGCAGTGCATGTTTTGGCAAGGCCTTGTCACATGAATACTTTTTATGACTCTGATTTTGGTACAATTTGTGTGACAGAAATGTTTAGAGATATATGAATCGTTATGGTGTGTTTTATTGTATCAAGGATGTATTAGGATCAGATCAAAAAAGAGCATGTATTTAATTTATTTATTACATTTCTATACCATCTAATAGCCAAAGTTCTCTGGCTGGTTCACAAGCATGAGCTAGTCTTAATTCTTTTCTGCAAAATAAACTAAAGAACTCAAAAGAAAATGACAATGATATGATATTGGGGAAGCTAGCTATTACAGAGTTTGATTCCAGAGAAACCCCAAGTCAAATCCAACCCAATTTAATGCATCATTAAACATTGACTACCTTTAGACATCACAATAAACCATGGTTGATCATGATAGGCTCATATGCTTCCCCCACCCTACTCCTCCAGTGCAACCACTAAGAGGAATTCAGAAGCTTTTGCTTCCAATTTCAGTTAACAAGAGATTAGCAGTACCTCCAATCCCTAAACTGCCGTTACTTAACTATGGCCTTATCTAGACCTACCTGATAATCCAGGATGGAGGAGGGAAGATCTTGCATTGCAATTAACACAAGATCCTTCCTCCGTTTACACGTGAGGTGCGATGACCTCAGGAAGAGAGGCATCACGCCCGCCATTTTTTATTTTTTAAAGGAGAAGCGTACAAACGCTCATGTGCTTAAGGTAGGTCCTTTTAAAAAATTTACTTAATTTCCCCGCTCCCCCACCCCACCCCCGATGGGCACAGTGCTCCTGAGGAGTGTTGCACCCCCTGCGCGGCTCCCAGTGAGGAATCACGCGGAGTTGGGTCAAACTGCGGCAACTGGCCAGACATTCCGGGGTCTCGGGCTCAGCCCAAGACCACGGAAAAAGCGGTCATGTGGACACACAGGGACAATCCTGGGATTCGCCCCGTGGTTCTCTAGCTAAGGCCTACGTCTTGTTTCAACAAACCCGGGATTTGAGGCGGGTTTATTTCAAGCAAACCATGCTTAAGGTTGATCAGTTTGTTGGGTTCAGATGATATAACAAGCTGTGGTTACTCAAAATAGAAGCAGAAACTTCCAGTCTCCTCCTTCATGGCTGTACAGAGGAGGGGGAGAGGGGAGGGGGAGCATGCAAGCCTGAGGCGAGTCTAAGATCATTCATGTCACAACAAACCATGGCTTATCATGACACCCAAATGCAGCCATTAGCTTGAATTCTAAGGTTCTTCCACTATTAGAAAGCCTCTCCCACTCTGACCTCTTCCACTGTGTTCTGACCTTGGGACATGAGTGGGCAACTCTGGGAGATCCAGGGGCCATTTTTGCTTCCTGGACGTGGGCCAATCCTGTTCCTCCTCCCCCCGCCACAACAAGAGTGCCTACAAAAGTTAAATGACATAAGTATCCATAGTCCTATGGAGTGCCAAAAGGGTCAACATTAATTTTTTTGCAAACCAAGAAAGACTCGGAGAAATGGGAGAGAACTTCAAGAGTGAATTGGTGGGCATGGCAGCAGTTAAGCGGTCCTCCCTCATGCCTGCTTCTCCTCCCCTGTAAAATGCCCTGCCATTATTTCATGATCTTGTCAAATGCAAGCTGGAGGCCACATGTTTACCAAGATAATGATCTGGCTACATAAAACATGAACCCATGATTTATTTAAACCATGCTTTGTTGCCCTACCCAGGGTTTGTCCTGGATAGGGCTTCCTGTACCCCAAATGCCTTTGCAGTCCTGTAGTACTGGCATGTAAAGCGGCTGGGTATTTTGGGGGCACTTTTGCCTGCAACTTCTGTAACCTGATGAAACAATCCATGAACATCTCACAGTTCTGGGTTTGCACCTAACGACAACCCATGGTTTATACCAACCAGAGTTCACAACAAAACATGGGTTCTCTTTCTAGTTTCTTAGCCTGGCTGTATTCACACATCACAACAACCCAAAATTAAACAACTCATACCATGGATTAATTTTATGTGTGATAAAGGCCAGTCTCTAGCTTGGCCTTCACAGAGTGGGGAGAGGTTTGCTGGGCCCAGGCTATTAGAGCTTTATAAGTAATAACTAGCATCCTCAATGGGGCCTGGAAGCTAATAGCAAGCTAGTGCAACTGATCAATCATGATTTATTTAAAATGGATGAGCACCTTGTGCCTCTCCAGATGTTGTTGGACTGCAACTCCTATCAGTCCCAGCCACCGTAGTCAGTGATAGGAGCTTCAGTCTAACAACAACTGAAGAGCCACAGGTTGTCAACCTGATTTAAAACATTTATACCCTGACTTCCCTACTATATGAGACAGCTTTGCACAGCAGTCAAGTTGGCTCAGTACACACTCAGCAACCAACTCCCATCAGAAGATGGGTAGCTATAATTGAATCTTCAAACCCATCTTCAAGGCAGCCTTATGTAGAATGCTACTCTACTGCATTATCATTATTAGGATGAGAATGACCAAGTCCTCTAACAATACTTTGGCAGTCCTTTAATAATGTTTCAATAACTACCAGAAACATTCAGGCATGAGAATGTGCTTTTTACAGGAATCATAGTAATAAGTAAGGATAGAGTTCAAACCATACTTACAGTTGAGTAATCCCCACTGATCCCAATGGAATTTACTTCTGAGTAAACAGCCATAGGATTGTGCCATACGAAACTGACATGATCTCTTGCATACCACTATTCTTCAAATTTTCAGCAAACAGAAGCTTCTTTCAAAAATAGGATAGAGAACTTTTTAATGGATAATGCCTGCATGCACAAGCATGGATATGTTTTTTGTATAGTTTGGCTATAATTATCTGCCTTAGACTTTTGGATGTGATGTGCGTTCATAAGATTGAAATCTAATTTATGCTCAGACATGATTGTTTGGAATTATTTATGCAGAGTTGTGCTTTCAGTTTACAGAGCCTAGACCTCACATTTAATTTAAATGAAATATTGTTATAGGACGTCACAAATACTATAGTATTGCTCAGGAAACAAATTCACCATGGTTAAAGCTGTGGTTTAAGGTGTCTTCTGGACACAGCCTGTGGGTGCTTTCCCTGTCTGTTCACTTCAGCAGGTTTTTTCAAAGATCAAAGCAGCAGCTGGAGTGGAATGAGATCAGGGGGGTGGCACTGGGGAAAAGGTGCTAATCCTTTCCACCATCCTGTTTTCCCCACCCACCCCATCCATGGCGCAATAGCAGCACAAGGATAAGATCATCTCAATTAGGTAAATAGCTTTGGAGAGATCTCCTTCAACATGCTATGTTTGGTCCCAATGCTCTTCTTTAGTCCAGCTCTTCATCTGCATCAATTATTGTGCACCTCCACTCTTTTTCTTGTACCACTCCCTTTCTACGGAATGTAAATATTTAGTAAATATTTAATCATCACCTGGAAATTTCTCTCTTCTCCTTAAACACCAAGATTCTCTCACTTTTCATTCTCCCTCCCCTTTCTGCCTCTGTCTGCCTTTTCATTTTGTTTTCTAAGACTGTAATCCTGAAGGCAAAATTTGTTCTTTTTAACTTAATTACTGCATAGCACCTAATGCTGAGGCACTTTGTAATAGAATAATATTATTTATTATTCATAATGTAATCTATATTGAATGCGGCTTTCATAAAGTTCAATAAAATCAGCTTCCCATGATGGCCGTACCTGAAGAACTGATTTGCTTAAGCTCTAGTTAGTAAACAAATCTGGATCTGAAACCATGGTTTGATCCTAGTTTGTTCTAACTAACTAGGGTTTAAACAAACCATAGTTCAGATGTCACAGGGAACTGTGGTTTGTTTAAAATCGGGTAAGGGATGGCACAAAATATTTTGTTGCCTGAGGTGGAACAGCACATGACGCCCCTCTTCTCATCTAGGTGCATAGTATCCCAGGACAGCCAAGTTATTTTGGAACCTGAGGTAGAAAACCTCACCAGCACCTCAACTCCTCATTGGCAGGAAAAATGTAACAATAATACATTAAGTAACAATTTGCTGTCTTTTCATAACATCCAAAAGCAGCTGCCTGAAGTGGCTGCATCACTCTGCCAAATGGTAAGGCCCAACCTTGTATGGGCAGCAAAACCTTCTGATTCCCCCACCCCCACCCCATGGTGCTGAAGACAGAAGGGGTGAGAGTGAAAGCCTAAGGCTTCGTTAAGGACTTGGCCTTTGCTGAGTGTTTCCTGGAGAAATAAATGTTCCCAAATGAAATCCCATGGCTTGTGCCTACTTGCTGTCACCCAGAGTATTAAGCCTGCTTCTCAGGGCCAGTTCTCCTTGTGAAAAGCATGGGTACATTTTTACACCCCAATACATTGTTTGGGTTTGGAATATAAAGACACCCCAATAGCAATATCAATAGATTCTACAGGATAGTTTATATTCTATGTCCAGGGTTGCTTCCAGAAAAATGGTAAGTAAGTGGTAAGAGGCTGAAATTTGTGGATATTATGCAGATGCCAGAAGACAAGTATGTCATGGAAGGGCTATGTTGTAGGTTTACTTCTGCGTAAATTCTGTAATGTAAACTGCATGTGGAGTAACTTTGTATCCTGACCTGACTGGATTAAAAATATGCTTATATCATCACATCAAAATATAACTTGCATAAAATAAAATAAGAACATTCTTCTTATAAAGCAGAGCATTGCTAAGGATTCTTTGAACTTAATGGCTTAACGGGAAATAATATTCCCTAAACATTTCTTATTCTTAGACTTCTAGTCCTAATCGCTTAAGGGGAGGGATCTCTTCATTCCAAATTTCCTAATTAGCTCTAAATACGATATTCAGCTCTAAATAGGACATTAAGCTGTCAGGTGAACAGGCCTAGAGAGCTTTGAATAAGGTGTCTTATTCCAAAATCTGCACATACTTACACATTTATGTAGAGATCACCTCATAACTAATATTATCAACTATCCCATGAATTTGGACTCACAGTGATCTCATTGTTACTAAACATTCCTAAAACATTAAAATACAAAAAAATACTCACACATACACCTTTCAGGCTAGATAAGATCAACTTGGAATGAGCTCCCCAGAGAGGTCCGCCTGGCGCCTACACTGTACTGCTTTCATCGCCAGCTGAAGACCTTTTTATTCTCTCAGTATTTTAACACTTAATTTTAACTTAAATTTAAATGTTACTGTTCTAACTCTGTATTTTAATCTTATATCAATTTTGCTGCGTGGTTTTATCCTGGTTGTGCTTTTTATACTGTATTTTGTAATTGTGCTTTTAACATGTTGGTTGTTTTATTATGGTTTTAATTTTTGTGAACCGCCCAGAGAGCTTCCGCTATTGGGCGGTATAAAAATGTAATAAATTAATAAATAAACTCTTAATCATATATTTGTGAAGATAAGTCTTTACTCAAAATGTGTGCATTAAGCATAAGCCTATGATTTTTTTCTACTCATCTGTATATCAAGCTTTTTGATGTTTTTTACTGGCACAATATTTTTTGCTCATTAATTGACAAATGAAAACTTTAAGTACACTTTGACCCTGAGTAATATAGTTTCACACCTGTTAATTACTCAAAATAACTTTTTGTCCAAGTGATAGAGCTTCATCTCACATTTTCTCTTGGGATACTATCCAGGTAATCTTGAGAAGTTTTTGATACCAGTTACCCAAAATTCATTGTGAACTTGCTTATGTCTTTGTGTGAATTCCCTTTACTACTTTTTATTTACATTTTCAAGGTGTTATTTATCATTAACCATCATCCATCAGTTATTTCATAATAGACATTGTATATGATTTTGACAAAGCGGGGTCAGCAATTTCTCAATAGCCTTCCCAACAATCCCAACAAAACAAAATCCAGTATTTCCTAAAAATCTGGGAGAGCTTGCTGTAATTCATTCACATGGTAGTTTACCATTAAATCTGAACCGGGCAATAAGATACAAGCTGCTTCATAGTAATGGATGTTTAAATGAAATGCTGTCTGGATTATTATTTATAAATGCATTTTCCTTTCGTTTTGGCTTTCTAGTACACCACATTTCCCTCAGCTCTGGCAGAGAACAACACAGGGAGCCTGACAAGAAGGGTTATAAGTAATCTACTGAAATAACACGGTGTCCATTGTTAGAGTAATATTTATTTATTTATTTATTTATTTATTTATTTATTATACTTATATACCACTCCCATAGCCAGGGCTCTCTGGGCGGTTTACAGAAATTCTAAAATTGAGATAAAAACAAGAATACAAAATTTAAAACTCTAAAACACAGTACATACACACATAGAGCATTAAAAACCAATTAAAAACTAAACATGTGGGTAATTAGGATGTGCTGCCATATGCCCGGGCAAAGAGGAAAGTCCTAACCTGGCGCCGGAAAGATAGTAGTGTTGGTGCCAGGCGAGCCTCATCAGGGAGATCATTCCACAGTCTGGGGGCAACCACCGAAAAGGCCCTATCCCTCGTTGCCACACTCCGAGCCTCTCTCGGAGTAGGCACCCGGAGGAGGACCTTAGATGTTGAACGTAATGACTGGGTATATTCACGTCGGGAGAGGCATTCCGTCAGGTATTGTGATATGACTTACAAGTGGTGAGAGACTACCTAAATGCAACAGTCCATATAAATGGGAAATCCTAATAAAAAAATCTTTCACCACTTAATGGCAGGTTATCTTCCACTGCCGGCAATCACCAATGAAACAAGTTGGAGCGCTATACAGTACAATTCATTTTAACAATGTACAGCGTGATGTTAAACAATTTTGCCCTCAGATCTTTTATGTGCCAAGTATATAATACATGCCTTTTTGCAAAGGAAAGAATACCTTCCCCAATTGCTCAGCATGCAGCCAAAAAGGCAGGGGAAGCAAACCAGCACAGAATGAGGAAGGGGGGAAAACAATGCCCCTACATCTTTTTTTCATAATGCAAAGCAGAAGGTATATGAGAAGGTTTTTCAGAGAAAACAGCATATTGACTTTCATTCATTAACTGCCATTTTAAAAGCAAATACCCTGTTAAAACTGGGTTGGGCAACTTGAGGCCCTGCAAATGTTTTGGCCTAGAACTCCCTTCATCCCTCACCACTGGCCATGCTGGCTACGGCTGAACATATGGAGGGCCACAAGTCCCCTCCCCCACAACTGTAAAAGGACCAAGATTTACAGAAAAGAGGAGACAGATTGATATTGTTGAATATGAAGATGGTGTCAGTTTGGGTGAATGGGTGGATCTTTTGTTGGCAAACCTGCTAGGCCATCTAGATTTGAATCAAGAGAACAGGTTTGAGAAACAAATCCTCTTAGGAATGTGTGTGACACAAATAAGTGCAATGTGATGAGCTGAGCACAAAAAGAGACACCCTGTGTACAGAACCACACAACCTAATATCATAAAGTGAGTGGATCTATTCCATCTGCATTCACTTTGCATTTTCATATCTTCAATAATTTCCAGTTTGCTTTAATGAACAATATTTTCATATTGCACTCCCTCCCCAATAAGACATAACCTATTACTTTTATGTTGTGAGATGCAATAAATCTGATGTTATTGTGGGTGACCTAAACCAAAGCGCACTCAGAACTTTGTATGCAGTAAATAAAGACAGTAACAAGGGTGAAATGCTACCAGTGTTGCAACTCGTATTCTGACCATTCCATACTCCTGATGGAGTGCCTCAGGGATATGGCTTAGCAATGTAACAGCATATCACAACTGGAAAATGGAGTGTGAGAACTGATGGGAAACCAATTGGTTGGAGTGTGATTATGTGAAGACATTCTCCAGAAAGCTCCAGCCTTCACATATTTATATAGAAGCTATAAACTGAATTCTTTTCCAGAAATGACACCCAAAGTAATGAACTATCTGCGAAATGATATAAAACCACAGAACAGGTAAAATGTCAATAAAACATAAAGAACCGCTCAGCCACCATGGAGCCCATTGGGTTGCTATGAGGGTACAGAAGGGAGAACAATGAACGCTAACCTGAACTCATTGGGAAAAGGTCAAGATAAAAATATATTAATTAAAAATGCATACATAAAAACACACGCACAAAGAAAATTCCACATAACTGTAACAATAAATATACCATATCAACCAACCAGTAGATGAAGAGCTCCATCAGATGAGTGTTTTATCGAACACTCATTACTGGGCATTACATGGATTTTCACGGGTCCCTCTCATGATGTTGTCTGCCTCTCGCATGCCTCCTGCCTCTTCTAGCCTTCTTCATACGACAAAAAACACCCCAGTAAGTCTGACTTGTTTTTAAAGATGGAAGTTGCCACCCACTGAATGGGCCAGGTGAACATTGTTTACTTCCTCTTTTGAAAGAAGAAGTAATGAGGGACAAACGCATGGGCAGAGAAGCGACGGTAAGCAAATGTGATTTTCTTCAGTGCGATGATGCTATAAGCTTAGAATTAGCAATGAAATACCATCAGATGGAGTTAGATGGAGTTTCAACATCAAAAGACTCTACATGCCCTGTGCTCTCAGAATTCTTACATCTGCAAAAGAGAGTTTATAGAGCAAAGCTTTCCTACTGATCTAAGGAATTGGTGAGCACATAAGGACATTTTGGAGTAATATTTTCATGCTCCTCTAATTTGCGGGGTGCGTGGACTGAGAGCATTATGATGGAGAAAATTGTAGAGGACTTCACAATCCATCAAATACTGAGGGAACTACTAATTTGGCATCCATTACCTGCAAATACCTCATACATACTGCATTTAAAACTTGAGAGTTTTAAAAACAGTTTATGTTATGAAATGAGGTCCAGTTGCTTATATACTAAGAACATCAAAATGCACTGCTGCAATTCAGAACAAAACCACAATTTTGAAAATAAATATATGCAAAAGCAATATTTTATCAATGGACAAAATCTTTGGTTCAAGATAAAGTGCTGTGCTATGGTTATTGACAGAACATAAAAATAGAGGCTGCTCTGATTTCATGTGGTATATAAATTGTGGCAAAGCTAAATTCAAAACTCATCCTCTGACAGACAAAGGAAGATTTAAACATGTAGTAAAACCAAGCAAGCCATGTTGTTTAAAGGATGCCCTGCAATATCCATCATACAGAATAGAAAGGGAAAGAAATAATGGCCACAGATGTTTTGATAATTCCAGAATGTTGTATGGTCCAAGCGCTAAACAAACCCTTACATCCAAGTTCAACTAACATTGTATTGGAACACAGGCCAATTCTATACCATACGGGTGTAGAGGGAGGGGGGGTGATCCCGGACTTACCTTCTTCCGGGATCATCCCCCATGTACAAATGGACAGTGTGATATCTGGGACGGGAGGAAGGACATCCCGCAAGTGGAGGCGGCCATTTTTTTAAAGCTGCAGGAGATGGAGAGCACTTGCACTCCAGCGAAACTTAAGGTAAAAAAAAAAAGAGGCCTGCCTCTGCTCCCCACCCCATGCCCGATGGCCCTGGACTCCCCCTGTCCTGGCACCTTTCCTCTGATGACCCCCACTACTCACAGGGAAGAGGGAAGAAGCCGGGACTGGCCCCCACACTGCCTATGGTCCTCGGGA
Source organism: Elgaria multicarinata webbii (assembly GCF_023053635.1). Lineage (NCBI taxonomy): Eukaryota > Metazoa > Chordata > Lepidosauria > Squamata > Anguidae > Elgaria > Elgaria multicarinata. The sequence goes on from NC_086173.1 coordinate 78,398,922, forward strand.
TTGTCCTGCAACCATTTGTTTGTTTATTATAGCACTTTTATCCCTCCCTTTAGCCAAAAAGGCTCTCCAGGTGGCTTATGAAAATATTTCTTAAGAAACATTTCTTAATTGAAAACTTCTGTTAAATGAAACTGTGCCATCTAACTGCAGGATTAATCCTGTAATCATTTAAATACTGCATTACCACCAAATTATTATTATGATTATTATTATGATTATGATTATTATTTTAAAAAAGTGAATTACCAAGGGAAAGTGCAGGAGATGTTCTGGAAGTTGACAATATTGTGTAAAAGACCCACAAACTTCTGTGAGTGGCCAATCAGGAGCACACAATAAATCTTTCATGAAGATAAACTCTTAGATGTGTGGGAGAAGCATGTGAAACTAATGAAGGGCAGTGTTTTCTTTCTTCCTTTGCCCCCCTCTCCCTCCCCTTCATATATTTTAAAGGGTCCCCACTTTAAAAAAACAAAAACAAAACACAGCAACAAGAACAAAAGTTAGAACCGGAACAGTAGTCTAACTTCTAATCAATTTAACCATATTTTCATCTTTAGTTTCAATGCTAACAAAATAACAACCCAAAAATAATGCAATCTTACCAAATGTTTCTGCAAAATCTTTATAAGATGACATCTCTGTAACAGTGCCTGTAGAACATCCCTGTATTTAATTATAAAGAAAGAAAATTATGAGCAACCAATTTGCTAGCTTCATTTCCTTCAAAGTAATATAAAAATAATTCTGCTCCAGGATTCTTATTGTAGTTAAATTAATTCTTCTGGTTTTGTTTTAAAGGTAGAAAAGGGCATTTAAACCAACCAGGCTTTAAGAAAAAAATATTCTCCATTAACTTTAATGCGAAATTCTTCTTCTGAACTGACAACCGGTTCATTGATCTACATCTTTCAAGCCACCTACAGAATTTCAGCTTTAAATTACTAAATGCATCTAGCAGTTGAACTCATAGAGGCCCCATGCATAACACAAAGCCTCAACAGATGATCAAAAGAAGCATCATTGAGCACTGCGTACTAGGAGACTACACAGGCTGGATGCAGACTCCCTGCCTGTCCGCCCTGCCCACTTCGACTACCAGACCAGCAGCTCATGGATAAATCTTCACTGGGAGCTCTGTGGAGCTCCTGGTTCCTGTGCTCCTGGTGGAAGTCTCCACTGTCAGCAAAAGCTGGAGAAATCAGCCTTTAGCAGTAGCATGAGCCCTGGAGGCTCCCAGTGATGAGCCATCTTTCTATTGCAGCAGTAGGCAGGGAGGCCAGTGCTTCATGCCTATCAGCCTTCCACCCAACGAAGTGCCAACCCAGACACTACGCTCAACATCTGAGGCCCTCCTCCAGGTGCTTCCCACAAAGGAAGGTCGGGGGCAACAAAAGAGAGGGCCTTCTAGGTGGTGGCCCCCGAGTTGTGGAATGATCTCCCTGAGGAGGCTCACCTGGAGGCAACATTATCTTTTCGGCAGTAGGTTAAAACTACCCTCTTATTTGGCAGCATACAGTGAGCTTAAATTAGTTATTGATCATCTTGGTTAATAGTTTAACAAATTGTGTTTAGATATCGGTTGTCTGTGGTTTATGTAAATGCCTTTCTTTTTGTATTTTGTATAATGTGTTTTAATGGTTTTAATTTTTGCAAACCACCCAGAGAGCTTCAGCTCTGGGGTGGTATAAAAATGAAATAAATGAAATGGGGGGGGGGGGAATGAAGGGATGGGAAGGCATGCATGGGCAGACTAAGTGGGGAGGCCCCCACACCCATGCCAAGACCAAGCGCCTGCTAATAGCCTTTCTCATCCTTCTTCCCACAGTTGGCATGTCATCTGCAGCTGTGCAGCTTGCCACTGCTGCCACTAATTGGGCTGTTTCTGTCCTGAGGGGAACCTGCCTTGTCCTCCACCCTGTTCCCAGCACCCTCCTCAGCAACAACTCTGAGTCTGTGACAAGCCAGACCCTTTTTGCAGCAGCAACACCTGAGCTAGGAGGAGGGAGCAAGGGGTGAGAGCAGCTAAATGAGGAGGAACAGCAGCAGAGGCAACCCATGCCACACCACAACCCTGGAGTGACCCACCACCACACCAGCAACAGCAGCAGGAGGTTAAGCTGGTTGAAAGGTGCTTTGTGCCACCATGGCTACTTGACCTTCCAAGGACAGGAGACTTACTTGCTCCAGAGGTACGTAGAAAATCTTTTTTAAAAAAAATGGAGCAAAGTTTTCCTGTTCTCTACATTCATGAAGGCACGCTGCCTTTATAAGCTTTGTTCCTTTATTTGTGTAAGATTTTCTACATGCCTAAAGAGCAAGTAAGCCTCTTAGTTCTGGAATTTCTGCATTTTTCTTCCAATCTCCTGAAGGAGTTTTAGTCCGAAACGCTTACAACTACATAAAAGCTAACATTACTCAGTACCAGAGGCTCCACTTCCTTTCTGCCCACACTCCCTTTTCATCCCATTTACAAAGACAGGGCCAGATCTAATCACACTATCTGTGAGCCTGATCCTTAAGGAGTGCAATCCCTTCCAGATGGGCAGTGCCATTTCCCAAAACTAATTTACTTTACCACTTATTAACTACTTTTATTTTTTTTTATTTTGTGTGTGTGTGTGTTTTTATTCCTAGATGCCCTGAGCAATGTTTGGTGGAAAGGCGGAATACAAATTTAAAAAATAAATAAAGGATAAATACCAATAGCCTGTCTATCATAAGGACTGGGCTTCAGTTTATTGACTCTCATCTAACCTATTATCAACCAGTTGGCCACTATTAATCCCAGGGGCTTTCTTTATGGCACTGTGTTCCTCCTAAACCCTGCGGTTTCATTTAGCGGGGTTGGTGTCGGGTATTGGGTAATCCCCATGCCAAAAGAAGGGAGTGTGGGATTTCCAGTGGTCATCTGGGTACTGAAACACACCCACCCTCCTTGTCTTGGCTTCCGGTAACCCCCCAGATCGGCCACGGAGCAAGGTCAGACAGTGGAAGAGCCACGGTGACCTCACACCCACCAAAATAGTCACGGTAAGTTCCCAACTTTTTTGCTTTGTGGAAAAGCCCCAAGGTGGCTGCATCACGTACCTAATGCAGCACAGATTCACAGCCACCGAGGGGCTTTCAGCGTGCATAGACAGCCCACCAGGTTCAGTAAGGGGGCAGGTTTAGACCATCCAGCTGCAGCCACTCTATTTATTCCATAACATATAAGGGCCTCACTGAGGCATACAGGACAAATTAAAAGGGATGCACTGAAAAGCACAGCTGGAGGGGATAACTCCCACTGAGCTCAAAGAGATTTACTTCTGAGTAAACATGCTTAGGATTACACTGGTAGTGACCCCTGAAACCACAGCTCCCAAGTTATGCGACATCCTTGCTATCTTTATATTCCTGTGGGGAAGCTATTTAAAATCACCACTTATACTTAATATCCTCCTGTTAGACAGTGAGCTGCAGGAGTTCTTGTCATAAATTTTTTGGTATTATAAAGAAAGCTGAAGGCGCTCTGGTGAATCCAAGATGGGTAAGCAAGAGTCTTCTCCATGTGGCTTTCTCAAGAGTAGCCCACATTACTAAGCACAGGAGACAAACTAAAACTATATGCAATGATAAGACAAAAGATCTAAATGCATAATACCAAAGACTTGTGGCAATGTAGATCCATGATCTAACCTCCTCTGAGATTTAAATAGCAGTCTAACAGCACAATCCGACCCCTGATGTTGGTAGCTGGGTGGATTTGAATGGTGTGTTGGGGCCTCTCTGCCAGCAGAGAAGAGGGCCATTGGCATGTGTGTGAAGGGGGTCCCACTGCACTCAGGTAAGCTACTGCCAGCAGTTCTCCTGCCAAGAGTAGCTAGCAGAAAGCTCTGATTTTACAGATTTGGCACTTCATTGAGTGTTTTAAATCTATAGTTCCAGTATTTAGGACGCCCTCGGCTGCCAAACTACCCATAGCAGATCAAACACTTCAAACAAAGTATACACTAGCGAATTGTTTTAGGCCGATTCAATTTTATTTTTCTACTAACAAGAATTAGTAAAAGCTCTTTTTGATCCATTTTGTCATTTTTATTAGAAATATTCTTGTAGCATCACATGAAACCTAAATTACATAAAATGACATAAAGCATTTTTGTTCTTAAACAGAGCTTTGCTAAAGATGCTTAGATCTTACTAGCTTAACAGGAAATAGAAGTTCCTAAACACGTTTTGTTCTTAGACTTCTAGACCTAATGGCATAAAAAAGAAATCTCACTCTAAGTACCAAGTTACCCATTCAACAATAAATAGACTATTCAGCTGACAGGTACACAGGCCTAGTGAACTTCTAATAAGAAGTTCCTGCATTCTAAAATTAGTACATATTTATACCTTTTTAAATTTAGAAATTACCTCATAACCAATATTATCTACTAACCTATAAATTAGGGCTCACAGTATTATCTCATTGTTATTCTTTTTAAAAAAAAGTACACAAAAGGCTTACACATACACATAAAATCAATTTTGAATTATACCTTTAAGAAGTTAACTCCTTACTCAAAATTTGCCAATTAAACTTGTTTATTTCACCTCCTACACATCTGTACATAAAGCTTTTGATGTCTATACCTTACACGTATTTTTTTGCTCATTAATTGATAAGTGAATACTTTAAGTACACCTTCGATCTGGAACAAGTGAGTCTTACACCAGTTCATTACTCAAATAACTTTTGGGCTCAAGTGATAGGGCTTTACCTCAGCATTTCCTCTTTGGATACCATCCAGGTCATCTTGACAATTATTTTTATGCCAGTTACCTAGAATTCATTGCAAACCTCTATCTTCCCTTTGATAAAATTATTATTTTCACTTATTTACATTTTAAATTCTTAATTATTCATCATTAACATCTGGCATTTGTGTTTCATAATAAGACACCTTTTATTGCTTTAAGAGAGGTGCGTTAGCATTTTCTCAATAGTCTAATAAAGCAAAATCAGCTATTTCTTAAAAACCCAGGACATTGAAACAGGGCATTCCACGCATAGGGAGGAAGATGGCCTTGGATCCACTCTGATTCCCCAGGATGGGGCTGATGCAAGCCCATCAGTTATGCCAGCCTGGATCTAGCATAGCCCAAAATACCAAACTCCTTCTCCCTGCCAGCAGGGCTTGGAATACAGCAGCCAATCTCCTACTTCAGTTCTCCCTAGGCTACTTTGGGTTGCACTGTCCACCTGGAGTTTGTTGTTTATTCGTTCAGTCGTTTCCGACTCTTCGTGACTTAAGCCGAAATTCCCAAAGTAAAAATACACCACTCAAAACAGGTGGAGTTTTCTTCCAAGTTTCTTTCCAGATGCTTCCGTTTCTAAAATAATTTTTCCTTATTGAAAAACTTTACACATGTAAAACACAAAACAGACATATGAGCAATGAAAGCCTTATCACAGCTCAACATCTGCATGAGCAGCACCAGGCACGAGGACTATAAGGGCACAATGCTATGCATATTTTATGTATTTATTATTGCATTTATATCCAGCCTTTTTTCCTCCAAGGAACCCAAAGCGGCGTATATAAACCTCCTCCTCTCCGTTTTATTTTCACAACAACCCTGTGAGTTGAGTTGGGCTGAGAGTTTGTGACTGGCTCGAAGTCACCCAGTGGGTTTCCATGGCCAAGTGGAGACTAGAACCGGGATCTCCCGACTCCCAGTCCAACACTCTAGCCACTACACCACACTGGACAGAAAAGTCCATCAACTCCAAGGACTGCCTAGGGGATACTGGGAACTGTAGTCCTTTTCGGTCTAAACACGCGTAAGATTACGCCGTAAGGGTAATACACTGTAACTGGAGTAACCATCTTTCAGAATACAATTTTGGAGTGTGTCTGGAGATACAGAAACAAAGCGCACAGCTATCTTAACATTGAAAAACCAGAGTGCAGCCTGTTAACTCCTTCATAAGCAATACATTGCTTAAAAGAAAAAAGTGTGGGAACCCCGCTGTCCCTTCCTTTAATATAATTCCGCTACACCGACAACTACTTCTGTTAATTAACTCAAGCCACTCTGCCCTCAAGATCCAGAATACAGCATCATTCACTTCTGCGCAGAAGATGAAGCGGTGACGTAGTTCTCACTGCGCATGCTCCAGCGCCCTGGAGTTGGGCGGGAGGAGGCGGCCGTGTTGATCATAGAGTTGGAAGAAAAGACCGACTTCCGTTCTGCACTACGGAAACGCCGCTTCGTTTATCCGGAAGCAGTTTTTCCTTGGGTGGCTGACACGTAGCGTCTAAGTAAGCGAGCTGAAAGGGGGTTGTGTTGTGAGGGGGGGTGAGTGATAGTCGACGGCCGTGCGCGGAGGAAGCGGGCTCGGTTACCCCACCGGCAAGGCGGCCCTGGAGGTGAGCGACAGGGGAAGGGCACGGGGAGACGCCCCCGGCTTGTCACAGTTTCGCCGCCCCCCTCTTCTCCTGGCAACCGCGGGCTCCTTGTTTCCGGAGCGAGAGAAAGGAAAGGCAGGCTTAGGTAGGGGCTTCAGCCCCGTTTAAGCCGCCACCCATTTCCCCCGCGGCTCATGCCCGTTCGTGGCTGCCTCGTTTCTTCCCGGGTTACATCATTCCCGTTGCATAGTGCGCGTTTTAAATGCATTAAGGTGACATCTTGTTGCAGAACAAGCCCACCTCCTCCACTCTCCCTGCCGCTCCTCATCCCCGCCCTGTGTTGTATGGTCATTATGGACCCTAAAGTTCCAGTCTTAGCCCAAGGCCTCATCTACACCAAGCAGGATATTGCACTATGAAAGCGGTATATAAAAGGCAGGAGCCACACTTCTGCTTTAGAGCGGTATTGAAGTGCACTGACAACTGTTGGGGCCCATTGACACATACCATATACTGCTTTCATACCACTACATTATGCTTAGTGTGGCTCCTGCCTTTTATCTACCACTTTCATACTGCTTTCATTGTGCAATATCCTGCTTGGTGTAGATGAGGCCCAGGTCTAAAAGGCAAGACGCTCCCAGGCATCCGTATTCTCACTGTGATGCACAGGTTGGGGGGACTCCTAAAACAGTGTGCCATGACAGTAAATAGTTGTACTGATTAGATGCCAGGAGTTCGTGAACTTTGGTCTATGGTATCTCAAAATATTCTTTGCAGTAATGTTAATGATGCTAACCTGTTTGTTCTGGGGGTGCTATTGTTCTTCTTCTTGATGAATAAATTGAAATAATGGGGTGAGGTAAACACTGGATAAAACTGGCCCATGTAGTGTTTTTTCGGCAGAGGAAGGCTTAAAGAGCTCAAGTAGCAGGGCTGTGAAAGATCTTTGCCTAACACTGGAAAACCACAGTTAATTAGAATAGCAGGTATCAGGCTGAATGGTCCAGTGGTCCCACACAATATAGACCAGTGTAAGTTAAATTATTTAGTATTTAATATAAGACTACACACATGTCATTTTTAAAGAGACGGTGTATGTCACTGTTACTTTTTGATTTTGAGATCAGTATAAAGGCATTTTTTTTATTTCTGGTTATAAGAAATAACCAGTTTAGTTTATTTTTTTAGTTTTTGCAATGGTAAGGTTTTGTATTATGCTTGAAGGGATTGTTTTCTCTAGATCTGTAAAATAGATGAGCTTCCTTCTGGAGATAAAGATAAAATTGATAAGAGTTGTGACAAAAATTGTAACACTTAGAAATATCACTTATTTTATAGGCAGATTGCAATGTCTGGGTTTGAAAATTTGAATACAGATTTCTATCAATCAAGTTACAGCATTGATGATCAAGCAGCACAGTCATACGGTGGAGACTATGGAGGAGGAACATACAGCAAGTAACTTGGGTTTCTTTTACTCTTGGTTATCAGAATAATGCTATAATCTGTTCTTGGCTTAAATGTACAGATTCATTTAATTCCTTCAAATTAAATAAAGGCCAGTTCTTATGTTCTAGTGGTTGGAAATAAAAAGAGAGATAAAAGGATGCTTATATGCAGTGGCTGTTGTACACAAAACTGTATTGGGCTGGACCAGTACTACTTACTTTTTACTCAAATGTACATTGAACTATGCAGTTTTAAGTAGCACTTATGTAGGGAACTCTGCGTATGTACTACCATAGCACACATGATAGGTGTGTTTTAGTCTGCTACAACTCCCGTAATCCTTCACCATTGGTTATGCTAGTTAGGTCTGATGGGAGTTACAGGCGAAAACATCTGGAGGGCCACAAATTGCCCATCCCTGTTCTATGGTGTGGCCTTTAAAGTAGTATTTTAAATGCATTGTTTAGAGAACAACCTTTCCCAACCTGGTGCCTTCCAAATGTGTCCATATTAACTTGGGTTGGTGGGAATGGTAATGCAACAACTGAATAGGTTAGTCTTGTGCACTCGATTTCCATTTTACCTTTTAAGTAAAAGATGTCTGTGAAGAAACTTGCCTACAAATTCAGAAAAAGTGCTGACAATCAAGAAGGTCAATTGTGCTTGTCTGCATCATAATGGGTAACTGCTCATTGTGTATGTCACAAATGTTGAAGCGCATGCTGGTATCTGCATGATTCAACTATTTATATGAGTGAGGATGGGAGAGCAAAGTAACTTGGGCTAGGTTGTCTTTAAAAATCTGAAAATATGATGGGATACATTAAGGGTCTTGTATCTGAGCCTAGAGAACAACCTTGGTAATACATGTTTGAGTGACTTTTTAAAATTATATTGTCAGATTTTTTACATTGGAAAACACCACCCCAATAACTCAAAAACAATTATTTTGTTAAAATAGCTGTGATGTGTTCTAATACACTGAATTTCAAACAGCAGCAAGGCTCTTTTTGCTTCTGTTCCTTGTTTTAAGAATATATAACTTCCTCCAAAGACTAAATGTAGTGTTCCAAAAGTCCAGAAGTACTGTCTTGTATTCACAGACACTTGTATGGAAATGCATTTGGATTTAAGGAGCACAGTGTTTACTAAAAACAGATGCTGCATTTCACCTGACTAGTAATAACATTGTGCTTTCTGCAGACAATATGGTGGGTATGAGTATTCTCAGCAAGGTGGATATGTCCCTCCAGAGATGATGCCACAGCAACAGCCTTACACTGGCCAGATTTTTCAGCCAACGCCAGCATATACTCCATCCTCACCACAGTCTTTCTATGGGAGCAGTTTTGAAGATGAGCCACCCTTACTAGAAGGTTTGATTTTTATTCATTACAAATCTCCATATCGGCTAAAGTGCATGGAGCAACTTAGAAAAGAGCGGTGACTGATGATTATCAAAAGTGTATGTTTAGTCTTATTTTAACATATGAATAGCAGCTTTTGTTGAGTTTCTTTATCGGTTTCTGTAGTATTTTCAGTTTCATTCCTTTTACTTAAGCTGCCATACAAATTGTTCTTAAAAATTCAACTTAAAAAAAATCAATATTTTTAGGAAATGCAACTTGTAATATTACTTGGTTTCTGTTCATTGTCTCGGTTCGCTAATAAGGCTTTTATGTTTATGCAGCAGTCCCTCTCACTCCTGACAATTCAATTAAAAAAAAGTTTTTGTTGTGCAGAACTAGGAATCAATTTTGACCACATCTGGCAGAAGACCTTGACAGTACTACACCCATTAAAAGTAGCAGATGGCAACATCATGAATGAAACGGATCTGGCAGGGCCGATGGTTTTCTGCCTAGCCTTTGGTGCCACGTTATTGCTGGTAAGATGTCAGTGGTGTGTTTCACACACATACCTAGAGCATACTTCTGCATGGATAGGATTGTCCTGTAAGTGTACTAGTTATCTTGGCACTGTGCTTTTATGGTCCAAGGAAAAGTACATAATACTATGCTGAATTGTATGTTTGGGGCTTGATTCTAATGGAAGATTACCCACACATCAGATAACACAACCCAAGTTTATATTGTTCATAGAGGTAATATGGAATATGTTTGTGAATGTGAAAGACTTTGTTAAGACCTCATTGACCAAGATCTGATGGAACATTCAGAACTAGTTACTAGGGTTGTACATGGGGAAAATTGACTTTGGTTGGCTATAAGGGGCCTCTTGGGACCACAGACCCTCAGTGCTAGTGTTGCTGCCTGACAGATACATTAACAAGGACAAGAGAAAAGCTTCTAATATGTTCCTCCTTCATCTCTAAAAGCACTGTGGGTGGAAATAAAAATGATGGCTCTGGAGAATTCATTCCCTGTTTGGAAGCTAGATCCATCAGTCACGAAATTACCCTTGCTTCCCCTCCTCTTTGGCATTTTCCATTATATGGAGAACTTGGAGATGCCCACAGAAGATCCAAAACATTATCAGATTGGGCCAGGAAAGTAATACATCCTTTTGAGGCAGTTCTGACATGTTTCAGACCCACGTCACTTCAGATAACAAGGTGGTCCAAATATCTCCGGAACAGATGCTCATCTCAGACTTGTTCCTTTGTCCAAGGCTCTTGCTTCATCCCTATTACTTACATGGTTCCTTGGATCCAGGCCACTGAGGCTTTATTCCCACTTTGGATCAAGCATTTTTTTAATTAAAAATTGACTTGATTTATACATGCTTTACTTATTAAAATTAATATATTCAAGATTTCATAATGATTTAGAAAATTAAGAAAATTAAATAATACAATATACGAAAACCACAATAACAACAAAAATTAATCTGGAGCAGGGCCTCATATAAGGCAGCATCCAATACTGCCACTATGCCTCCACTTGGTCTGCTGTGCCCGTGGGACCAACCACCAACACAACAGGAAGCTAGCACTTCCTAAACCAATCATGGAAATGAGCAGAAATGCTTCAGGAATGGGACAGGTTGGCAGAGCTCCCTTCTACAAACACCACTGACTTGCCCCGTAGACTGTAGACTAGCATTTCAGCTTGTTTCCTGTTGTTTTGAGAACCACTAGCTTCCTATTGTGCTAGTGGTGGACTTTGCTACCGAGGGGGCACTGTTGGATACTCTGATGTCATACATAAACAATACTTTTCGCCTTCTTAAAATACTCTGTAGGCTTTTTAAAAAACTGCCTTAACCTACTAGGCACACATTGGAGCCACTGTGTTTCCACTGTCTGGGTTACCTACAAAAATATAAATGAAGTAATTCAGTCTCAGATTATTTTCATTTCCAACACACACTTTTTTTTCCGTACCATCTTCTCCTTGCCATACAATTGACCCTTTTTGTGTGTGTCTTTAAAATAACTATAGTAAAACTAATAAAAACAGTAAATAAAAAATTATCACAATAATAATTAAAAATATATTTATTTGTTATTTGCCTCTCCCTCTGGATCAAGGTAGGGTACAACACAAATGCAAAACACCATACAATACATATGATTGATTAAAACATATAAAACTAATACATTATTAAAAAGTAGCACATTATTAAAACGCATCTTAAAATTCAACTGGGTAGGCCTGCCGGAAGAGATCAGTCTTTATGGCTTTCTTAAATTTTGGAAGACTCTTAAGTTGACAAATCTCTCCCGGCAGGCCATTCCGCAATCTGGGAGCAGCAGAAGAAAAGGTCCTCTGGGTAATGGTTGTCAGCCTTGCTTTTGTTGACTGGAGTAAATTCTTCCCAGAGGACCCGAGTGTGTGGGGCAGATTGTATGGGAGAAGGCGACCTCGCAGGTAATTTTAACCCAAATCATGTAGGGCTTTAAAGGTAATAACCAACACTTTATCACCTTTAGTAATAACCAACACTGAAAAGAATAAATGTAGTTGTATACAACTTTCTCTCTTTCTCCCCCCCCCCCCTTTCTCTAAAGCTCAGAAGAGTATGGAGATATAAAATACAAAAAAGTGTTCTGAAACTTAATTATCATTCCTTTCTTTTTAGGCTGGCAAAATTCAATTTGGCTATGTATATGGGATTAGTGCAATTGGATGCTTAGGAATGTTCTGCCTCCTAAACTTAATGAGTATGACTGGCGTTTCATTTGGCTGTGTTGCGAGTGTCCTAGGATACTGTCTCCTTCCTATGATTATACTTTCCAGCTTTGCAGTTGTATTTTCTCTACAGTAAGTATGATTTATCAAAAGTTGTTATGCAATACAATAGTATGTCTATATTTTACATTGCATCTAAAATGTGAAAAATGCATTTGACCTTTACCTTCTAATGATGATGAAATATACAAGCTTGTAGGATGAAAAGCAGTTAGTAACTTTCTAAATATCTAACATAACTGATTATATAAAAAAAAACCACCCTGTATATTATGTCTGCATTTTTCTTTTAGTATTACTTAATGCTTTACATTTTCAATCTTATTTGCCCAGAAAAATACATAGTTTTGTATTAACAAGCTAAATAATGCAAGTGTTTTTCAATTAAGAAGGTAGAAGGGGGGGGGGAATAGTCCCAAGTTACTTCTTCTTCTAATCTACCTTTCTGTCCTTCCCTTGTGAGTGATGCTAGCCTTTTATAGGCACACTCTAAACTTCTACACCCATTGGTTCGCATTATATACCCAACGAAAAGATATGAAACACTGCTATACGTATAAAGGACAGGATCCCCATAAACACTTGCAGTTAAAATTGACTTTTTAACAGGGTACTTTCGCAACATAAACATTTGATCTTTGACCTCTTAATCCTTGGTTAATAGCTTTAAAGTATGTTTTGTAATTAATGTTTGGAAGGGTAATTGCATGTATTGTACATATTTAGGCTAATGCTGTTTTATTCACCTGATAATTCCAATAGTGAGCTATTTAACTTCATTCTGTAAATATATGGAATGGAAAGGGAGCTAACTTGTCTATAAGATGATAACTTGCATACATGAAATTCTTGCATGGATTACTAGTTCAGTTGATAAACAGACATTCATGTTCCAATAAAACAAGTATTGCCTTATCTGTCTTGTGCATCTACTTCTTTGTCAAAAGTATTATTTACACCAAACCCTAGAGACAAGGGATAACTGAAAGATGCACCTGCCCTAATGTCCTGTAATGTTCTGGATGTGGGAATTATTGAGAACAAAACAATTTCTGCTGCTTTTTAAAATGAAAAGGCAAGCCTGATTCTTGGTACTCGATTCTTTATTATATTCAGACAAAAAGCAAACATTGCTTTTATTGTTCGTATTATCTAATGTCTAGACACAGTTCCGTAAAAGTTAATGACTATTTCACATATTTCATGCCCTATATATCTGAATTCTATTTAAGCTTTTTTTAAAAAAAAATACTTAAGATAAAAATTCACAATGATCAGTCCACAGAAAAAGAGGTTTCCAAACAGTAAGTAAACTAGTGAATGCTAACAGCTGTATTGCCCAGGGAACTTTGTTCAGAAGGCTATATGTTCAAACTACATGCACTGCCTGTCTATAGCTTAGTTATATGGAAATTGTTTTTTGCCTTGGATTGTGCAAGTCAAAAAAGGCTGGGTATGTTGCTGGGTACATTCTTGCTCCTTTTCCCCCTCGCCCCCATGTGCTAACAATAGCTGCTAATAAATGTATTATACCTTTGAAGAATGCACAGGCCTCTTCTGCTGCGATAACACTTATGTGAAGCTGTTATTCTGTGTTTTAATCTATTTTATTTTTCAGGGGTTTGATGGGAGTTATTCTTGCTGCAGGAATTATTGGATGGTGTAGCTTTTCCGCTTCCAAAATCTTCATTTCAGCCTTAGCAATGGAAGGACAACAACTTCTAGTGGCATATCCATGTGCTTTATTATATGGAGTCTTTGCCCTCATTTCTGTGTTTTGAGCTGACTGTCTTTATTATTGGACTTAAATGGGCCAAACTGTAAGCCTCCACTTGGGAAACTTAAACTGGGACCAGAAAGCATCTATTGGGTCGCTATCATGCAAGGTTAATGCTTGAATTGTCGTCTGGAGCAACAACAAAGAAGTGTCTTGTGTTCCTTTTTATAGGACTCTTGAATATGGTTTTGAATTGACCTGTAATGTCTATCCTAGCTTTAATACAGGTCCGTGATTACACCGTTAAAAATGTAAATTTCTTTCTCTGACCTATAGCCTCTGGAAAAATAGTATTGTTTTGAAAACTTTTGTAGAACAGAAGTTTTATAGTTAAGAGGAAATTAAACCATGAACTTTAGTTTTCTCATGCCAGCATACAACTACAGTCCTAAACAAAAGATGTACATTCCCTTTATTTCCTACCAATTTTGCAACTATAACATTTATCTCAATAAAACTTTTCAAAGTTTACAGCACCCACTTAGATTACTTTTGTTTACTGTAAATGGCCCAAACTCACTGTTGAAGTTTCATTTTGTATGTATTTGTAAATACTTCTGTCACCTTGTATACATGTAAAAAATGCTTGTTTTGACAGTAAAAATTAAGAATACAATTTCATTAGATCACCCAAAGCAACCTGTTTCAGAAAGCAGCTTTAACAAATTAAGAATACAATTTCATTAGATCACCCAAAGCAACCTGTTTCAGAAAGCAGCTTTAACAAGTGTCAAGATTGCAAATATAAAACACACAGATTAAGCATCCCCCAAATGTTTTTTGAAAATATTTTAATTGACTTTAAATAACATATTCCCAAAAACATTGTGCAACCTTGAATAGCTAAGATACTCATTTAGTCAAAGGATCCATCCCATTGAGTAAATACTACATTTAAATTACGGAGTACTTGAATCCAATGACATATAATTATAAACTGGCCTAGGTCTCAAGACTTGCTAAGAGTTGGACTCTTGCCCCAAATAACCGAAAAAATGTTTTATTTATAGTTGATGTGACAAACTGCATGTCACTGAAAAAGTAATTTTTCATCCTTATGTTGGAAAATGGTGGTAGAAATGTTGAGTGTCACATTGAGCAATGTAGGTGAGAACCAGTGTAATGAAATACTACTTTTTTGCCAGCAAGTACCTAATACAGTTTTTCTCATTCCTGGATCAATGCAGTTCTCTATACAGTATGTTTTCATGTAGCCTGGAACTGTTGGCTAAACTGTTTAATAAATGTCTTGCAAGAATTTTGGGAAATTTTGCACATCAAATCTTCAATATTTGTAAATTAAATTCCATGCTTCAGCCATTTCCCTGTAGAATGTGTATTAATTTTCCAGCAATACTATTTTAACAAAGTAAGGATAGGATGCCCATGATGGGGTTATGGGATGGAAATAGACCCTATTACACTCCCAGTGTCATCAGGAACGCAGTGGGAACTAAAATAAGCATAGAATTAGTTTCAAAAGAACTATTTTTGGTGTTTGGAGGAAACAGTTTGTTTTTAGAATCCTGATTAGAGGGAATTCACGAGTAGGCTGATGAGTTTTCAGTAAAGCATGACACCAAACTACAGTATTCTCTTTGCCTTCTTATCCACTCTGTTACTGACTCTGGGAAGCATGCCTATTTTTTTTATTCAGAAGGCCATCGGCAGTGTAGATAGCTTGCTTAAAACAGCCAAAGAGTGTGGTCAGGGGATTTACTAGTGGAAACATTCTAAACATACCTCTAATACAATGATACTGTGTTTTCCATTGTGATTCTATATCATGCTGAACTCCGGCAGGAATGAAATTTCAGGAATGTTCCAGAACGAGAATGGCAATGAGCACGGTATTTCAAGGGGTTAAAGCCCTTAGGAGGATCTGTGTAGTAATGGAGTTTGGGGGCCAGTAAAAGACCTCATACTTTCATCTTCCGTAAGGTGCCAAGCATTGTAACTGCTAGCTAAGTTGCTCAGTTCAGTCTTGTACTTCATCAGTGAATTAAATGTCAGCAATTTCGACAGCTGCATGCTTCTTCCTAGGATCTTCTATAATGTTCAGTGTGGGAAGAGAGGCCAAGAGAGTAAGGGATGTAACTATTTCACTACATTCTGTAAATTGTAATTATTTAACATGCTCTAGATCAGGGGTGGGTAACGTCGCTGCCACGACACAGGCTCTGAACACCAGACTTCACGGCTGCCACCACTTATTATGGGGCGACACAGGCTCTGAACACCAGACCCGGCCGAGGCTACTCCCTGCTCAACCTAAGCACCACCACTTGATACGCCTGAGGCAAGGGATAGAGCCCACCTTCCTCCAAACTATGTGGAGAAAGGGGTTTAAAATGGAGAATGGATTTTAATATATATAATAATGCGCTGTGAGTTATATCTGCTTAGGTGAATGATTGTCAGAGTGGGTGTTATATGTGTAAACTTAAGATGATAAATGCCAAACAGACACGTGGGACTTTTGTGGTAGTTTAAAAACAATCAAAATTTATTTTTAAAAGTTCATAAGCTTTGTTTCAAATAACAACATTTAAAACCCTTTTTGAAACCTTTCATACAATCCGGTCACTCATTCACATTCGCGCTTTCCTTTTTCTCACACAATCACTCTTGAACTTTATTATCAGTATTGATTAATATACTTCCACTATGTGCACACCACACTCTAAAGACACCACTCACTACACTGACTCTCAAATTTCACAGAACTTAAGTACCATAAATACAGAGAGCACTACAGACTCTAAGAGTACCTAACAAGTCTCCCTGAAAAGCTTTCCTGAAAAGAACAAGAACTCACAATCCCTTCAGTCATTCCCTTATATATCACTCCTCCCCCTCCCAAGACATTCTAACTCCGCCCACTCAGGCCAACATTCTATAAACCACAGACTTACAAACTGCAGACATACATTTGGAATTGACTTGTGGGGTGTAACGCCGCAGTTGCCCTCCATATATTGTTGGACTGCAACTCCTAATCCTCATTGCCAGCTAGCCTCCACCTCTTCAATCCTCCTTTCTTTCCTGCCACCCCAAATGCTGAAGCATTACTCTGCATTTCACACCTGGCTCAGGCCTTAGTTAGACCGGGCTTTATCACGGGGCAAACCCCAAGATCGTCCCTGTGCGTCCACATGACGCACAGGGGATCCCAGGATCAGGGAGGGATCATCCCTCCCTTGCCCCGGGATAGAGCCCTCCACTTTGGGCCTGCTTTTTCTATGGTCTCGGGCTGAGCCCGAGACCGTGGAACATGTGGCCCATTGCCATGGTTTGACCTAGCTGCGCCCATCAGGGGTAGGGTGGGGAGAGCGGGGAAATTAAGTTAAATTTTTAAAAAACCTACCTTCAGCGCACAAGCGTTTGTGCGCTCTGTCCTCTTTAAAAATAAAAATAAATGGGCACGACGCCTCTCTTCCTAAGGTCATTGCACCTCACGTGTAAACGGAGGAGGGATCTCACGTTAAACACAATGCGAGATCTTCCCTCCGTCCTGGATTAAACGGTAGGTCTAGCTAAGGCCTTAGTCTTATCTCACCCTCCCTTCTGGGATAGGTTTTTAGTAATTTATCTCATAACTTGCATTTTGTTTTACTTTCCAAATAAAAGTAAAATTTCTGGAAATATTCTGATCTCATCTCTTTTGCTTCCTGCTGAGTACTTTAGTGCACTCTGGGGTAGGCAACTTGTAGGCCAAAACACCTGGAGGGTCATAACTCCCACCAACCCTAGCCAATGGTGAGGGATGGTGGGGAGTTGTAGGCCAAACTTCTGGAGAGCCACAAGTTGCCCACCCCCTGATCTAGACTAGCTTATTATTGCCTTATTTCATATTCTGGAATAGCTTGTTCCCTACACAGAAAATCTGTTTTCCTAGGGGAATGTGCCTTAGGGATGGTAAGCAATGATCAGGCGTCTCACATCAGTTTGAGATCAGATACGACAAAAGCATTGGATAAAGCCTGCCCATTATGGAAGCAGCACCCTAGTTAAAAATCCAGTCTTGGTGACCAGACTAAGGATGTGTCTTTTCAATATCCATTTTCTTCAGGACCACAACTATTAGCAACTCTCACCCAACATGGTGTTTTTGGTGTCCATATTTGATCATGGGGCATTTTGCCTGTGTAACTATAATTTGAACAAATCATAACTTCCAAGCAGGAATTTCTGTAGATTGGAAAAGGATTTCTTTGCACCTACTGGTAAAGGATCATGCCATTGTTGCATAGCTAGATGTAGTCTTTGAAAAGCAACATACTGGTCTCAGGGGCAGGGGATTCTACCTTCACCTGTTGTACCTCTTTTGGAATAAGTCATATTCCACAAGATCGAGAGCAGGAGTGGGCAAGTCATGTTTTTCTTTCCTCTGTCTGATGACCATGTCGTGATAGGGGGTTAGTATCAAGGGGCCCAAAAAACGCAGAAAGAGAACTTCCTTGGCCAAGGCAAGGCTTTACCAAAGACCACTAGATGTGGGAGTGCAGAGATGGATGTGGAAAGCTGGGAATTCCAGACTCAGGTTGACTTTATCCTGCCAATACCTCCCCTGGAATTACCTTGAGCTCAGGAAGGCCAGAATAGGCACCAAGGCAGGAGTTGCAAAAATGATCTTCAGAGTCTACAAGCAGGACTGCTCTTGAAATCCTACAGCTTGTGATCTTAAGAACATAAGTGTCATGCTGGATCAGACTGAGGGTCCATCTAGTCCAGCACTCTGTTCACACAGTGGCCAACCAGCTGTCGACCAGGGACCAACAAAGCAGGAAGGTTTCTAGGATTTGGCCCAAGGTAGTGCACAGCCTTAGTTCAAATGCTACATCAGAGGTCACTTAAGAATTAGGGTTCTCAATAGCCAGTTGAGCAGTGATACAATGTTGCTTTGATTGAATTAGGAAATGGAGGAAGATAAGGCAATTGCGATTCCAAGAGGTCCCAGGCCAACGGAGGCTAGCAAGTCTCCCTTTCCTATCTCAAGAGGGTGTTGGCAGGAGCCACAAATGCCTTTTGTCCTAACTTGCTAGACCTTGCTAGCTAACATTTCCAGAGAAAATGGTGCTACTTGAGCCTAGGTGATCACATGGGGGATTCAAACGGACATGAGTGATTGCTCTTTGGCTGCAAGCCCACTGGAATCCTGACAGAGCAGTTGCCACTGCTGTTTTGTTCCTTGCTGACTGCAATACATTGGGCATATTGCACATCTCTGTGCAACCTCTAAGCAGAAACATTTGAATCACAATAATAAGGACTAAGTTACGACAGGCTTGGGGTGGAGAATGCTTGGAAGCTTCCCATGAAGTCTTCTGGATCCTGCCCAGAGCAATACAGCACTTAAGTTCCCGGCAAATCATCACAAGGGTTTTCAGTGAGCCTTGAGTATATGCGACCGTGCTAGATATTTATATCTATAGACAGCTGTTGGAACCCTTATAAGCTTATCAGAACCATTCAGCAAGAAAAAAACCTTCTTAAATAGGAAGGTGTAACAAATTATCCTCAAAACCTTAATTTCAACTTTTACTTTAGCCCATGATTAAGATTTTTCAGTGTCCCTTTGATCGCTAAGGGTGCAGTCCTGAACCCACTTACTAGGTGTCAGTCCCATTTAACTCAGTGGGACATACTTTGGAGTAGATGTAAAATGTTGTTTTTATGTCTTATTGACATAAAACCAAAATAAAATTACAGAGTAGATCTTTAGCAAGGAACCATTTTTAAGAGAAATATATTGTATTCTGATTATCACGGTGCATCTGCCCCAGTGCACAAAGTTCTTACTCTGTTTTAATGAAGAACATTATCTGCTCATGGATCTTAATGTCCTGTGTTTGTGCAGCTAAATTAAAATGATTACTTTTTCAAATGAGAGCTAATGATATTCCAAACTGTTCTAATAAATATGAAAGCTCAAATTCTTTCCTGAGCACATCCGGTTCTAATCCTAGTATATTGTACTTTTGTGAGCTATACTAATCAGCTCTACTTTACTTTAAATTTGGACCCTTTTTCACAATTAGCTACTAATTTTGCATCTAGCTTGCATGTTGAATGGTGTTAACAACCTCTTTGGCACTTAGAAGTGTTAATGAATGTAAAAGGAATGTGGCACTAGCAATACATCAACTTAGCTTCCATCTGAAGTTGTATGTTGAGGGAGGGAGTGTGTGTGTGTGTGTGTGTGTGTGTGTTTACAAAGTCCAATTCAAAATGTTTGCAGCTGCTGCTCCTGTCAACCATCAATTGCCAATACTGGCTGGGCCTTATGGGAGTGGTGGTCAGAGACATTTGTAGGGGCCTAGGTTCGGGAAAGCTGGATGAAAGTAAAATGTCAGTCATGTTCACTTTTATCCATCAAGTAAGATGTAAATGTAGAAGTGCATGATTCCATGTACAAGGCTGACAGGGATTCTCATCTGGATGTATGTCTAGCAATGACACAAACATTTATGAACTGCATATCACAATCATATTTAAGAACTGCACAGGCTTTCATTGAACTGTACATTAATTATACTACATTTTATTGCTCCTTGCATTTTTACTGTACTTGGTGGTTTGAGACACATTTTTACTGCGTCTCAAACCACTATCCAACACCCTTCACAGCACCACAGACAGCATCGACATAAAACACCCAAAACAAGCAAAGCACAGAATCACCTCCTGTACGTGGATGACATCAAAATCATTGAAGAACTGATGATAGACATGAAAATGGGATTCAGGATAGGAAAATGCAAGATGCTACACATAGAAAGAGGAAAATGGAAAGAAGAAGAAACAGCAGAAACACTAAATAACAAAACACTACGTAACATGGAAGAAAATGAAACATACAAATACTTAGGATTCCAAAAAACACACAAAAATCAATCACTCCACAGTAAAAACTCAACTAAGAATGCAATATAAAACTCATCACAATCCTAAAATCCAAACTCAATTCTAAAAACACCTACATAATACCCATTCTCACATACTCATTCGGAATCATACACTGGTCACACACTGAACTCGAAGAAATAAATAGACTCACAAAACACCAAATGCTCCATCCCGACTCATGCATTGAAAGAATAACAATCAGCAGGAAAGAAGGAGGAAGAGGTTTGCTGGACATTAACACAATCCATGCTAAACAGATAAAATCACTCAGAATTCTTCCACACTAAAAACACCCCCATTCATAAAGCCATAGTAAAAGCAGATAAAAACTACACCCCACTCAACCTAGCACTACAAAATGAAGATCAAACACAACCACTCTCACTCGCAGAGAAAAAAAGAAAAATGGGCACAAAAAGCACTCCATAGGAAGCACTACAACATAATACAGAACCCACAAATAAACAAAGAACAGTCATACAAATGGCTCAGGAATGGTGAGCTATTTCCAGAAACAGTAGGATTCTTAATAGCTATACAGGATCAAGTTATAGCAACCAAGAACTACCAAACTTACATCATAAAAGATAAAAATGTAACAACAGACCTATGCAGGAAATGCCACCAGTTTCAAGAAACAATAAACCATGTAACAGGAGGATGTAAAATTCTGGCAGGAATGGACTATACGGACAGACACAATATAGCTTCAAAAATAATTCACCAGCAACTGGCCATCAAATTCAATCTTATCAAACAACCTACACCATACTATACATACTCACCCAAAATAATCTTGGAAAATGCAGATCATAAAATATACGGGGACAGGACAATTCATACTGACAAAACAATACCTTGCAACCAACAATACCTTGCAACCATTTTCTCTATAATGGTCATAGAGGAAAAAAGGGGGGAACACATACTTCATCGACATAGCAATACTGAATGACAAAAATGTTGAAAAGGAAGAGGAAAAGAGAGGAAAATGTACATCACTGGCCATGGAAGTCAAAGAACTATGGCAACAGGAAAAGGTCACAATTATTCCATTAGTCACATCAGTCACTGGCATCTGATCAAAAAACTATACAGAAAACCTTCAGAAACCAGGACTACCAAAATACGTCCACACCAACAGCCAGAAAGGAGTCATAATTAAAACATGCTCAATTGTCAGGAAATCCTAAATCTGTAAAAGACAGCATGACTTGGCAAAGCCCATCATGTTTGTCTTGAAAAAACGCCATGAGCAAGATAGAGAGAAAAAATATATTATTATTATTATTATTATTATTATTATTATTATTATTATTATTATTATTATTATTCCAGCTGGTTGCAGAGAGTTTGGTATCAGAAGCTAATACAATTGATAATGTTAGGTTATTCAGATTTTCACATATAACTTCCAGTATCAAAGTAATGAGTGCTTGAACTATATGCAGAAAAGTGGGGTATATATATATTTAAATAAGTGCTGAGTAATATGGAAGATGCTTGGGTAGCTTGTTAAAAACATTACTAAATTTCAGAAGGCTAGTGTTACACACATGAAAACTCCTTGCTTGGGGGTATAGATTTATCACTTCTCATGAATGAATCCTGAATCCAACTTTGGAGAAAGCCAGGAGTTGTCCAAAGCAAAGCTAGCATCCTCTGAATTAGTCCAAACCTTTATTTTGTTGTTTTAACTTTTGTGAACCAGCCAGGGAGCTTCAGCTATTGGGCAATATAGATATGTAATAAATCCAAATCTAGTTCCTCCTGAAGTTTTGGAGGACACAGAAACTATATCTGCAAAATTGATACATCTCTCCCCAAGCTCACCATCTAAAGAAAAGACCAGGGTGAGAGGAGAACGAGGAGGGTTGTAGGCTTGTGACTGACAGCTCTCGCTCCCAACCAGGGCTCTCCTGTTTGGTTCCAATCACAGTATGTTTCCAGGGGCAGGAGTGGAGAGAAATAGAAAGATCTTAACTATGCCAACACATTTCATCCAATTCTGCCGTAAAATAAAAAACGTTACAGGCAGTTTGCTTTTTAAAAACATTATTTGCATACAAATCTGCCCCCTCCCCAACCTATTTGCCAACCATAATCCATTGGGGAAGGGTCTACTGTCCTTGGAAATATCACCCTATTCTCTCTCTCCAAATACTAATAAAAAAGTTAATTAGTTATGGTCATTTGCTGATATCCCTTTGAGAAAATATATGATGCTTCCGAGTTTCCAGAGCAAGGTTCTGATGCAGATCCAAGGCAAAGCAGGTGTCCTCCAGGGTGGTCCAAACCCACATAGGTGTCAAAGCAGCACCTAGACCGGATCTGTCAGTGCACATCCCTACTTGTAATGCATTCTAATTCTAGCTAGCTTGCCTGCCTTAATTAACCTCTATGGCTGGGGTCTAGGCGGCTACTTTAGGCATGCCCCGTGGGATGTCTGCCATCCCCACCCCCTTTGAAGAAGCAGTTACCCATGCCACATTACAAACTGCTATTGAAATGCCCCTCAAATTTAAAACTGGAAGACCATATGGCACTGGGGGAAGGCGGGGACGTCATAAGTTCAGAAAACATACCTCCAAAGGCTCCTTAGACACATGGAAGTCATTGTACAGTTCTTTGGATTCTGGACCATGAGTGGTTTTCTAATTGAGCCTGATTTATGGATGAAGCAGGGGCTGGTGTAATCCTTCAGAATCCTTCAGAAGCTTAGTAATGTCCACAGGACTTGCCAAGGATTTTTAAATCACTTATGGGCCAATTCCCACAGATGTTCCCCAGATCCAGAGCTGGTAGGGGCAGTAACATTGGGGAAAGACCCATCTTCCCTCCCACCCACCCACACCCCACCACACACACACACACACTTTCTTTGAATGCATATAGCCAATGTTTGAAGGGGGCTAAAGGGCAGTCTCCAATGACGCTGTTGCTCAAATGGCTCCTCCCACTGATTCCACTGTGCAAGTGGGACCCACCATTTGTGCAATAGAGATCTAACATTTCTGGAACTATCTTCCCAGGGAGGCCAGACTGGCTCCCTCCTTGTTACACTTTTGGAGTCAGGCAAAAGCTTTTTTGTTCCTGCAGGGAATACTCTGGACCTGTGTTAATGTATTTGATTTTTTAATTCTTAATTGCTTTTTAAAAAAATTAAAATGTTTTTACTATTACAGGGGTTTAATTCTATTTTAATGTTTGTAAATTTATATTTATTTGTTTTAATTTTATATGTTTTAATCTTGTAAACTGCCTTGAGTCCCAGATTGGGAAAAAGTGGGATGATATCATCATCAATAAGGGAAGCCCCAAAACAAGTATAAGTGTTCATTTCTGGAATGGGGGACATCAGCGGAGCTAATCCGGAAATGAGCCTTTCCCCTAGCTGCTGTCTATCTGTGAAGATTCTCCATGCCTTGATAACAGGCACATTCAACAGTGTTGATGAACATTTTACAATCAACTTGCATTAATCCAAATATCTACACTCCAGTTCACTGGAAAGTAGATTATACCATGGTGTGTTTTTTTAGTATCTGTTGGGTTGTATCCAGGTAGTCTAACTTTCTTCTCATCCATTTCAATGAGTCTACTCTAAGTAGGAGTAACATTAGATGCAACCCATTTTCCGAGTTGCAATTGAGTTTCTTTCTCTAGTAAAACATCGGTAACCTTTCTCTAGGAAAGGCTGACTTGGAATGCATTAGAGCAGGAGTGGGCAAAGTTTAGCCTTATGGAATTTATTTTGCTTAACCCTAGAATTACAGGTGCAAAATAGTAAGTTCCATCAGCACGCTCATTACTGGGCACTCACGGATTTTTGCAGGTCCCTCTCATGACGTCATCTGCCTCCCACATACCTCTCACTCCTTCAAGCCTTCTTTGCGCCACAAAAAAAAAAAAAAAAAAAAAAAAAAACACTCCAGTAAGCCCAACTTATTTTTAAAGACAGAAGTTGCTGCTATCTCCTGCTGTGTGCAGGAGAAGCAGCACGATCGAAATGGCCCACTGAATGGGCCACGTGCACATTGTTTACTTCCTCTTTTGAAAGAGGAAGTAATGAGGGACAAACGCGCAGGCGGAGAAGTGACGGTAAGCAAACATGATTTCCCCCTGTTTGATGACGCTCAGTGGTTCAAGGAGGCGGACATAGAATTGCTGAGCAAGGTCCCCTGACATCTCATGGTTAGACCAGGAATTTGTTTTCAGTACCAGAACTGAGCTTGCACACAAATCCTTTTACACATTTATCCCTATGCTTTCTAGATTTCAGCAGCCTAATTTAGGAAGAAAAGTTTGAAAGCCTACTGATCTATTGCAAATCCCCCAGAGATCTACCAGTAGATCTTTATTTACTGCCAGCAGGGATGCCAAACATCACTGTTGGTATGATCTACCAGTAGAACTCTATTTACCTTGCCTGCCCCTGTATTAGAGAACATTTGTAACAACTGGAGGGGGGATGTCTAATGCACTAGAACTTTTCAGGGCTCTTGACTGCATGAGAAATTATGAAATCTGGGATCTACTGTGGAAAACTGCTGTGTCCAGATGGCGACTTTCCCAATTGCTAATATAGCTTTGCCCTCCGCTATGCAGAGAATACACATGCCAGAGTGAGTATCACATAGCAAAACTTTCAATTACAGAGCCAGCTACAAACATCCCTGCTGACATGATAAACAAAGGCCAGGTGATAAAAATAGATTGGGAATACACGTCTTCACAGGTGCACCTTTCTGCAGCAGACACGCACACGCACACTACAAAAGAGGCACGCACTGTAGGAGCGGGGTTATTGTCAAACTGCAAATGTTCTATGTAATTAGTTGGCATGTCGCTAATGGTACATCCAATGAAAGACCGCTTCATTTTCCATATGAAAATACAAAGCGGGGGTTGGCAATTCCCTCTTCCTCCCGCAGTCTCCAGGGCCACCTCCCATGCCGTTCCAGAAGTCCCCGACCCTCCAGAAGAGCTGTGGTGGGTATAGGGGGCTGCAAGGGAAAACACTGAAAATCACACACACACACACACACACACACACACACACACACACACACACACACACATTTAATCCAGCAGAGCGTCCCATGGACAGAGACCCGCCCACTGCTTTTTCCACTATTCACTATGAATATATCCAACACCTGGGCATTAAAGCTTACTGGAAATCTTGCCTCCTTGTTCCTCTGTGAAATCTGATATAGCAGCCTTGGGCTTTATCAGCAATAATTCATGGTTTGAGCTTGATCGTTTGGCTGCTCCATTTTATGCTTTTAGGAGCACAGCAAAAGTGAGCACAGTTTAGATGCAAACTTCAACCTGGATTGGTATTGTATGCAGGGCCGGTGCTACCATAGAGGCCACTCAGGCGGCCGCCTAGAGCACCAAGCTAAGAGGGGCGCGTGCAGCGCAGCACTCACACGTGTTGTTGGCTGTGAGCCAGGCTGGCTCAGCCCGAAGATTCAGCTGAGCCTGGGCGGGCAAGATGGTGCCCTGTGCCCGCCCAGCCAAGGCGAAGCCAGGGACACTGGGGTGGGAGTGGGGTAGCTCCATGTTTGGACTTCTGCCCGGAAGCCGCCCTCCCAGAGCCTCCCTCCCAGAGCCTGGAGGCCTCCGCCGCCAAAAGAAGAAAAAGCACGTGGCAAGCTCAACCCTGGCTCAAGCCAGCCTCTGCCTTACTCCTGAGGAAAGGGCACCGGGTCGCCTCACCTCTCTCCTCAAACAGGCTGCGATGTTCAGGCAGGTAGGCAAGCAGGACTCCCTCTCCCTTCCCCTAGGAAAGCTAGGGACTTGTGGACTCCTCACAAGGCAAACTCTCCTGCTTCCCGATCCTGCATGCGTGGATCAGCGGGATTTGCACCCGAGAAAGCGTTGCACTGGGAGGCACCAGTGCAGCCTGATCCGCCTATGCCTCCTTACTCGGAAGCCTTATTCCCCCGAGTAAATGTGTGGAGGGGATCGGGACGCCAGGATGCATAGTGGGTTGCGTTCGCACGGAAGTAAGTCCCAGTGAATTCCAGACGGCTTGGTCCCAAATCGAAGTGAGCCAGTCCCAGCTCTCAACTCAGCGCACATGTTCGGACTTCCGCATAATTTGTGGGGGGATGCAAGTAGCTCGTTTTGCCTAGGGCGCAAAATAGTCTGGCACCGGCCCTGATTGTGTGCAAAACACATTTGGCAATGTATCTATTTTTTTTACAGTCGCTTCAATCCGTTTCACTTGTTATGTCGTAGTTCTCCACTGGGTGGGCCTACAGCATATCTAATAGAGTTTGCTTTACAATTTACTCATTCACCAGCTAAGTGCAAAGCTGCCACAGCTGATACTAGAAAAGATTTATATTCTCCTTTCATCCAAAATGTATCAAGAGGAATTCAGCAACTGAGCTGTTAAATTCACCACTTTAGCAATTCAAGCCTCTGTTTCCTACAAAACACAAGGGATTTGTTTTAATCATGGTCTTTCAAATTAGCACAGATGCTGTTGTAAGCCTGAGTGAGCCGGGTAACCCTGGTGATGGGCGAGAAAGCATTGCTTCTTCGTGGTATGTGCTTAACGCTCTGGTTTTGCAGTCTAAGCCAATCTCCACTTTCTCTTCTCTCTTAAAATCAGCTCACACTTTCAGTTCAAAAAATTATTTTCTGGTCTCCCTCCATTCAAAATTTTCTGCTCATGTAGCCCAATTGTAAGAGATTGGCTCATTTTGCTCAGATAACTTTATAGTGAGGGGCTGGATTGTAATTGGAGTGGGCTCTAATTTTATTTATATCATGCTCCCTCCCCAACATTAACAGTTGTCGCATTAATATCCATTCTCACACAAAACCCAATCTCCAAAGAAATTGCATCTGTGACTGAGGATGTTACATGAAGTAATCTTCAGAGCATAATCTACACTGAAGAATTCCACACTGGATGGATTTATAAGCATTGATTTATAAGAAAATGAAAACCAGTAAACCTCCAATCACTGAAAAGATTAGCAACTGAAGAAGACAGGAATGTATTTTTCTAACACATTGCTTTGCTGTTTTTACATTAATTTTAGCTATCTGTTGTAGCTAGAGGTGTGTACTGACCACAATGTTAGACTCAGACCCCAATTTGACACTTCAGAAAAATGGCCTGATTCTGTTGGGCTGATCCAGAGGCCTTCTGCTTCGAAGTGGGTACTAAAACCTGGTCAAGACTTCGAAATCTGAAGCTTTGTGCCTCCGATGAACTATCATGGGAAATGAAAAAAAAAAAAAAAGGATAGCTATGTTTTTTCCCCTTTGTCAAAATTCACAAACTTTAGCCCTTTAGGAGGGTGTTACGCTTGCCAAATTTCAGAAAAATAGGCACAGTGATTTTGTTCTACTAGTGATAACTTTTTCAGTTTGTTTTTTCTTGGCAGCACTGGATAAGATTTGCAGGAATAATTGCCCCTTCTGAGTGGATCAAGCCTGCCAAGTTTCAGATGAATAGGTACAGAGATTTTTGTGCCAAAGCAGCCCTAACCTTTTGAAGGTATCCAAAAAAGGATGCACTTATCCACCTATGTTCTCTGACAATTTTTAAAAGCAACAACTTAGAGCTGGCCCAAAGTAAGAAAATTACAATGTTTCAGAAGGATAGGTCCAGTTGTTTATGTAGATGGGATGTCCTCAAATGGGTGAGGGTGATTTGCTTCCCCTTCCCTTCCCCCATGTTTTTTTTTTTTTTTGGGGGGGGGGCAATTTGTATGAAAATGGCTCATATCACAGAGGCGCCTCCAGACAAGAAACCTGCAAAGTTTCTGAAGGATAGGTACAGGGACTAAAGATGATGACTGAAAACCAGTTTAAGGGTGTATTTTTTTTTCTCATAGCCTGGTAGCATTGGAATAATGACCATCTCAGGGATCCATCCTTGCCCTTCCTCAAAGCACACTGATTGGAAAACCCCTGGTAAACTGTGTCCTATTATTAGACGTTTGACCTGTCAGTCACTCAACCTCACTCACTCACCAATGAGAATTGAGAGAAACAAAAGCAAAAGATGTTGTTTTTGGAGACATGCCGTTTGCCTTCCCAAAACCAAATGGCAAACAAAGCCTCATACAGGGACCAGCTTCAGTTCTGGTCCCTTTGGAGGGAAGCCCACTTTGAAGGTAATCCTAGAAAAGGTCCAAAGAGGCCCAATTGGGCTTTGGCTATGAGCTCTGGACACATCCAATGTACATCCCTAGTTCTGGTAACAGCGTAATATTTTTCCTCTTCCCTTACATCACTTCCAGCTAGAGAAATCTTTGATTGTCCTGCAGATAAGAGAACATACCCCCAAAAAACAGTGAACTTGGTGTTCTTTAGCTGTTGTTGCACATACTTTTAAAAACCACTACCAATAGAAACCTACTAATTTAATAGCAAAAAGTTGATATCTGAAGTGCACTTCTCAGGTGAAAAGTTGTCATTTGGAATACATATTACGTGGAAAATCCTTTTACCAACACAGAATTTATTTATTTATTTATTTATTTATTTTATTACATTTATATACCACCCCACAGCCAAAGCTCTCTGGGTGGTTTACAACAATTTAAACAATTTAAACCTGACATTCTGGCCAAATTCCTTTGGATATACCTATATATGTGTGTACATGTCCTGCTGAGTACAAAGATTTCCTTAATTTAAAGAAATTTATACTAATTTGTTTTCATTTCAGGTACACAAGCAAATAGGTCAATCCTTATTTCCAAGGTATGAAAAGTGTTAAGGCATGTGTCTTGGTCAATATCACATAATGGTACTTATTGCTCTAAGGTACCAATATATGGTTTCATCTAAATAATTGAGAAGTAAGTTCCATTAGTTTAGGTCAAAGTTAATAGCTTCAGACTGGAGCTTCAGAATACAGGAACATATTGATTGGCACGACCCATCATGGGTTATATGCAGTGGTGTCCATACACCAGCAGAATGGATACCACTGCATTGTAGCCTCCCTGTAGCCTCCAACAAACCTCCAGATTTGGGGAGAAGGGGAAGTCCAATTGATCAGGTGATGTTGATGGATCCCCATATTATGATTTACTTAACAATATTTGTACATTGCCCAATAGCTAACATTCTCTGAGTGGTTGGCATGTCACTCAAGCAACCCCTTGGTACCATTAATATTAAGGAAAAAATCAAGTTCTCACAAATGCATTTTACAAATGATGTCAAGGCCAGGATAGGAAGTGCCCCATGTATGAATGGAAAGTACTTCCATTGGTGGCCAGGATTTGCTTTCTGACTGCAACCTTTCACGTTGAACAGATTCTTGCTCTGCAGGTTGTTCTGGTCTTGAGAATCAACTTTCATGGCTATTGTAAGAAGGGAGCCTAGGAAATGCACAGTGAGCTCATGACCCTTTGGGCCTGAGCCCCTCTCCACAGCAGCCCACAAAACAGAAGATTATAATAAATTGTTGGTTAAGTGCACAGTCCTATGCATGTTTAGACAGAAAAAAGTACTACAGTTCCCAGCATTCCCCAGCTAGCCATGCTGGGGTGGTTGGACTTTTTTTTCTGCCTAAACATGCATGGAGCTTTGGCTATTGGGCAGTATAGAAATGCAATCAATCAATCAATCAATGAGATTACACCCTAAATTTTCCAGCCTGGCTGCAGTTACCAGTAAGTCATGGAGATAGATACTCAAGATTCCTGAATGGTTCAAGAGGGCTTTGATGAGCTCAATGTCTTTTGCCTTGTTTCTTCAATTTTTGGTTTATTAAAATGAGGCAATCAGTTGATTTTTCCCGACCAGTCATGGCTTCAAATGTTAATCATCAACAAGAGAAGATAATCCAGCATCTTGGCAAATCTCTCTGGCTACTGAGGCAGCTTTATTGGATCACAGCTGGAAACATTTACATTCGGTACAATTTTCTTGTTCCGGGGCTATTTGTCCCAATTAGACGTTCTCGGTTCATACAAGGTTTGGGGATGCAAAGTATAGAGCATCCACACTCAGCCACAGCCAGTGACAGATGTCACATTTTCCCTGTACACATTCTTGTGGCTCTCTTCCCAGATTTTACAACATTTAGGCAAGCAATTTAATTTCTTTTTATAAAAGCACCAGGCCTGTCCTTGGGTTCCAAACGCAGATATATTTCTCATAGAGCACCAAGATATAAGCAAGTACAACTTCACCATTATCCGTGGTCCACTTATGTATTGAAATATCATTCAGGTTAGTAGGATAGTAGCATTTTGCTTTATTCCAGTCATTCAAGTTTAACACAGGACTCCAACATGCACAAAACTGTCAGATGCATGTGCTACAATATACACATACACACTAGTTAAGGTTTATTTTTATTGTTTTCCATTGGTTTTATTAAAATATTTATAACCCGCTACTAAACTCAAGCTCTCCAAGAGGGCAAAAAATATTAGATACAGTGGCAGTCTTAAGAGTATTTTGCATGGGGAAGTTGGGGTGGGAGGTGGAATTTGTCTTTTTCACATCTGCTGCACTCAGTTAACATTTTCACTGAGCTATCAACCACATCACCAAGGTCCGTTTCCTGCTCAGTCACCACCAGTACATAAGTGAAGTTTTATATATATATATATATATATATATATATATATATATATATATATATACCTCCCATCTGTATCACTTTATACTTGTTCCCATTGAAATGCAGTTGCCGTTTCAATGCCCGTTCACTCAGTTTGGAGAGAATGGCTGGGTCATGTTCAGTCAGCATTCAAAATCAGACAGCAGGCAAGAGATCAGAAGGATGGTTAAGAAGAACCACAGTCCAAAAACAGAGTCTGAAGAAGAGCCAAAGTCAAGCACAAGGCAAGCTGTCCAAATCAAGCACAATCCCAGGAAACAGGGTCTTCTCAGGAGATCAGGAATCCCAGCTGTTCAGGAATCCCAGCTGTTGAAACCTTCCCTCATAGAGGACATGCTTCAGCCCCTTGATAGTTTTACTCACCCTTTTCTGTTCCAGGTGTACTATATGGGAGAGACCCTGCTTCCTACCACAGGTATGGGGCAGATCAAGGGATAAGTTTTGTCTGGTCTGGACAGCACTGAATTTGGTTCATTGCTCACATTGGTATACTTGCAGAAATAGATGTATGCACTTCTTCTGGTTTTACCTTGTTGTAGCAAAACAGAGGTGGTCCAGGACATGTGAATCCAGCTGACCAGATTGGGTTTTGAACAGCAAATGTGGACAGAAAATATAGAACTTGGGAGGGGAAAATTTTCAGTCTAATCCATCCCATGTTTTAAATATTACCATGCTTGGCGTGGACCCTACTACTTTCTGGTCTTAAAATATCTAACATGTTCATACAGGAGGTGAACTGTTTCAGTGTATCAATTGACACAGCTGAATAGAATTTAATTGCCTGGCTCATCACTTAGAAGACATCTTTCACACCTTACCCAGTTCACCCCCTCTTTTTAAAAACTGCTAAAACTTGTAGAGACATATGGAAAAAGAGAATACTTTGCACATGTGCTTCTGTCTTCTTTTTTTAATCTATCACATGTCTGCTTTTCTTTTCTTATGGAATTTCTCATGGGAAGAAACCACGGAAAGGTCTCCAAGCTTCATAATGAGGTAAACAGCATTTCATAGTATTTGGTCAATCAAAATTAAAAATAAAGGAAGGGGGGAAAACAGGACCCAACACATTGTATGGATCAGATGTTCCAGTGTTTAGTCAGAGAATACAGTTCAGGAGGGAATATATTTCTCTGGTTTTCCTATATAGATAAATCATTATATTGTTACAGAGAGAACCAAAGATATGTCAGTAAGTTTGATCACTAGATACATTTTTCCTTGGCAACATTCTGTCCTACCACTACAAAGGCAAAGAGGCTTATTTCTACATATGAAATAGCACTGGGATGAAAACAAATAGAAGTATTCCTGTTTAAATATCAAAAATGGTCATTAAATTAAACATTCTATGCCCCACTTTTCAACCTCTGAAAACTCTAGTTAAATGGACTACAGTTTCTGGCAATGATTTAAGTGACAGATCATGTAGAACTGGCATGGGAAACCATAGCCACTGATTCCTTCAGACTGTAATATTTCAACACAGTTTAATAATTTTATTTTTGTTGTTGTTGTTGTTGTTGTTGTTGTTGTTGCAATTACTACTACTACTGTGCTACTTGAGTGACTGCTTTGATGCCAGTTCATCATTTAGTAATATCCAACATGTTGGGCCATGGAGGAGATGATCCTATTGCCCCTCAACAGCGTCTGAGGGGCCATAGGATTGTTTAGATTCCCAGATCTGAGATAGCGTCCTGACCTCAGAGCTGTGAGTCAGAACTCTGACCCCTCCCTTCCCCTTGCAGCCTGTGCGGAAAGAATCATGCCACTTTTCTCTCCGAGGTCTAGAATGCTACCTTGGAGAGAGCGAAAAGTGGGGGGTTAGCAGGGGAATGGAGGAGACTGGAAAGGCAGGGATACGAACTATCCCGAGGCCTCTCCAGCCTCCTCTCCCTGCTCCGCTTTGACTAGATGGACAAAAAAGCCCTCCCAACAAAAATGCAGGGTGGGAGGATGGGGAGGTGAATATTGCCTCTGCTGCTCCTTGCAACCTGCATAGGTTGATTGTAAGCCTCTGAGTTCGGAGACTTATGATCATCATATTAGGATTGTGCCCTAACTGTCTTCATGGTGGTGTCACTGTTCTCATGTTGTATTAAACTTTGCCAGATAAGGGCTAAATTACACACTGCATTAAATACGTAACATGCAGCTGCTCCTCGCTCTTTTATCTATTTCCATGTAAGCATGTGGGGTTCTGATCTAGATTCGGATTGTTGCATAGGTAGGGGAGGTTTAAAGCTTCCCCCACGGCCTTGTGGGAGTTAAAATGGTAGAGAGGAAGGACTCCACTGGTGCCAATCAGTGGCTGTTGCTACACATCATCCAGAGCAATTCCAAGTTGCAACAGCATACGGAGGCTATGACTGCGTAACTTTGTCACTACGTTCATCGCTACGTTCACATCGCTACGTTCACAACATCATCGCTAAGCCATTGTAAGTGGGAGGAAATGGGTGGTAACAGCCAGGGGAGGGGAGGATTAAGGATGTCACCAACATTGTCTGTATCCCACCTTTCTCCAGGGCAACCCCCACCAGTGAAAATTTCAATTGGCAAAAAGCTGTCATGACAGAATGCATGTCCACTGATTTAATGGAAAGCCAAAGAAAGCTGCCATATACATGACCTTCTCTTCCACCCATTTAGCCACAACTGAGCACAAGATGCCAATGAACTTTGCAATCAGACACAGCACACCAACAGGAGTATCTAAACCCCTGACAGAAAACCCATAGCTCACATGATGAAGCATATGGTTGGTATGAGACACTCTCTTTCTAGCCCCATGCTATGCACAGAGATCACAGCTAGGGCACCTTTGGTGGCAGCTACAATGATGAAAGGAACAAAAAGGAGCACTGTGCCTGGCCTCAGGACAAATGTAGGAAGAGTATATGGCTACTTTCCTCCTTAGAATTCTTACAGATACCAACCACCTAGAGCAAATTTAGAAGTTGTGTCAGTGTGTAGAGGGCTGGAGTGGGAACCCTTACCCAGTTCTGCTAAAGGAGCAGTTCCATCACAGGAACTACTTCACTGGATTTTACCCTCATTGTTTTATAGTGCATTTCTATATGAAGCATTTGTCATGTGCTCATCATTCCGTACTCACAGGTGTTTACAGGTTCTTTAGATGACGATGTGACCCTCCAGTTTCACTTCTGTGTCTAACCAGCACTTTTGGCTAGTTTTATTTAGAGCAGGGAAAGTGTGGTATTTAATTGTAAAAATGAAAAAAAATGCTTTTTTAAATTTGTATATTTGTGCTATTCTGCTATACCCCAGTGCCACCTAGAGGTTACATAGCAGAAAAATTGGAAAAGAAACTCTCATCATGCAGGGTCTCAATTTTGTGATGAAACCAAAACTAGATACAGCAGATTAACAACTTCGTGTAGAACAGCTCTTCATTTTTTTAAAAAAAAATCTGTTTTATTGATTCCTTCAGCTGCTATTGATTTATCCTGTCTTTGTTTTCTTTACATGTATTTATGTTGTTCTTGTGTTTCAGTTCTGTTATCCACTCTGGGAGTTTCTTCCTTCACTGGTGGGATAGAAATATTGTTGTTTTTAAAACAAACCTCCCCCTGGTATGTTTCTTTGTCATTTCTTGCTTTTTACACTTGTAGTCTTTCTGCTGATTGAGCAAAAGCGGGGAGGCGGGAAAGAATTCTGAATACAGTTGGCTTCTGAATAGGAAGAAGACTGGAGGACTGGCAAAAATCTGTCCATTTTCTGTATTTAACGTCACCCTGCTGAAACTCAAGACACAGCTTTTACTTTTTATTTACTCCACTTAGTAAGGCAACAGGAAGTAAGTTTTATGAGAATATTTTCCATGGAAACAGACAGCGAAATCTTGCACAGAGCGTCTTCCATTGCAATATAGACAGGCTTGACGTTTGGCTACCAAGCAACTGTGTCAGTTTGGTTGCTATGGTCATGTTTTCTGTTTTCTCCCCCAGCTTTGATTGAAACAACAGCAGTGAAGAAAACATTTGGGCAAGTGTGATTTCAGGATCTGAAGCTTGACATACAAACTGCGCTAGCTAGCTGATGACAAGCTTGACAGAAGCAAGCAGGTTTTATGCATTCATGCAGTTAGCAGTTTCAGCTTCTCCACGCATGCTGTTGTTTGAGACTTGTGCTGTCAAATAGCTCTGACAAAGCATCTTACAGATGACTTACAACACTATCTCCCTTCCCCCGACTCTTACATCTACAATAAACTCCACCCAAAGACTTCAATTAAAAGTCCTCAAATATACCCTGTGGCCCCAACCTCCACTTTCTATATCTACTTGCCACATGGCATGTTTACAATGCTGGAATTCTCCCATAAATTCCTTCCATTGGAAGCATGAAGATATAACGACTGTGGGTGAATTCCAATGCAATGCGAGCAGACTTGGCCTCATGCAATGTGACTTCCCCTTCCTCTTCTCCATCCTGCATGCCCCCCCGCCCCCCATATTGCCCAGGGTGGGGGGGGGCAACCTTCCAGAATTTGGGGGCATGACAGAGGGTTGAAAGCAGGAGAGGCAATCTAATTCTGAGAAAGAGAAATGTATTGGAATCTCCCAGAAGCACTTACATATTGTAAAACATGGGTGCAGAACTTCTGGCCCAGGGGCCAAATCTGGCCCTCTGATGGCCTCAATTTGGCCCCTCACGGTTATCCAAGTTGCCCCACTCCCTTCTCCTGGCCCCACACATTTCCCCAAAATTATCTATGATTGGACAGTTTCCCAGCTTTAGTGCTAGGTTTTCCCCATTCTGAAAGGTTGAAATACCTCTCCTTGGTCTTTTGGCCCCACTCCCTTTGCCTTTGGCCATTCCTATTACTGGAATGCAGCTCCTGAAAGAACATAAGAAGAGCTCTGCTGGATCAGACCAAGAGTTCATCTGCTGCAGCATTCTATGCACACGGTAGCCCACCAGCTACCCATGGGAAACCCATAAGCAGGACATGTTCCTCACCAACTGTCTTTAATAGTGGAGGTAGCATAGAGGCATCAGGACCAGTGGGCACTGATAGCTTCTCTTCCATAAATTTGTCTAACCCCCTTTTAAAACCGTCCAAATCGGCGGCCATCACTACAACCTGTGGTAGCGAATTCCAGAGTTTTCCCAAAATGGAATTTGGATGTTGGGCTGGAAGAAGTTCTGCACCTGTTTTAAAACATGTAGCAAGAAAAGCCAGATAGATAGAGTTGAAGAAGCCAAAACTTCATCATTGGGAATTAAGTTTGTACAACAAATTGAAAATTTCACTGGAAGACAATGTCAGGGAAGTAGAAACAGCATGCGGTGATGATGGCTTGGCAGATCTATTTCTATCTGGGATCAGGGTCCCATTATTCTAATAGTTAGCATACAACAAGTGCCAAAGAACATGTTCCAACGCTCAAAGGAACCAGGCAATGCTCCACATGTTTGAGATCAAAGACTGACCAAGGCAGCTTCTCCCAATATGGGGATGTAGTGATGGAAAATGTGTGTATTGATTTTCTGCCTCTGAGGAAACTGTAAGGAGCAGAAACACAAGGGGGAGAGGCAATCCTCGCCAACTCATCTTAACTTACATTAAAAGGGGTGTGTGGGGGGGACAGGCTGTATATTTCTCCCAGCTAGAAGAATTTTGTATTTGTGTTTATTTTATTTGGTCAAAAGAAAATTCTAGAAAAGGAACCTTGAAGATGACATAAACCATTTTAAAAGCAAATAACAGAGCCTCAATGCATCATAAATACATGTACAGCTATTGAGTTGTTGTACTTACCATTAGGGACTACTTTTGAACTAGTGTTTGCTGAATATTTCTATTACGTCAAGATGCGGCTTGCAGCTGCAGTCCTCTTATAAATCATAATTAAACTCCCAGGGCTGTAGAGTTGCATTCATGAATGCAACAGTTGAGGAGGCCTTCAAATAGGTTTATTTTATTTATTTTTATTTTATTTATTTATTTATTTATTTATTATATTTTTATACCGCCCAATAGCCGAAGCTCTCTGGGCGGTTCACAAAAATTAAAACCATAATATAACAACCATACAACACAGGTTAAAAGCACAAATACAAAATACAGTATAAAAAGCACAACCAGGATAAAACCACGCAGCAAAATTGATATAAGATTAAAATACAGAGTTAGAACAGTAACATTTAAATTTAAGTTAAAATTAAGTGTTAAAATACTGAGAGAATAAAAATGTCTTCAGCTGGCGACAAAAGGAGTACAGTGTAAGCACCAGGCAGACCTCTCAGGGGAGCTCATTCCACAACCGGGGTGCCACAGCGGAGAAAGCCCTCCTCCTAGTAGTTCTCTCCACCTGCAGTCTAGCAGTAATAACCTCTAAAGGAGATAGTCTTGGGGAAAAGGCACAAGGAAACATCAACTCAGTGTAACAAAAATGCACAGAAATAGCTTCCTGTTTAGTACATCTCAAACTGAGGGCTTCTCCACATGGGGCTACAACCCTGCACCCTTTTTCACCCTTTTCCACTTCCCCAGGCTCCACCCCATTTCTCCAAGACCACCAATAGTTTAGTGGTTTCCTGTCTTCTGGGCAGTTCCCCCTCTTCCATTTTAAAGGGCTGAACTGCCTCTCCTAAGCCATAGTTACTGCAGCAAGACCTTTAAGCTAAACAACGTTGGTAGTTTTGGTATTTTGGCCTCAACCTTTTTACTTTTGGTCCCTCCCACCTCTGGAATGGAGCCCCCAAACACTTCTCTGAAATGGGATTTGGCCCTTGAGCTGAAAGGGTTCTGCACCCCTGGTATCAATAGACATGGTTTTGATGCTAATGTAAAGACTAATCCGCCTCCCCACCCCCACCCCTGGATCAATCTTTGTTAATAAATATTACACCAGATATGACCCCCCCCTCCAAAAAAAGTGCTGTATGTCTCTCAAACTGACCCTATTAAAAGGATAAATCAGGAACATTCTAGACGGCAATCAGAGTCACAGAGCAAGCACCAGAGAAACATGGCCCTTTGCTAGACCTAGTGTTAAATCCAGGGGAGAAGAGAATCATAGAATCATAGAATAGCACAAGGCCATCGAGTCCAACCCCCTGCTCAATGCAGGAATCCACCCTAAAGTATCCCTGACAGATGGTTGTCCAGCTGCCTCTTGAATGCCTCTAGTGTGGGAGAGCCCACAACCTCCCTAGGTAACTGATTCCATTGTCATATTATTCCGTGTCCTGCACTCTGGGTGGATCGAGAAGAGATCCTGGCCCTCCTCTGTATGACAACCTTTTAAGTATTTGAAGAGTGCTATCACGGGGAATTGCCCAAGATGCAACTATCATGGGCTGTCGCCCAAGTCCAGATGTCACGCGCAACGAGGAGAGCCATCACGCCTGCCGTTTTGTTGTTGTTGTTCAAGGGGCGGATGCGCACAAATGCTCACGCGTGCAGGTATGCGTCTTTTTTTTTTCTTTTTTTTTTAAAGGTTTCCCCGATCCCCCCACACTGCTCCTGATGGGTGCAGCTCCTGGCTCCATGCAAGTAATCATGGAAAAACCACTTACACGGGCCACTCACTCGCAGTCTTGGGCTCAGCCTGAGACCGCGGGAAATAATGGGCCAAAAGTGGTGCCCATTATCCCGGGGCAAGGAAGGGTTGATCCTTGCCTGATCCCAGGATCCCCTGTGTGTCATCTGGATGCACAGGGGTGATCCCGGATATCAGCCCAGGATACCCCCTCATCTAGCTAAGGCATAAGTTACAGTTTCATGCTACAAAGGTTAGCATCTTTTTAAGGAATTGAGTGACCCCAGCCCAGCAATGTTGTTGAGGCTTTAAGGATCCAGTGGATTTTGTGAGAAGGCCATCTGGGAATTTGGAAGCTTTGTGGGAGAATGGCCACATTTTTCTGTTGGCTGGAATAAGCATCCACCATATCTATCATCATCCCAGTCAAAATATATTCTAAGAATTTTTCATTATTATTTCCCAGTGGAGGGTCAAATCACATTAGATGCTACCACAGAAAAGTTACACATACAGTCTTTCTTTAGACAACCTCCATTTTCAGAGGATGACCTATTCTTAACACACAGTAAATTAGAATTCAAGGCCAGGTCATAGTTAATTGATCATATGATGAATTTTCAAGAGATTCTCTCCCACCTGTGTGCCAAATTAGTATTACTTGTCATTTGGAATCAGCACGATTCCCAGGTGGGGATTACAGGTTAGTACATTTCAGAAGTTATGCCTAATGAGTTGGATCCAAACTTACTGACCTGTCCTGTTGATTTCAGTGGACCAACTCTAAGCATGATTAAATCTGGATCCAACCCATTGTTGCTTTTATGCAATGAGGCAGATTTTGCGGAGACCACTCAGGGAGAAACATCTGTTAAAATGGAGACCTTTCTTTCTGTTCAATGCATCTCTCCAAATTAGCTTACTAAACTCCTTCATATGTTCTCTTACCAATGTCAAATCAAATAAGGAAAATGATTAAGACATATTCAACTACTAGTTTAAAGAGAAAAAAAGCCACTGAACCATTATTCCATGTTTCTTTTTCCTTTGTTGGGGTCGTGTGTTAATGGAGTCTTGCTGATGAAAGGGGAGGGTGGGGTGGTTCTCCTCCTCCAGCACGGTCGCCATAGGGACTTGTCAGTCGGTTGAATGGACTGATTAGTGCTCCAATGCCCCCCCTCATTGCCCACAGAAATGGAGTCCAAAATGAAACCTTAAATCAGTAATTGCCAGAGCGAGCGGGGGGGCAGAGCCCACACCCATCAGAGTACCACAACCAATGAACTGGAGGAGGAAGGAGAAGGGGTGGGGTGGAGTGGAGTGGAAGAGCAAACAAGCGAAAATCCACATGAAAGGGACCGTGTGTGAGGGAGCCCTTGCAGCGCTTATGAAACAGGGATAAAAAAATGTGGAGACAAACTAGAGGAAAAAATTAGGTGTGATGGAGCCCAATAAGAAAGAAATACTTTGTTGGTTCTGATCCACAGAGTTGTGGGGGTGGGGGTTAGAATCAAAAGCACTTGCTCAAAACATTTTCAGTTGAAATATATAAACCAGAAATATTTTAACTAAACAAATTGTATTTTCATCTATATTTTCTCATTGCTATTTTTCAATTGTTATTTATTATAGTTCCACTAATTATGTTGTTAAAAACTTGTCATTCTTTTTGCTAGAGAAAGGGAAGAGAGGTTTTCATAGTGTGAAATTGGTGTGTGTCGGTGGTGTTGGGGAGCACTTCAAAGCACTTCTGAGGGTGCCACATGCGCTGGAGCTTTGCCTCAGGAACATTTGCAGTAGAACTATGGTTTGTAATACACAGTAGAGTATTTGGGATATTGGAGGAATCTGTCCAGGGGGTGAAGTTCGCCGAGCTTTCAGCAGCTTGGTTCCCCAAAACTCTGGCTTGCTTACCCACAAGCTGGCCCGATTCAATCTGTATTGAGTTGGGCCAACCTGTGGATTTTCAGGTTGTTGGGTGTGTTTTTCTTAAAATTGCCATTTATGCCAATTGTAGCCATAATACACTTAATTTGCACAAATTGCACCCACAATTTGCACAAAAAGCAAGTGCAATTTACACAAATTTAAGCAAAATTATGGCTGAAATTTGCATAAAATATGCAATTTGCAGCCACAATTTGCACAAATGGCAATTTTAACTGGAAAAATCTTGGAAGTTCCTGGATTTCAGGGAAAAGTCCAAGGCTCTCTCATAAATGCAAGCCAAGCTCGGGGTTCCAGCAAAATCTGGTGAGCCCAAAAAGTGTCAAATTTCTCCATCATGTACATCCCTATAGAAGGCTTTTTATTGCCAATTAATTTGTATTATTGTTTGATTATATTTATTGTTGTTTTTAAGGCATTGTATTTTATGGTCACCATTTTGATAGCTTGGAAAGTGGTATATAAGTGTGAATAAATAAAATAATTACTAAATAAATAAATCCTCAGAATTGAACATCAGTGGATTGGGATCCATTGAAAGAAATGAGAGTTTAGTTTGTCATGACTAACTTAATTCCCATTAATTTAAATGGCTTTATTTAAGCATGAGCAAGTCTGGATCCAACCCAATAGATTTCTATTTCAAAAACCTGTGTCAATAAATTCGACCAAAATACTGTTGTTGTTGTTGCAAAAATTCCCTGGTTGCCACCTAATATTCATACTGCCTCTAACAGTGCTTCAGGAAACCAAAAATACCATACAATGGAAACATCTTGAAACCCCGGTATTTCAACTACTTACACACATATTAACCTTTTGGTCGAGTATAGCTTCCGTTCAAAACCACAAGCCTAATTCTCTCCTCTTGGGGGATGGGGGAAAGGTCAAACAGTAAACTATGTGAAAAACAGAAGCACAGGAGTGCTAAATTGAAACAGCTAAAGTCCCAAAGCATTTGGTGGCTGTTTGATATTCAAGAGAACCAAATAAAGACTTAATACAGAAACGTTCTGTCACAACATAGGTACCATAGGTACTGCTGAAATTTCCTTTTCAATACAACTGAAAGATACTGGAGCCCTGTCCTCCTTTTCATGATCACCCTACTTTAAGTCAACTCCCCTTTGGCCAATTCTCACATTATTTTAAGTATTCATATTGTAGCTGCACTATACCATTTTTCATGAGGTGAGATGTTCATGTTTAAGAATGTCGTGTGGAAAATTACCACATTGCTGGTTTGTTGTTATTGTCATCGTCATTGTTTTTGAAGATGTGGTAACTATGTTTTTCCACACAGAGCCTCTTTCACAGACACGTGTTTTTTTTTGGGGGGGGGGCGGGAATTATCATGAGAATGACATGAGAACTGGCCGCAGGTAAATGTTTAAGTCTAGCTCCAGAATTATCTAACACTTCCAGAACAACATTCCTTTCTAAACATCCAGAACATTGTTACACACCCTGAGTGATATCATCTTAGTAAAATCATGATAGGACAGGGAATCCTGTGCTCATCTACAACATCCCTTCCCAAACAGACAAAAATTACAGTTAAAGAGCCTGGTAAAGATTGAAACTTCATGTGTCATATTCTTGAGGTTCCTATCTTTGTTCATGGCCACCCTAAAGCCATCAGTTCATTAGCTGATCATTTTGAAATACCTTCTGCAGTATCTAGTGAATGACACCCCCCCTCCCTCTTTTCCCCTCTTGAGCCTGGAGGACCAGCTAATTCTGGCATAGAAACAACGGTAGTCAAGTGTATAGATGCCAGCCACCCTAGCAAAGAACAAGCTATCCAATGCAGATTGGGACAATCTTATACCTATTCTGCCTTCTTAGAATCCATTCCAACATGGCCTTGTTGATCCTCAGGTGCCACAGAAGAGAGAGAGAGAGAGAAGCTTACAAACAGGGCCATTTCAAAGCAGAACTTGTCCTTGAATGTGAACCCCAAAGGTAAGTGGCTACCAGGAGGAGGGCCTTCTCTACTGTGGCACCCCAGCTGTGGAATGAGCTCCCTAGAGAGGTTCTCCTGGCACCTACATTATACGCTCTTAGATGCCATCTGAAGACTTTATTTTCTCAGTATTTTAACAGTTTATCAACTTAACTTTTAACTTTGCTGTTTTAAATTTGTATTTTAAATCTGTATTAATCTCTCTATTGCTGCTTTGTTTTATCCTGGTTGTGCTTTTATATTTTATTTTATACTGTGTTTTATACTGTTGTTTGTTTTATACTTTGGATGGTTTTCATGGTTTTAATTTTTGTGAACCGCCCAGAGAGCTTCGACTATTTAGCGGTATAGACCTTCAATAAATAAATAAATATCACCAGAATGGACTGAGAACAAGAACAAAGCTAACAATGTCACACTTGGCCATTAGTGTACCTTGGCCTGAGGGCCAGGTCATAGGGTGGCTACATGTCCTCTTTTGCAGAGGGCAATCCTCAATTTGAAGGACTTCCAGAGGACCATCTTCTGTTTGAAGATGTTCTCTGTTTGGAGAAGTTGTTCTGTCCAAGTCTGGTTAAAAAAAGATGAAGGTGAAGAAATCCTCTCTTCCTTCCATTATGTTTCAAATAACCAGCAAATTGTAATGAAAGAAACTGGAGAACACATACAGCAGCACACATATTGTGATCATATCTAATTCTGGTATATCTCACATACACACTATAATGTAGTAGTAGGCA
The DNA here is from genome assembly GCF_023053635.1 of Elgaria multicarinata webbii. NCBI lineage: Eukaryota > Metazoa > Chordata > Lepidosauria > Squamata > Anguidae > Elgaria > Elgaria multicarinata. Next base: position 78,442,388 of record NC_086173.1, read on the forward strand.
AACTGGTGCCCATTTTTTGGGTGGAAAGAGACTTATACTTCAAATAAATGAATAAAACATGGGACTGCAGCTCCCATCAGCCCCAGCCAGCATGGCCAATGGACAGGGATTGTAGGCACTGGCACTGAGCCTTATGTATTATACTGGCAAAATCTGAGTACTTCATAGCAGTAGCAAATTCTCCTCACTACCATCTCAATAAGCCAACCAGAAGAGGTAAAGATAATTTCATGTCAAGTTAGACATTCTGCTTCTTAGTCATACGATGAGGAAAAGGTCACAGAAAACTTTATAAACTACATCACCGGTTTTGAGGGCAGAAGCACAAAATAAGGCCTCGTTAACCCATTTGACCAATTCCTTGTCTGGGTCACATTTGTTGGATACAGGATTTACTTAGATCGGTCTTGTTTGACAAGAACTGTTAGCAGCTTTTTCAACTGTATATCTTGCTGACAGCATTAGACCAGACAAAGAAATGAAATCCTGTCAGGACAGCTTCTGACTAGGCCAATCTATCAAGTGATTATGTTCAAGGAGGGGGGGGGACTGCCAGAGCTTGTTTTACAAGTGGGGGGTACAGACAAGTTACAGGAACATTAAGATTCATGGAACTAAGCAAGCAAAGTTAGAGGAACTATTAATTCCAAGACAGGGTATACACCCAAGCTGCCTTGGAATTACATAACATGCCCCCTGCGCACCACTGCAAATACTTAAAATAGTTACAAAGATAATCTTGCAAATCCTACCATGATGTAGGCTATGGGATGTTTTCAGCAGCAATAATAGCATTTAAAAATATTGTAAGACTTGACAAATACTCAAATTACCTTCATATTGTAGACAGGGGTCTCTGTGCCTTACACAAGGAAGAAAACTAAAAAAAAAAAAATCCCAGAAGGGGGAAAACCCACAATAACAAATTAAGGCAAAACTGGACAGTAAAAAATGAATTACAAATTTATTATAGCATTTACAAAAAAAATATTTTATTTCTATATTTATTTATTTATTACATTTCTATACCACCCAATAGCCGGAGCTCTAATACAAAGGTCACCACCAGCACCAAAAAAGTGGGGATTCATCAACACTGCCCATATAGGTATGCCAACTTTGTTAATCACTTCAGTGAATGCTGGATGCAAAGTGATGGTCATTTGAAAAGATGTATATAAGACACACACACCTTCAAGGTTTTCATCAGTGGCTGGTGACAGGATTGCCACTTACTGAATTATAGACAGCTGGGGCAGCCTGAGTTATTTTTCTGCCTGAGGCGAAGGACAAGATGGTGGCCTGTCCACAAATTCCTTGTATGGAAGCCCACCAGTCTAGCAGTTGAATCTTATTTAACTTTTGTGAACCGCCCAGAGAGCTCCGGCTATTGGGCGGTATAGAAATGTAATAAATAAATAAAATAATAAATTATTTCAACACTGGTAATGGGACAGTGCCCTCCATTGCCCCTATGGAGTGCGAAGAAGGAGATTTTCAAATAATGTTTCTCCTAGGGAAGAGGTTCCTTTTATTTTAAAAATGTGGGAGGCGGCCAAAGCTTTAAAAATGCCACATGCGCTGTCACAGTGTTGCAGGGCTCTTTGCACAAAGGTTTTCAGCCTGGCAGCTCTTCCTGTAGTCCCATGAGACCACATTACATTGCATGTTCTCATGGGCTTTCATTTAAAGTTCTTAAAAAAAAAAAACCACCATTCTTGCTTGCAACAATGTAGGACTCTTTGCAGAGAAGCTTCTCCAGCCCAGCAACTTTTATCTGAATGCTCTGTCCTCTCCCCCTCACACATTTAAGAAGGTAAATGGAACTCCTGCCTCCTTCCCAATGAGAAAAATTATTCAAAATTCTCCACCTATTCCCTGCCCCTCAATTCACAAAGTATGGGTAGGGTGTCAGGTATAGGTCTCAGTGAGACTGTTAGGCCTTGCAAGTTATAGTTAGATTTATTTAGAATTAGTTTGGAATGTCAGAATCTGTGCAAACTTATATCTGTCTGAGTTCTCAGGGAAAGAGTAGAAGGGAGTAGTTTCACACACCCTCCCTATGCCTTGAGGCTGTAAGACTTCTCTGGGAAACAGATAAAGTGTTTAGAAGGGGGGTAGTTGAAGAAGCCGCTCAGATTGTAGCATTGTCTTGGTGGGCTGAACAGTGCTGCCCTGTTTGGACATGGCTTACAGGCCAGAGCCCCTGTCTCTCAAATGGTTTTGAGCAGGCCAACATCTCCCTTTATAAGCTGGAGCAAAGGCAAGTAGGCTTTGCAAGAATCATCTTTCGACTCATGGCCTGAAACCCCTCCCTGTTTGGATCCATCACCATTTGGGACTTCAAAAACACTCTGCACATGGACTCTCTTCTATTTGGACTTTGGATTACTAAGGACTGTGCCATGAAAAGTACTGTGAGGCTTTTCATAGACTTGAACTCTCATTTGCTGTGGATTGTGTGTGTTAGTTCATGTGTAAGGGTAGACTGGGATTGATTTTTATTGTTGGACTTTTTCTCTGCAGACTCAGTTGGCGGAGAGTTCCTAGTGCTAAAGCAGAAGCACGGGAATTCTTGTGCCTGAGATTTTTACCCACCCTGTGATCTTGTTTAGGCTTTGGCCATGTTCCCCTGAGCTACCAACATGTAGCTCGTATATAGACTAGCTCCTTTGGGATGGTTTGTTAAACCTTTCAAGAATGTCCCATTGTGATTGCCTGATGGAACAGACCAGGAATCATTCCCCTCCCTTAGTTGGGTTTGGAACCCACTTTTGGAACTGTTGAGATGGCAACTAGGAAACCAAGATGTTATTGTAGTGAGTAGCTTTTTGAGTGTATATTAGTTGAGAGCCCAAAGCATTGGAACATCATTCAGCTTTAAGTATTTTTGAAGTGTGTAACCATTAAGCTTTTTACCATGGGTTTTTCTCCAGTAAAAGAAGTCTCACTGATTGGGTGTCCCGTGTCAGTTTGTCTGCATGTGTGAATGCCAAAGGGAACAGGAAACACAACATAGGGTTCAGCGCAGCATTACTTCAAATACAGGATATTCCTCCGGCAGTCCTTCAAATAGAGAACGTTCTCTGTAAAAGTAGTCACATGGCCACTGTAGGAGTCTTATCTCAACCAAGTTTAAAGGTTTTCCTGACCTTGGCTTCCTACAATAGCAGAAGGACAACTTACTCAGTATCCAAATTCTACAGCAGGATAATGTTTTATGAGTCAACTGTAAAAAAACAAAACAAAACTACCTACCAGAGGCCCATAAGGAAATGTGAAGGAAAGTTATTAATAATGAACCTGTCTGACGTGGAGCCAATACACTTGACCACTCTTTATATTTTCCACTGTTCACTTCAAATTCAGTCATCAGAGTAATTTTCCATAAGCAGAAACACCCATTTTGAGCACCAACAGAAATTACCTAAATGTGAATTTAGCAATCGTGTGCAAAACTGCTGTCTGGGATGAATTATTCAGACAACTCATAGGCTACAAGTAAGAAGCTGCTGGCGGCGGCGGTGCTGTAAGGAATGGTGCTAGCTTCAGGTTTGGGAGGGCCATTGTTGGGCAAGACACACATAATAGCCTTCTTCTCATTCTATTGCTCCTCGTCCTCTCTTTCATCATCACTACCGTGTGCTTGCTTGACAGCCAGAGAACCAGTGAACAAGTAGACAGTGGCACCTACTGCTCCTTCTTCTCACCATCCCCACCACCACTACCATTGCCTGTGCCAGAGCAGGAGGCAGGTGGACAAGCAAGTTGAAATGGTGAAGAGGAGGAGCAACTCCAGGGCACTCTTGTCAGTGGGCTCCTGCTATTGTGTGAACCCTTGGCAGCCAGTTACCCAAGCAGGTCTACTCTTCATGCCAGTCTCAGCCAGGGCAGGACTCTAGAGTAGACATCCAGGCTCCCACCCATCAGAATGAACAGGAGGACCGACGTGCAGCAGGGTTGGCTTACTGCAGTTTGAAGCAAGTGAAATAATATATACATCACAATCTAAAGGCCTTCTCTAACTGGAGGCTGGGGCTCTGATTTTGGTAGAGCTGTGAATCCATTCTGGGTTTTAAAGCTCCATCCGACGAGCGTTTTACTGCACGCTCATTACTGGGCACTCGGAATTACTCACATGACGTCTGCCTCTCGCCCATCTTTCACCCCTTCTGGCCATTATTGTGTCACAAAAAACCTCTCATTAACCTGCTCTCTCCTACCAGACTGAATGGGGCTAATTACTTTCTGTTTTCTGGAAGCAACGTGGGAGCGGCAACAGAAGAAGCGATGGGAGCCGCACATTTCACTAGATGTGATGATCCTCTTCGTCTGGACCAGTTAGAACTCTCAAGGAGCTGTCCAAGGTGTTGACCCATATCCCAAAATAGGTTCAACACCTATATGTTTAGGGTTCTGGCTGGTTCTGACTAAAAGCCAGACTGGATTCACAGCCTCATGAAAATCAGAACCACTGGGCTCCACTGTTCTCTAAAACCATAAAATCCAGAATCTATCAGCACCACAGGGAAGCAGATGGTGAAAATTGACTAACAGCACAATCCTAGGAGTGTTTAGACAGAAAACATGTCCTACAACTCCCACCATTCCTCAGCCAGCCACACTGGGAGTTGTAGGGCTGTCTACAACATGTGTAGGATTATGCCTTAACACAGTCTAAGTACTCTACATTAGACTTTAGGATTAACTTAATAAAAGCCAAGTTTGCACTCATCAGTTATATATTTGATGCCTGACTTTATCAGATTTATTCCCTGGTTTACCTACTGATGAAATGAGTAAATATCGTCACTAATTTATGGCCTTATTCTGCTAAGTGCAAAGCCAACCTCCACATCTTGCTGAAGCAATGATAACTGCTCACATTGCCAACAAATCAGGCTCTGTCATTTAGTCAACTCTGTAGCTCATGACTGTAAACTACATTAGAGTTGTTGTTGTTTTTGTCGCCGCATATTTTAATCAGGCACATTTTCCTCAGGAGGACTGAAATAGCCACTGAAGTTAAATAAACAAAGTAACTGCTGATGAAGTAAGTCATAATATTATCTAAACTCTGTAGAAGGAGGCTTGTAGCATAATGTAAGAATTTCACCCTTCACACCAACCAGACATATTTGCAGTCAAACTCCTCATTGTTTGTCACAGAGCCAGCACAGAAATGGCATTTTCCTGCTGAATCTCTTTGCCATTTCTAATTTCTTTGGCTATGTCAGTGAAACCTCAGAACTTCTGTAACCAGTCCAAGATGTAATTCGTCTGGGCAGAGATGAAGAGAGGCATTGAAGAAGAGGACATGGCAATGTGTTGTCTAACACAACAGCATGAGAAAACCCTCTCATATTTCAGGACACTTTGGAAATGGTAGAAAAGCTTTTGAAATTGGGGGAAAGAGTTCAGAACAAGCAAAAACACTTGAAGCTTCAAATGGCTTACAGAACAATCCTATGGGGAATGAGTAGGATGAACTGAGGCAGAAGAGCTACCCTTTCCAATGCCCTGTTGGCTCATGCCAGCAGGACGGAAAGTGATCTGTGTGTGGCTTTTATTCCTCTGTATTTGGATGTTTTCTTTTTCTCTCCCATTGCTTTCAGTGGGAGGAAAATTAACTGTGTCAACTCCAAGGCTGGTTTAATTCTTCTCCCATTCCAGGGGCATGTCATGCCCCCTCTTCCCAGCTTATTTCCAATCAGCTGCTGATCTGAGATAAGACCTTTTCCCTCCTCAGCACTGAGAAAGGAATCTTGTCTCAGCCCTGGGCAAAGAAAGTGTCTCTCCTCATCTGATCTTCATGGGTCAGCTAAGAAGTGGGGCTGGGAAGAGTGTGTGTATGTGTATGAATGGTGGGTGGGTGTATCATTTGTGACTCAGTGAAATATGAGAAATGTCAAATATTGCTGTTTCCAACCTTCAGCTTTAATTACGAACAATAATAAGCAGAACTGTTGACAATCATTTCAGTGGCATGGATGCTAGAATATTCTTACAAAGGTAAAAAGCTCCTGGAAAAGTTGTTACATGTATGATTGGTGTGTCTAGGATGGGTGTGTGAATGGTGTGTGCATGTCGGTGTAAGAAAGTGGGGTAGCCACCTATTTTAGGCTCTGGCCATGCCCACTGCTGGCATTTGACTCCCTGGCAGGTTTCCCTGGTGTCAATCTGGCCCTTGGGCCAGAAAGGTTCCCCATCCTTGCTGTAGCAGAACTTGTGCAGATAGGTGCATGTATGTCTAATAGTTGTGCTTAGGCAGGCAAGAGGTTTATGGATGTCTGAGAAATCCACAGTGGATTCCAGAGTTTGGGTTTCTATGAATCTGACCTGTGGATTCTGCAATGGACCAGCTTTTTCTGAGTTGCATGGACACTTCAGACTTGGAGATTGGTTTTTAACTTTGCAGGGAGGGGGGTGTTGCACAAATCCACACTTGTGCTGATGCCAATTACTGTATTTCTTCAATTCTAAGACACACTTTTTTCCCCATATAAACATCTCTAAAAATGGGGTGCATCTTAGAATCGCGGGTGCATTTATTATTTCTTAGAAACAAAGCTTTTTTCTGTTGGTGGTACTGAAATTAGTGTGCGTCTTACAATCGATGGCGTCTTACAATCGAAGAAATATGGTAACTTACAAGTGCACATTCATGCAACTGCACACTTGTGCTCATGCGCATTTGTGCAAGTGGAATAAATTTCTTGTACACCTGTAAAAACAATCTGATTCTGTCAATGAGCAGACAATGGAATGAAAGATGCCTGACAATCCACAAAATACAGGCAGAACAGATTAAACAAAATCCGTACATCCCTAGGCATTGCAGAATGTGATAGTGAGCCCTTGTTTCAATTAAATATGGGAGGTTCAGCTGAGAAGCAGATTACTGAGGGGACAACATGCTATCAAAGAGCAGCTGCTTCCAATGTGTGTCCAGTTTTGCATTGTGGGAAGCAACACCCATGCCAAATACTGGGGACCTTCGGCATCATAGATGCATAGATTAATGACACCAGTCATTAATAGAGGTATAGCTTCTAAATCGCATGAAGTACTGGTTCCTTCTATTCAGCACAGCTTAGGCATCTTGGGTACTGAATCCAGTCCTGGGCAACCCACTTCGAGAAGGATGCAGACAAGCTGGAAGGGGTTCAGAGAAGGGCAACGAGGAAGATCAGGGAACTGGTCATGTTTAGCCTGGAAAAGAGAAGACTGAGGGGAGATATGAAAGGTTGTCACACAATGGAAGGCAAGGATCTCTTCTTGAACATCCCAAAGTGCAGGACATGGAATAGTGAGTTTGGGTTACAGGAAGACAGATTCTGGCTAGTCATCAGGAAAAACTTCCTGACTGTTAGAGCAGTACGACAATGGAAACAATTACAATTACAGGGAGGTCATGGGCTCTACCACACTAGAGGCATTCAAGAGGCAGCTGGACAGCCATCTGTCAGAGATGCTTTAAGGTGAGCAGGGGGTTGGACTCAATAGCCTTATAGGCCCCTTCCAACTCTACTATTATATGTTTCTAAGTGTTTGAGTGTAGGAACTAATGCTGAGCTAAATCTTTATGCAGATTGGTTTTCCCTGTAGACGTTGCCTTTTTCAGTGGGGCTTTAAAATGTATATTTAAAAACCCACCGTTCACTCTTCTGTGCATTGTTTAATGGCTGTTCATAGCCATTGCTTTCCCAATTAGCTGCTGCCACTGCAGATGACTAGGGAGAGAGAAATCAACCCTGAGGCACTGAGATGCCAATAGAAATGTGCCTTGGTGAAATCCATACCTGGATGCAAATCCAAAGGCACACCTTTGATTTTATCCTGACTTTCAGTCACAGTGAACCCCAAGTAACCCCAAGCAACCATTACATAACAATAATATAAGACACAAAATAGGACATAAAAATAAGCTTTTTTAAAAAAAAATACAATAATTTCCAAAAAATAAACCCAGAACGAACCCACAGCATTAAAAAAAAAAAACCCAATGCAGGCAAAACCATCACATTGCAGTTGTAGCAACAACATAATAATTAGTTTGCTCTTACCCCAGAAATCCTGTGAAACAGCCAGGTTTTTACCATCCACTGAAAATCAAGCAGCAATTGAGCCAGGATGTCTTTTTTTTTGGAAGGCCGTTGGAGAGTTGTGACACCATGACTGAAAAGGCCTTGATAGACAACACAGAACAGAGCCTCAGATGTTAACCTGAGCCTGTGAGTAGGCAGCACATATGGGACTAGGGTGTCCTTCAGATATCCTGGTCCCAAACTATAAAACACTGAAACTGCCTACAGTTGGAACTGTGACTTTAAAAAAAGAAATGTCAAGATGAATTATGGTATAATGCATGCTAGACCTCATAAAGGGAAATTACTGCTAAGGAAGCATTTGAGTAAAACTAATCATGAAAGTAGCTCCAATTCCCAAGTATTTTTAGGCACTGATCTTAGACATTATGACAATTTCTTGAATAGAATCCAAGGCTTTCAGTGTATAAAATGGCAGACGGCAAAGGATAACCCTTCCCAGACACTTTTACAACAAAGATGCTGGGCAAAATGGTTAAAGATAAATGCCAAAATGTATTCAAAATTAGTGGAGAGAGTGCTGTGAAATTGGAGAAATGGAAAATGACTAAGTCAGAGAACGGATGTTCAGAAGGTGGTCACATTTGAGTAAACTAATATTTGAGCTCTGGTTTTGGTGCCCAAGTGGAAACATAACTTAGGGTTCATGAGCAGATATTGCAATCTTGCACTTTTGTTTTTGCCTGATGATTTGCATTACTACCACTTAGGAAAAGTAAAAACAAAAACCTTATTGCATGCTCTGTTGCCAACATCTGCTCCTTTTAAACATGCATCAACTCATTTCAGGTCTCTTTCACAAGTAATTTTTCTCTCCATTTAACAACTGGATCTTTGCTCCCTCTATTGTTGTTATTCATCTCTATGAATAATAAAGAACTGTTTTGTATTTACTCCTGCCTTTAACACAGGAATGCTGAATCACAATGGGGGGTGGGAATTACTCCCCACCAGGCCCTTTGTGGGCTGGATTGTCATTGCCCAACCCATTTTGATGTTCTCTGTTTCTGCTAAGAATTTAATTTTTTTTATCCAGTTTCCCTTTATTTAAAGTGGCATGGCACAAAAAAACACGACACCTATTTTTCTGCTATTTGGCAGGCAAATTTCAAGGGTCTTCTATGCATAGAAATTTCATCCATGTCTGACAAACAGAAAACAGATATAACTGTCTTTTAAATTTCTCATGTTACTCAAGGAGAGGCATGAAGTCTCGGATTTCCGAATCTCAACTCAGGTTTGGGACTCGAGATGCAGCAGGTGGCCTCCAAATCCATCCGAAGAGAAAGGGCCCATTTTCCAAAGTGCAAAGTGAGGGTCCAAGTCTAACCTTGAGGTTGGAGCACACCTCTACTAACAGGTATTGCCTTCCTGCTCTTTGACTGTAGAAGATCCAACAGGGAAAGCATGCAACCTGGTACACATCGCATTACCCATCCAAGTTTGCAATATTTTAAGGCAGGCATCTTTCAGATCTGTTCCTTAGTACGTAAGTCTGCCTTGCATGCCCACTGTCATACAAGCTTTTCAGAAGATGGCAGGATGGGAAACACTTCTCTATCCATCAAGAGTGATAGGGTTATGGCCTTGGTGTTTTTTTTAAACCTCGCAGCTGTCTTAAGACTTTTCTCTGTATAATTTCCAGATCATGCGTATTTCTTAATAATGCCCTCTACCTCCTGACTTTTCAGTTCAATTCCATAATTTGTGAGAGTAGTTTTGCTTCCAAGATTCATCCAGCTGGACAAACCACATGGCCCTCCTTTTAAACCTCATAAAACAATAACGTGCCTGTATTACAATTCCGGATTTGGATTTTGCACCCTCAGCAATTTTGTCCCATCCATATCTATATGAAAAATTTATGTCCAGGTACGGGAATGCATTTAACTTGCTTGGCTATATTCCAATGAAGCACTGGGAAGAAAAGGCCTTCATCTTTCCCCACTGGGGCTTTCTAGATCCTCCATACCCTGTTTGTCTTCAGAGAAGCAAAGCAAGCACAAAAGAAGTCTGGGCCTTGCTTCAGGGAAAGGCAACACATCTCTGCACATGGATCACGCAGGAACACAATTTCTCCACCATCCTCTAGTCACACTGACAGATCTGCGTGCCTGTAAAGAACAGGATGGTACAGTGCACCATGAACGTCTGACATGATCAAGGATATCTAAACTACTAAACTGTAATTAAACTGTGATTACTAATTACTCAGCCTATAAGCTAGTGTTTCAGTAACATGCTAATTGAAAGTGGTTAACTTGTTAGGTAGCATTATTGAGATAGTGCATATATTCCACTTGGAACAGCTTTATCCAGTCTAGGCATAAAGCATGCAAGGGAAACCTCCAGCCTGCAGGCCAAATACACCTCACAGGATTCCCCAACCAGCCCACCAGCTTCCCCAGGCCATGCTCCCTCTCCCTTTCTCAGTTCTCAGCAGGGAAAAACTCTCAGTTGCTGATCAGACATATGAGCTTTCCCAAGAGGGAAGAGAGGGCAGGGCCTGGGGAAGAAGCCACTGAGTGATTCAGTCCTGCTTACTTCTGAGGCTTGTTCTGCTCCCTGGTGAGTAGACATGCAGAATCTTGCCCTATTTCCTTGTGAGTGGATGTACTCCTCATGCTTACTCCAGAGTAGAAATGCAGAGGTTTCGTATTTGGGATGCTATTTGGAAGTGCCGCGAAGGCCTGCGGAGGGTGTTGACGCGATGTGATTTCTGCCCAGTGCTCTGAATGTCAAAGTGAAGAAATTCATTGAAGCACAGGTAAACGGCAGGAGTAACTATGACTCTCTTAGTTGCAGGGTGCAACACCGATAGAATGAACCCTATGCCTCCTCGTGGCCCCACCGGGCAATGAGTCTTCGGACTCGGCAAAGTTAGGGTTGTGTTGCATCCCCCCAAGCCAGCCGGGATACATGGTCCATTGCAAAACTGTCTCCAGGATGCAATGGCCGCTAGCTGTCACCGTTAACCCTGGCCCAGTATGTATGGTGCGGTGCCAGGCTGAGACTCGAGGTGATCTCTGCAGGTGGCAATGCATAGTCACCAGACCCAGGTGTGATCTCTGCTGTGGCTGACAGAGACCCACCTAACTTACCGGATTGACTTCCCAGTAACATCTGTGGGGGCAGTGGATGCACTCGTGATGATTACCTACCGGTCCATTCTCAGGTTTGGGTTTGGATTACGGATTCATGACGCTCACTTGATGGGCAGACCTAAAAATGATGGATGGGCCATCTGGGGGGCTGGTCGACCCCTAAAAAGCCAAAATTCGAGCTTAACCGCTCAACCTTAAATAGCCAAATGCCTCGTCATCTAATTAGTGACACGCATGAATGGATGAACGAGATCCCCACTGTCCCTACCTATTTGGAAGTGCTGCTAAGTAATGCATTTCTGCTTACTTCTGGGTAGAAATGCAGAAGCTTGTCCTGCTTACTTCTGAGTAGGTTTAAAATAGGGGAAACACTTTTTGGCCTTGCCCACTCAGCCTTTGGATCCACCTACAAATGGAATGTGATCCTTAAATCCTTGCCAGATTGGAATTTGGCTCTTGGAATTAAAAAAGGTTCCCGTGTATAACAGAAAGAAACATCACATATACTGAGTACTTCATAAGTACTGTCATAAAGCAACTTCCTATGTTTCTTAAATCAATTTAGGAGAGATGAGTCTTCTGTTTTCTTGTGTAATTCCCCCTATTTACTAAAGATATGAATATTGTGACTCCAAAGAAAGGACTAAATGCAAATATATTTATAATGATTTGGATCCTCAGCTATGCAGTGTTCACTATTTACTTTAAGGTTAACATCCATCCACAGTGGCCTCTTTTCACTGGGTCTTTAAGTTGCCATGGGTAACAGGTGTCTTGCTTTCTAGCTAATCTCTCACCTCCATTATCCACTCCAGTTAATTCCTCTGAGAGCTGCTCTGTATGTTCTAGGTCTTGACATAAGGATTACATTTAATTTTTATATTATTATTACCAACAGCCTAAGGCACCTTGGTAACCATTTCAATCCATCCTACCAGACTGTTAAACTCTTTGAAATGATTGCACAGTAGAACACCACAAGAGCTGTGAAAATGAAAAACACATGTTCCAGCCTTCTCTGTCCCAGTCATGTGCCATAACTTCAGGCAGAGTTTCTCCAGCTGTACACATCACCACAGTGAAAGGGAAAGCAAGGCAGAAAGGAAGACTATGTGCAGGCCACTACTGTATCATTGGCTCTGCAAAATCCAGTTGTCTGGGGAAAGCCAATCATCATCATCATCATCCATTAATGTTAACCATCTAGACACATATGGCCCTTTTCCCTCTGTAATGTAGGTTGACCCTATGGAAAGGAAGATGGGGCTCCACTATCTTTAATAGTTGCATAGAGAAGGGAATTTCAGCAGGTGTCATTTGCATGCATGCAGCATATGGTGAAATGCCCTCTTCATCACAACAATTAAAGCTGCAGGAGCCTTGCCTAGCATGACTAGGTACAAAAGAGAGCAGGGCTCCTGCAGCTTTAACTGTTGTGATGAAGAGGGCATTTCACCAGGTGCTGCATGCATACAAATGACACCTGCTGAAATTCCCTTCTCTGTCCAACTGTTAAGGATAAAGCAGCTCTGACCTTTCCATATGGTCACCCTATGTAAATACCATTCCAATTATGCTTGCATAGGGTAGCTCTAATTGTGAGAATTGAATATGTCCTATTATATTCACAAATGTAATCCTCCATCTCTGACAATGGTCATTGCTAGAATTAGAGAATAAGGGGATTGCCTGGAATTCTAGTCTCCCCTACAACTGGTGATCACTGCCGTAAGAAGCAGATGGTACTGAGCATTCAATGAGCCGTTTTGCACAAGGGTAGTTTATTGAAGCTGTGGCGCGTGCCAGCACATGCCAGACACCCTTGGCTAATTACCAGCCTGGGTGTGGCTTGCCAACCTGGGCGGCATGACTTATGTGGTAACCAATATCAAACAAGGGTGGAATTTATGTAATTTTTATTCATTGTTACTTTAATCCCCTTTGAGAGCATTTGTATACCTTAAGGCCATTCAGCTGTTGATGAAACTACTTTCCATAGATGCTTTAACACCACATGATGATAGATGGAATTTATAGTATTTCTGGTGCAAGGACAATGTAATGCTCATTGATTGGCAAGTGTTTTTGCTTGTATGCTTATGCTTTTTATAGTGCTGTGAAGAAATTTAAACAAAACAAAACACTAGCCAGCAGTTATACAGTTCATTTACCCTCAGGCAACTAGCCTGCCCCTTAGGGTGAGCCACTCAGCTGAAAACAGGGGTCGGGTGACCTGCCCCCACTTTACAACTACACTTGAGTATTTGGTGAGACCAACCTGTGTCATCCCCACTCTGGCTGCAAAGCCAAGAAGATGAGACAAGAAGGTCCCCAAAGGCAAACCATATCCTGACACGAAAGCTGCAAAGCCCCCAAGGAGCAGGACCTCTGGCTTGCCAATCACCATAAAGGGGCCAGACTGCTCACCGTCCCTATACTCTGACTTCCCAAAATTCCCGCACAACCCTGCCATTTATAATTGACCTATTCATCCTCCACTTCTAAAGATCAGATCCAGTATGGAGTAGGTGAAAACCTGAACATCACTAATGACAGAGGAAATTCCTACTCAGCCCCCAGTACAAAGAGGACGACTGGCTATTACCATACTGGTTTATAGCGACGGAGGGTGGGGCCGAAAATGTAAGAGGCTGGAATCACGTGGGAGTGAGCCTTTATACCCTTAGCTCCGACCCCACCTCACAAGGCTGTTGAGCACACGTACACATCTTTCTGGCTCCCTCCCCCTCTCCCCGCAAAAGCCGTCCCCCGCCCAAGCCGTACCGGCTGGGTGGGTATTGGGCTTCTGGTGCATTCCTATGCATGTTTGCTCAGAAGGAAGTCTCGTTCAATGGGGCTTACTCCCAGATAATTGTGCTTATGATTGCACCCATCAGGCACAACAACATAGTAACCTAAGTCACCTGCCTACTGTCCATTGGTTGGAGCATCCATAAAAGAGCATCTGATGAACTCAGCTGGTGTGCTGCTCTATAAGGGGGGAACAGGTGGACTTTCAAGTATCCTAGTCCCAGATCCTTTAGGGCTTTGAAGGTGAATGCCCAGCACTTTGAATTATGCCTGGAAATACACTGGGAACCAATAGAGTTCCTTAAGGACCAGAGAAATATGCCTACAACGGCAGGCCCCTGTCCACAGCCTGCTGTTGTGTTGATGTTTTCAAAGACTTTTCACAAACAGCACTACACCTTAATAGGTAATTGGGCAAGGTATTTGGGAGAGGTGGCGGTGGTGGATTTGCTGTGGTGATGCTGTTGGCCATGGGTGCCACCTTGGAAGGGTTCCACTTATAAAGGTGGCCTAAAAATAAATTTTAAATAAAATAAAAGCTACCTCTTAGAAAGAAGTTAAAGTCGGTCAGGAGCAAAAATAAGAGGCCTTTCTTTCTTTCTTTCTTTCTTTCTTTCTTTCTTTCTTTCTTTCTTTCTTTCTTTCGAGTCTATAATTGTACTCCTGAACTGCTTGTTCATTGCAACAGTAAGATCTGCCCTGCCCCTTCCAGAGTACCTGTCTGCTATACAGAGAAGAGTAGCTTTGATTACAAAGCACAGCAGAGGACAACTCTGAGGTATTGACAAAAGATTGTACGGCTTGCTTGCTTGCTTGCTTGCTTGCTTGTTGTTATTACAAAGAATTTGTTTGCCATCAAATATATTGCCTTTATAGAAAGTTCCCACCACAGCCCAAGGATAGTGTGCTTGACCATGTGTTCCACTTGTTATTCTTACTTGACATTTTAAAGAATGTGTTTGGCACATTAATCTCCAATCCTACTTAAACTGCAGGTTAGTAATATCTTCTCTTTTCTACTCATAGCAGGGAATCCTAAAGAAGTAAGAAACAACAGATGAAAGTGTGTTCATGAAATTCTACATGGTTGTAAGCACAATGTATAGGCACTCGCTGATCCAGCAAGGCACATCTGTAGGTGGACGAAAACACGTTTCTGCATATAGGCCAGAAGGATTTGATGCTGTGCACAGAAAAGGATGCATGCAGTGGATGAGAAAAAACACATTGGGTTTATGTGATTTATTTATTTATTTTAAAATATTTTGATAAGGCCAGTCATGTAAAAGTATTTCTGGGCAATGTACAACAACAACAAATACCCATAATATAATGATACAAATATATAATGTAAAGATACAAAAATAACAAAAACATGCTAAAACATAACCAATGGCCATCAGCCATGATAAGCTTCAGAAATGATCAAAGGCCCCCAAATTTGCCCTCCAAACCAGATACAATTTAGATGCAGATTTAAGCCAGATCAACTGCACTGAGAGAAAAAGATCTACCCATCTCCTCCTCCCCACAACAGTTCCTCCTGCCTCCTGAAAATACTGCATCTAGGGCAACTCCACATTAAAGGAAATCATGTGGCTTACCCTGGGCTTCTGTTGTCTCGTTTTTTGCCACGATTGTTATGGGGTGCATTACACAGGCAGAGAGGGGCGACCTTGTGTTTTGAATTGAATACTCCCCCTCCCTTCACTTTTATTGAGACAGCAACATCTAGTGGCAGAAGATCCTGCTTTTTCCTGGCTATTAGCACTTTAAAAGTGGTTATTTTCATACTGGGATTTCCATGGGAAACCACAGGCAGGGGCAGCCGAAGTTGCTGAGCACTCACCCCGCGAGCACATGCCAGCTGCCACTTTAACTCACACCCACAGACCAGGCATCACGAGTCCCCAGCAAGTGCTCACAAGGCTTGCGAGCACTCAGTGTCTGCCCATACTGGCCTGTTGAATTAATGGCGACCACCATTAATGCAGTGGAGAAAAATATGCATTTTTCTGAGCCTCCAAAAGTGCTCATTTCCCCTGGACACACTAATGGCGGCCATTAGTGTGGTAGAGGGAATTGTGCACCTTCCTGAGCCTCTGGAAAGTACACATTTTCCCCATCATGCTGATGGTGGCTGCCTTGCTCCAATGGGGGCCTTAAAGGCCCTCTTAACTTAAGGGTGCCTTAAGGCCTCCATTGGAGCAGGGAGGGAATCACTCTTTCTGGAGCCTCCAGAAAGTGCTCATTTTCTCCCACTGCATTAATGGAGGCCACCGTTAACACAGCGGGGTGGGGGGGAGGGCGTGATCCCAGAAGCCAGGACAGACCCATGCCCGAATACTTGTGGGGACTCACAAGCGCTCAGGCACAGGTATGTCTGAGCACTGAATGTGCCCAGTTGGGTCTATGACAACTGGATGCAGGGGAGTCTGCTGCCCTCATGGACCCAGTTGGATGCTTGTGAAATCCTAACTGTCGGGGATGTCCTGGTCATTCATGACATCATGTAATGGACTCAAAAACTTCTGTGAGTGGTCAATCATGAGCATGCAATAAACCCCTCATTTAGAAGAGCCCAGAGTCTGGAGACTCTGCTGAATAGGGTGAGCAGTGGTGTGTATGGGATTCCCCACCAAAATCTGGCGGAAGGATTTTCCATGTCTAGAAACTTGAAAATATGGCCGGTACAACTGCATGTAAAGCCTATAATAGAAAATGTTTTAGCAAGACCCTGTCCCCTAATTATAGCAAATGAAAACCATATATCTGAGATTATGCAGCAAAGTGACTTTGGTAAGGGTAGTAGAGGGAGGGCCTTTGCTTTTGTTTTGGCAATTAATTATAAATATCAAAATAGCAGAAAGTTTCTCTGCAGGCTGTCTTTGTTTTGGAGGAGCAATGACATGTACTCTAGGCAAGCTGCTCTAAGGCACAATGTTCCTTCATTAAAAAAAACACACCCAGAATCTCCAAGAGAGTAAACAGCTGAAGATCTGGGCAGTAGCTGTGCCTATTGTTATGTCATGGTATGGCTCTTAATTATCCTTGTGTCTAAATCACCGCCGTTTTAAAACTGAGTAAAATACAAATTAGGTGGTTGGTGGACACAGCAAGGAAGCACAACAAAACAATTTGTATTAGCAGCACGTCAGAATCAGTTGCCAATATAAGCAGTTGAAGCAGTATTTACTGGACAGGAGCTTTATGGAAGAAGAGCAGAGCCTCCCTAGCGCACATTTACTTATTTACCTGTTTCATATCTTTCTTTCTTTCTTTTGTATCAATTTTTTAATTGTTTTTTGAACATACATGACATAAAAGCTTTGCATAGGGGACATTACATCTAATGAAAAAGAAGGAAAGGAGAAAAGAAAAGGAGAAAAGAAAAAGAAAAAAGTACACACATCAAGGTTAAGTTGTATTTTTGGCTCTCTACACATCAAAAATGTACATTATATTCTCTCCTTATTTAATACATTTAACACAATAATCAAATTCTTTTCTTTCTTCTGAGTAAACTATGGCCTTAGCTAGACCTGAGGTTTATCCCGGGGTCGCCCCTGCCTGCTTCCGGGATCCCCTGTGTGTCATTTACATGAACAGAGATGACGCCGGGATAATCCCGGGATAAACCTTAGGTCTAGCTAAGGCCCAAATCTCATACACTGAATCCACAGACAAATACATCATTTTTCTCTGTTTCTTGAAAAAAAATCTATCAGAGGTTTCCATACAGGTATTCAGCTATTGTTTCATTTCTATACTGCCCAATAGCCAAAGTTACCTGGGTACCTCACTGCATTTAAAACCATAAAATCCAACTCAATAAAATACAATACAAACATTTAAAATTGTATAAAATTAAAACAAAAACCTCTGAAATAAAAACAAAAACTATTTCTGTTTAAGACAACAAGCTAATGAAATTTGGTACGGTGGTGGAGTGGCCAAAAGCAGTAGTGTGGTGACCCAAGAATAGGGAGAAGACTTGCTGAATTTGTTTGGGAAGTGCAGTGACAGTGGGATGATTCGTGGCATCTAAGATCACTTCAGCCACCAAGGTAACATTGTTAGGGTGAAAAGTAATGCATCTCTGTGTATTCTGTGAACAAAGATGCTTACCTCTACTGCCTGTCACATTGATTCTTCCAGTGTGCCTGAGCCCTCTACAGAGCAGGAGGGTTATTGCACTGGAAGGTGCGATACCTACCTTAGCATAGTCATCATTGCATTTAACTCCTTGTTGAATTATGGCCAGTGGGTCTATAATTCCAGAATCAATAACATTTGAATAATTCAGTCATTGTAATATTTCTTAGTTTTATGGTGGCTTCTTGACACTTTCCTGCTGAATTCCATTATTCATGTGTGGTGGTATGCTTTTTTTTTCTTTTTGGCACATTGGCTCAAATCAAAAAGCTTAATGCCAGACCTACAGATGATTGATATCCATGCGTTTTCAGTAATTCCCATGTCTGAGAGCAACTGGCGAGCATTTTCAAGGAGTGCTGGCTTACAATGCAATCCAATCAAGTTTACTCAGAAATAAGTCTCATTGGATTCAATGGATATTATTCCCTAGTTGAGTGTGTTTAGGATTGCACTGCAAGTGGGACTTGCTCCCAAATAAGTGAATCACTGCTTGCAGATGCCCCCAAATCCCTCTCTATTTGCCCCAGAATTTATAGAAGAGACTTCCATCCAATGTCATGTGAGAATATGTCTGCTAATGCAATGAGACTTCCCCTTCCTCTCCTCCACTCTGCACCCCATAACCCACACACACACACACACACCAAATCTGCTCCAAAGGTCCCCCAATCCTCTAGAGCAGTGGTCTTGAACAGGTGAGTTGTGACTAAAAAGTGGGTCACGAGATCAGTTTAGGTGAGTCAAGGCAAAGCTGTTGCCGCCATGTTGGGCATGGAGAAATGTTGGGCATGGGTCCCTTCATGTAGGTTGGGAGTCCAAGGTGGCTCTTGGGTCTGGACTAATTGAAGACTATTGCGCTGGAACATATATGGGGAGTGTACATGGTGCGGGGGGAGGGAAATCCATTCTACCAGTGATGTCCATTCTGCTGGCAGATGGACACAGTTGGATAAACGACAGGAAGATAGATATCTAAAGATTCTAAATTCAACCTGATAGGGAACATCCATTTCAAATACTGATTCCTCTGTGAATAGCAAGACTTTGAGATCAAAGCCTGTGATCAAAGCCTATTAAGGAGAGAGACAATAGAACAAGTCCATACTGGGGAGAAATGATTAATATGTGATAAAGGAAATAAAGAGCTATTTCAATGCTCCCAGTAGTTTGGTAGGCTTTAAGGTAATAGGCCTCCATTTTCAGTGGTTTTGCTGCTAGGATACTAGCAATTATAGAAAAATGCTGTAAAATCAGAAGCTTATTTTTGTCTATTGTTGTTATTGTCCAGCTCCATCTGATGCTCTGAACACATCAAGACTAGACATTTCAAGAAATTGTGGGTGATACATGAAACCAAGGGGTCTGTGCTTGACCAAAACGGGCTGCCTGTTAGGACTTCATGGACAGGGAGGGTCATATGAAGTTGGTAGAAAATGTACTCAAAAAAGTAATACATTGCTTTGCCTACTCTGGCCCTCAGATTTGAAATTCAGGACTTGTTTTGGAACATGTAGCAGACGATTCTGTGAAAACAGTATAATTGCAGCAATTATTTAGTTTTGCACGAGTCCAGATGATATGCCAACAACCCAACATTGGATTAAAACAAAATGAAGTTGTCTTACTTGAATATTCTTAATCACTACAGAAATGCATTTTCCATATGTGTCTTTTGTAATTCTAATAGTTCTGAAATCAGTCTTTACAAGTTACTTGGTGTTTTTAATGCCTTTTTGGTTAAAAGCTTATTAAAGTCAAAGGGATTTTAACAAACAAAACTTGGGAACATCAACCATTCTTCCAATTGTACCATTTTAAAAAATATTCTTGCATTATGTGTATATGTCCTTTGAAGAAAAGTTAATGGTGTTCACTATGTTTTTTAATAATATATCTGAGAAATGTTAAATCTGTTCCACATCAAAATTTCGTCTCAGCCAGTGCGATGGTTTAATGTTAATTAAAGAGAGAGAGAGAGAGAGAGAGGAGTACATTTTGTACATGCAGGTTCTGTTTTGAGTAATCCTTCAGCAAAACACATTTACCTGAATATTCATAGTCACTCAGAATGCAAGCTGACTCCATGAGGTCAACAAATAATTTTCACTGCAACCCCAACTTCCATCTGCAATAAATTTCACCAATTTTACATTATGGAGTAGACAGTTCAAAAAAGGAAGCCAAGTCAGTGCAGAAATGCCTCACATATTGGCTATTTGAGAAGGGTTGATCTATCAGTGAGCCAAGGATGCATATGGCTATTTACCACAATGACATCATCAACCAACACCCTTTTAGAAGGGAGATCCAATATGCAAGGGCGTGATGGAATTATAATCTCTTTTTAAACCTGTATTTTTAATTTGCAAATGAAGAATTAAATGACCTATCAATTAATGATTTCACTCTAGCTCTCAGAGGACACAATAACCCACAACCCTGTCTTGAATTGAGTTCTCCCTCTCTTTGTACACATTTTTCTAGAACTTTCCAGTGATTGTCATATTGAAGCAAATTTGACATCACACCAATATTTAATTACATTCTTAACTACTTTCATCATACACACCTCTGGTTACACTGGAGACAAACAGCACTCTTAATACCACTGAAAGAGTACTTGCACTTTCTTATTTTTGTCCCACTGAGACCTTTTGATCAAACAGGTTTTTGAAACAATACAAAAACCTGACAAACCTCCTAAAGAAAAGTGAAAGTATATTTTATATACTTATAATATACTTATTATATTTTTATACACTAAAAATATAATAATTTTCTGGCCTTTTGTGTCACCCCAAATCAGTTGCCTGAGGTAACTGCCACACTCTGGTAGAACAGCTACCTCAGGCACCTGATTTCAGGTGTCACAAAAGGCCAGAAAATTATTTTATTTTTAGTGTATTTTTACTCGCTGGGAGAAACACTTGTAAGATTTTCAGCCTCTGGTGGCAAAATAACTTCACCCACCTTGGGTACCATGCACTTTGACATTTTGGGGGCATCATTTGTACTTTTGTCTCAGGTAAGAAAATGTCTAAAGGTCTTCACTTCCTACCTTGGGGCAGGGAAAGGTAAAGATAACTGTAGAGGCAGCTTTGTGCCCTTCAAGCTCCTGGAGGCCTTTTCCTCATTGTTCTTCTTCCAGGGGCTCTGCTTTGCCTTTCACCTACCCCAAGGGGCATTTCTTCATCACACTGAAAGGAACTTCCAAATGAAAGAAATAGGTGTTTACTTTCATGCTACTGTTAAGATTTGTACTAGTTCTTAAGGGCCATTTAAGCATTTGAAAAGGAAAAACTCTGGAGTTTGTTTCTATACTTCCATGATGAAATCTGAAAGGAGAATTACATTCAATGCTAAAAGTCGTGGGGGGGGGGGGCTGGCTAGACAATATATAGTGATAGATTATGCCTTTAGTTACATTTCACCCTACCCAACTGAGGTTTCATACGTAACCAAGGAAAGTATTTGGCCCAAGGTGTCAACAAGTCTAGAAAGAGACCAGGATGAATAACCTATGCTGCTTGACAGCTGCAAAAACAATAAAGCATTGGGTTAGAAATAAATAACTAGTTAATGTCTCTCCCCGCCCTCCCCGCTCCTCAGAGAGTTTAGCAGTGAACAGATGGTGCTAAGATGCTATTGCATCTCAATGTCACCTCAGATAATCCTTCTAAAAGTTTTCAGATACCTCAGAAATATCCTCCTGCCAACTTCATCTGCTAATGCAGAGATTAAATTCTAGTTCGGCAAGAGCAATTTTGACAGTTAAAAGAAAAAAAATCAATGGTCTTTGTGATTTCTTTAAGCTAACAAATAGCACTGGAAGGCTACTCAAGGTTAGGTGCTTATTAAAAATGGATATTCAAATAGTCGTGGTGGGAATATAATGTTACCTCCTTGTGGCACAGGACAAAAGACATCGTCTGAGAGAGACTCTGATAGCTCTTTTCACAATAGCAATCTCACAAACCCTGACGTGTTCCCTAGCTGTCCTGGCTTTTCTCCCAAATGGACAGCTTTCTATAATGTTTCTTCATCCATGCTTGCTTTGCTGAGGAAACTTTCTGGGAAGTGATGTAATGTAAGATTCTAACCATATTTTATGCTTCAAGGCCAGTTCACTGGGTTAGTAAACCAGGTCCTTTGTTAGCGGATCATATATTGGGTCCCATGATATTCCTGCATTCTTCTTGCAGACTTCTCTTCCTGAAGGTCTCAGATCTTAGGAATTCTGTACTCAAGAGACAAGCCACTTTTTAAAAGGAACAGTAATTTGGCACTTCAGATATGGGATGTAGCAACAACTGGATACTCATATTCCTCCTCCTTCACGTCCCGCTTCTCGCTCTTGTCGTGACTTGCAATCTATCAATTATGAGGCTTTTTCCCAGTCTCTAGCCTCCTCCCTTCCTTCTGTCTGTTCGGCTGTCTCCTTGGACTCAGCTGTCTCCTTCTTTAATTCCTCCTTATCTTCAACTCTTGATAATCTTGCTCCATCTACAACTCGGATAGCTCGCCCTTCTCAACCCCAACCGTGGCTCACCTCTTCCAGCCGCTACCTTCGCTCTTGTTCCCGGGCAGCTGAACGCCTTTGGCGTAAGACCAGGGACCGGGCAGACTTTGTCCATTACAAATTTGTACTCTCCTCTTTCTCTTCTGCCATCTCACTGGCCAAACAGCAGTACTACTCAACGCTGATCCAATCAAATGCTAGGCATCCTCAGCGGCTCTTTGCGTCCTTCAATTCTCTTCTGAAGCCTAATCCGCCATCTCTCCCCGCCTCTCTGTCTGCTAATAACTTTGCCTCTTTTTTCAATGCTAAAATCCAAACTATCCGCTCTGATCTGGCCAGCTCTGCTCCTCTTCCAGTTCCTGTTCCTCATCTGTCAGCTCCTCCTGCAAATTTCTCTGCGTTTTCTTCGGTCTCTGCGGATGAACTGTCTACAATACTGCGCTCTTCGAAGCCTTCCACTTGTTCTCGTGATCCGATTCCTTCTCGCGTCTTTATTAATCTTATTCCTGCTACCCTCCCTTCCTTGCTACATATTATTAATCTTTCTCTGTCCTCTGGTTCATTTCCTTCTGCTTTTAAACATGCTACAGTCTCTCCCATTCTCAAGAAACCTACTCTTGATAGGCTATCTCTATCTAACTACCGACCTGTCTCTTTGTTGCCGTTTGTTTCAAAGATCCTGGAGCGTGTGGTCTACTCTCGCTGTCTTGACTTTCTTTCTAGTAACTCTGCTTTGGATCCATTTCAATCTGGATTCCGTCCTCTGCATTCCACCGAAACAGCCCTTACTAAGATCACCAATGATCTCCTTACTGCCAAGTCTAAAGGCCATTATTCCGTTCTTATTCTCCTTGATCTAACTGCAGCCTTTGACACGGTTGATCATGATCTTCTCTTAGATTCCCTTCATGACCTTGGATTTTGTGGCTCTGTCTATAACTGGTTTGCCTCCTATCTAGCGGGTCGCTCTTTCAGCGTGTTGGCTAATGGCAGCTCGTCTTCCTCCTTTCCCCTTTCAGTAGGGGTTCCGCAAGGCTCGGTGCTTGGCCCGTTGTTGTTTTCCTTATACATGTTGCCCTTGGGCAAGCTTATTCAATCTCATGGCCTCCAATATCATCTGTACGCCGATGATACACAACTATATCTGTCATCTCCGGAACTTTCTCCTGATGTTCACGATCGTATCTCGGCATGTCTTTCAGATATCTCAGCTTGGCTGCTTCATCGTCGCTTGAAGCTTAACATGGCAAAGACTGAATTGCTTGTTTTTCCTCCTAAACCTTCTCCTCATCTCTCATTCTCTCTTACTGTCAATGATGTTACGCTTACTCCGGTCAAGGAAGCTCGTAGCCTTGGCTTTATCTTCGACTCCTCGCTCTCCTTTATTCCTCATATTGAGGCAGTAGCTAAATCTTGTCGATTTTTCCTGTATAATATTGCCAGGATTCGATCATTTTTGTCTGTCTCTTCTGCCAAGACGCTTGTTCATGCACTGGTTATTTCACGGTTGGACTACTGCAACCTTCTTCTCTCTGGCCTTCCTTCTTCTCACATCAGTCCGTTGGTTTCTGTTCACCACTCTGCCGCAAAGATCATCTTCTTGGCTCGCCGCTCCGACCATGTTACTCCGCTTCTGAAATCTCTTCATTGGCTTCCAATTCACTTCAGAATCCAATATAAACTTCTCCTGTTAACCTTCAAAGCTTTTCACGGTCTAGCTCCTTCCTATCTCTCCTCTCTCATCTCACACTATTGCCCCGCTCGTGCTCTTCGCTCCTCTGATGCCATGTTTCTCGCCTGCCCAAGGGCCTCTACTTCCCTTGCTCAGCTTCGTCCATTTTCGTCTGCTGCCCCTTACGCCTGGAACGCTCTTCCAGAACATTTGAGAACTACAAGTTCAACCACAGCTTTTAAAGCTCAACTAAAAACTTTTCTTTTTCCTAAAGCTTTTAAAACTTGATGTTGTGCAGACTTCTACTGTTACTTTCTACTGTTAGTTTTTCCCTACCCAGTGCCTGCTTACCCTACCCTGTACCTGTTTGCATTCTCTTCCCCTCCTTATTGTTTTACTATGATTTTATTAGATTGTAAGCCTATGCGGCAGGGTCTTGCTATTTACTGTTTTACTCTGTACAGCACCATGTACATTGATGGTGCTATATAAAATAATAATAATAATAATAATAATAATAATAATAATAATAATAATAATAATAATAATGCCCAAGATGCCCACATGGTGCCAAGCTACAGGATTTGGGTTGAGAATCTATAGGTCATCCTATGCGTTCAGCACTGAAGCACAGAGAACATAAGAAAAGCCATGCTGGATCATACCAAGGGTCCATCTAGTCCGGCACTCTGTTCACACATGTAAACCAGCTGTCGACCAGGGACCCACAAGCAGGATATGGTGCAACAGTACCCTCTTATCCATGCTCCCCAGCAACTGGTGTATATAGGCTTACTGCCTCTCATACTGGAGGTAGAACACTGGAGGCTGCAGTGCTATGAGTCATTCAAGTGACATCATGAATTTGAATGGACTTGTAATGATTAAGAGAGGCAATTCAAGTTAAGTATCAGAACAATCCTATGGGTGACTAGTCCATAGGATGGAGTACTCCATATGTCATGCAGGGTGGGAGGAACGATGGAAGTGTTTTTGCCTCCACCTTAAAACAGATTCAATTAATTATTATTGCTGTGTCCTGTTAAAAAGGAAGTTAGCAGAGAAAAACAAAAACAAAAGCTGAACAGAAACATCATTTACCAGACCTACATGCATACAAAAGGCTAAAAAAGAGACCACACCCTTCCTTTTGTGAAAAGAAAAGAGGTTTACTCACAAGAATTCTTGCACCTATAAATGCAGGTGCAGTGTAGGGTTTCAAGAGAGTTGGTTTGGTCCATTTTGTGTTCCTTTACACAGGCAGGAGTGACAGAGCAAACAATGGTGGAAGGTCAGGGGGGAGGAAGGGGAGGAGCAGATCACACTGTAGGTATAGAGATCCTAAGGCTAGCTATGTCCCAGATTCCCATGCATTAACTAGCTAATTGCAGCACTGCCATCTTTCTGTAACTTGCTGACTCCCAACAAAAGAGCATTTAGACTCTAAATTTTAGAACTAGAAAGGGCTCTAGCCCATCTACCTGGTTTACCTGGCAGCGCGCTGGAATGGAGAGGCGTGTGGATTAGCAGATTCATGGTCTTTTCTCTCCCCTCCCTACCCACTGGCATGCCCCTTTCCAGCCTCGCCAGCCTCAAACGAGGTCACAACAGCCACCATGGATGGATGGGGCTGGGATATCACTGCTCAGATGCCCCTTTGAGGTTGTGGCTCTGTGTATGGCCTCAGGTGAAGGGGGAATCCACCATGTACTATGACCCCTGAGATGTCCTCCCAAAGACCATGGGATCACACGGTTAGTGGCTATTTGACTAAGTTAAGTGACATCCCCCAGTCCCTTTGGAGAGTCTTCCTTAACCTTCTCCTTATGATGGCATCTGAGGTGTGTCACTAGGCTGGCCAAATTACACAGGTGTCTAGCTCTTCCAGCTTTACCACTGGCACTAATTCACCCCAAATACCTAGAATCACCAGATGCCACTACCTACTGGGTTTTTTAAGCAATTAATTTTTATAATGTGATTTTCTCTAATAATAATAATCTATATAAATAAAAATGAAAAAGACCGTTCGTTACTGTCGTTATATCTCCGAAAGTTCTTCACCGATTGCTTTGAAATTTTGACACAGCGTTGCATTCGAATACGCGAGCGTTGTTATGTAACTATGTTCTCTATGGGGTCAAAGGTTTGTCTTAAAATCGAAGAAATAGGCCTCCTCAAAACCAGTCCTGCTGATCATTGTGACATCACCAACCAGTAGGCCAATCCGCTGCCTCTGCCTCCTCTCCTATTTGCTTGTACTCTCGCAATTGGCTGAGTGAATATAGATGTCACACCTGTGACAGTTACACGTTCTGAGGAAAGGTAACTGCCAGGAGTTTCCAGTAACCTCCTCACCGTAAAAACATGCTTTTATATCTCCGAAAGTTCTTCACCGATTGCTTTGAAATTTTGACACAGCGTTGCGTTCGAATACGCGAGCATTGTTATGTAACTATGTTCTCTATGGGGTCAAAGGTTTGTCTTAAAATCGAAGAAATAGGCCTCCTCAAAACCAGTCTTGCTGATCATTGTGACATCACCAACCAGTAGGCCAATCCACTGCCTCTGCCTCCTCTCCTATTTGCATGTTCTCTCCTATTTGCTCTTATAGGTCATTGTGACATCGCCAACCAGTAGACCAATCCACTGCCTCTGCCTTCTCTCCTATTTGCATGTTCTCTCCTATTTGCTCTTATAAGTCATTGTGACATCGCCAACCAGTAGGCCAATCCACTGCCTCTGCCTTCTCTCCTATTTGCATGTTCTCTCCTATTTGCTCTTATAAGTCATTGTGATACCGCCAACCAGTAGGCCAATCCACTGCCTCTGCCTCCTCTCCTATTTGCATATTCTCTCACAATTGGCTGAGTGAATATAGATGTCACACCTGTGACAGTTACACGTTCTGAAGAAAGGTAACTGCCAGGAGTTTCCACTAACCTCCTCACCGTAAAAACATCCTTTTTTAAAAACCAAACAATCTGCTTTACTTCATCCAAATAATGCCTCGCAGAAGATCACACTTAGGTTGTCGTACTCGCAGAGCGGAAGCACTGCGACGAGAAATTGCAAATCAGACTGAGGAAGAACGGGCATCAGCAAACGAGAAAAAAAGAAAAAGAATTCCTCAAATACGTGCCAAGGAACCAGCCAAGCAACGTTCAGCCAGACTTGAGGATGCACGGTTGCGAGCACAGCAATCGCATTCTACAGCTTCAGATCTGCTTTGTTCTCAACAGAATGAACGCGACAGGCTGAGAGGGGCTGAAAGACGTCAACGAGAAACAGCACATCAGCGTCAAACACGACTCCGTGGTAAACAATCACACGATTACAATCGCCTTGCATTCCGGTACAACCCAGCTGATGATTATAGTTTGAGGTGGCATGTTCTCATCGGCACTATGACTGAAGTGTGTCCTTATTGCAAGGCTCTTAAATTTAATGGAGAAACAAAAGGAATGTGTTGCGCTGCTGGAAAAATTAAACTGCCTCAACTTGGAGAACCACCAGAGCCATTACAAACTTTGCTTGCCGGATATACCGCAGAATCAAAGCATTTCCTATCTAACATCAGGAAATACAACTCATGCTTCCAAATGACTTTGTTCGGCGCAGAAATCATCACAGCTCCATTTATGCCAACTTTCAAAGTCAAAGGACAAATTTATCATAAAGACGGCTCCTTCCTTCCGTTTCAAGATAGTCAACATAAATTCCTACAAATGTATTTCATTGGTGATGGCAATGATGAATTGAATGCACGCTGCGGAATTTATACCGGCATAAAAAGGTCCATCGTTTCAAAATTGCAACAGCTACTTCACGAAAAAAACCATTTAGTACATTTGTTCAAAACAGCAATTGACATGATGCCATCTGATACACACAAGATTGTTATTCATGCTGACAAAACGCCTGCTGGAGAACATGTGCGAAGATTCAATGCTCCCACTATAGACGAAGTGGCAATTGTTATAGTCGGAGATCAATCTTGACAGGACCTTTCAAAGGTGAAGATGTCCTCATTCCTCGCATTCCTATGATTCCAACAGATATGCCATTTCAGTTTAAGAGATTGCAATTCCCCATTCGATTGGCGTTTGCAATCACCATCAAC
Organism: Elgaria multicarinata webbii; assembly: GCF_023053635.1. Classification (NCBI taxonomy): domain Eukaryota; kingdom Metazoa; phylum Chordata; class Lepidosauria; order Squamata; family Anguidae; genus Elgaria; species Elgaria multicarinata. The sequence goes on from NC_086173.1 coordinate 78,470,883, forward strand.
AAAGCTCAGGGCCAATCTTTAGAATTGTGCGGTTTAGATCTAGACACAGATTGCTTCTCACATGGACAATAACATGTTGCGTGTTCTAGAGTCGGCAAACCAGACAATCTCTATATCTACACAGACAATGGAACGACTAAAAATATTGTATATCCACAAGCATTGTGAAATTAAACATATTAGAAACATCCGCTTTGTCTTTTCTTTCTTTTCAATTTAACCAGACTGAGCCACAGCAACGCGTGGCAGGGTACAGCTAGTACACAATAAAAAGAGAGGAGCACTGTAACTAAAAGTAGAACAAAAACTGGCTGGAGCAAATTCTACCTTATTAGGTAGTAGGTCCTGCACTGATTCTATTTGTGGGATTATCATTCCCTTGTACTGACTGCAATTTTCTATCCTTTCTTTCTAAAGCTATGAATGTATACACTCCTTCTTGCCCCCTGATTTTCAGAAAGACACTATTAAGGCCAAAACAGACATTACTTTAAATCTTTTTCTAGTACCTTTGTCTTTTATTCATTTATACTCTAAAATAGGTGTAGGAGCAGATATGGATTTTAAAGCCACCCTACTCGCCACATTAGGTTCTTAATCCAGTTCAGGAGCAGTGCATCTATTTTCAATGAAAGAGAAAGGGGCGGAAAGATGTACAGATAAAAAGTAATGTCTGTTTTAGCACCAACACTCCATTTTCCCCAGGAAAATTGCCACAAAAAAGCTGGATGAAACTTCTCACTTTTCAAGAAAGAAGCTGCAAAATCATCTCCCTGCTCTATTTACTGTGAGGAAATTCTTCTTTTTCCTCTAGGCAGGTTTGCTTCACCTTCTGTGGAATTTACGTCTCTGCAGAAGAAGCACAACCGCAAATAATATATTTATTATGAAAAGCTGAGAATGCTGGATGCATGTTCTTACAGTTGAACAATCTCCTCATTCAATTAACTTCAACAGAAAATGCAACTCATCCATATAAATGCCAGGTTCTCTGACTGCAAATGACATTTTCATGCACTCCTCTTGACTGGAGTTCCACCTGCCATTAATCAGATTTATGAGGAAAGCAAGTCAAAAATATTTAAGAACCCTTTGCCCTCTTCCTACGCTGATCCCTTATCTGTATATTCATCAGGTTTGGACAATGGAAAGAGTAAGAAATCACATGCATGCACACATGCACACAGGCACACACACATACACACAAATCCCAGTTGATAGATCCCAGAGAGTATTTAATTAATAAATATGCCAACTGAAGTTTTAGATGGACGCTATCACAAGGTGCCATTTGAATGCAGACTATGCAGCTGTGGCCAACATCAAGTGGAAGACATTGTTCACTACATGTTAATTTGCTTTCTGTATAGGGACCCAAGAGAGAGATTGCTGAAACCCTTGTTAACACATGGATATGGGAATGGCCTTGCAGAACAAGTTCATTTTCATTTGAGTGATACCAAGTTATGTGACATATAAAGTGGCTTTGTTTGCTCTGGCAGCAAAAAATATCAGGAAGAGAGAACTAGACAAAATTGCCATAAACTGCTATGGAAATGCAGACTGCTAAGGTGAAGATGTGTTTTAGTTATGGCAAATCCTAAGTTATCTATATAATTTTTTATTGTTCAAAATATGTATATTACTGTATATATGTATAAATATTTTCTTTTGATGTATTTGTCATGGCCTTTGGCTAGTACAATAAACTTTGAGTTAAGATTAACAAATGCATAATAGAGAACTGAGAATAAATCAGTGAAATGTCCTACCTCGTGGTATTTAGTGTTTTCCTCACTGATGTGATGTATACATTTGTCATCTCTTGTCATCTCTTGGCTAATTAATATGCAGAAAATTAATGCTATTTCTGCAGATAGCATTAATTGCAGTATGTGATTTGTAATGCACTTTTTGATTTACACAACATCCTGGGTGGTATTTCACAGAGAGAAGCAGTGAAAGTGATGAATCCTCACCCAAATGATTTCTTATGGCCTACTGTTTATTATACACCTACACTTTCCTTGACAGAGAACAACATGGTAGACATGGCTGGACAGCAGTGACATGGCTTCCAGCACGGAACTGCAAGCCAATTGAGAGTAAGGGGACTTAGCAAGAAAATGTCACTCTGGAAGACAGAAACAAACTTCAAAGTGATCTTGATAGGCTGGAGTGCTGGGCTGAAAACAACAGGATGAAATTTAATAGGGATAAATGCCAAGTTCTACATTTAGGAAATAGAAACCAAAGGCACAGTTACAAGATGGGGGATACTTGGCTCAGCAATACTACAAACGAGAAGGATCTTGGAATTGTTGTAGATTGCAAGCTGAATATGAGCCAACAGTGTGATATGGCTGCAAGAAAGGCCAATGCTATTTTGGGCTGCATCAATAGAAGTATAGCTTCCAAATCACGTGAGGTACTGGTTCCTCTCTATTCGGCCCTGGTTAGGCCTCATCTAGAGTATTGCGTCCAGTTCTGGGCTCCACAATTCAAGTAGGACACAGACAAGCTGGAGCGTGTTCAGAGGAGGGCAACCAGGATGATCAGGGGTCTGGAAACAAAGCCCTATGAAGAGAGACTGAAAGAACTGGGCATGTTTAGCCTGGAGAAGAGCAGATTGAGGGGAGACTTGATAGCACTCTTCAAATACTTAAAAGGTTGTCACACAGAGGAGGGCCAGGATCTCTTCTCGATCCTCCCAGAGTGCAGGACACGGAATAATGGGCTCAAGTTAAAGGAAGCCAGATTCCAGCTGGACATCAGGAAAAACTTCCTGACTGTTAGAGCAGTATGACAATGGAATCAGCTACCTAGGGAGGTTGTGGGCTCTCCCACACTAGAGGCATTCAAGAGGCAGCTGGACAACCATCTGTCAGGGATGCTTTAGGGTGGATTTAGCTCCTCTTTAGCTCCTGCAGCTTTAAATGTTGTGATGAAGAGGGAATTTCACCAGGTTCTGCATGCATACAAATGACACCTGCTGAAAATCCATTTTCTCTACTACTGTTAAAGATACAGGAGCTCTGACCTCCTTTCCATATGGTCACCCTAATTAGTATACACAAGTAAAATATTTCAATTTCAGTCAAGCCTCAATTGTAACATACCAAGTAACAGAGAAGCTCTAGGGATCAGCAACCTGGGCCATGGGAATTGCAACATCTCCGTGCTGTGGAGATTGTGCAAACCAGGTCAGACTTGATTCTGGGATCTTCATTCCATGCGATGAAGGGCTCTACTTGTGGAAGTTATTATTGGGGATTCCCCCTCTGCCCCACATCACAGCTCACCCTATTCAGTAGGTCCTCCTTGCTCTCTGTGTAGCATTTTCAGGGTGGGTGAGTGGCGGGGTGCTGTGGGAAGGAAGGGGTGGTGAAGTCCACTGTTACCAGCATGGTTGATCCAGCTTAGAGCTGGATCCAACCCAAACTATATTCGTTTGTTTTTGTCAAAGCAGTTAAAGCAAGCCAGATGATGTCATTGTTGCCAAAGTCAACTGTTGAAATAAAAAGTAACAAAAGCTAAAGCTCTCAAAGGGTCTAAATCCTAATTTGAGCATTTATCAAAGGCAAGATGCAATCTAATATGTTTTACAAATGTGAAAAATGCTGTTTCTCTAAACCTCGCTCAAAAAGGAACAGACATGATGTTAAGTATGCTGTGCCTTTAACACATTCATTTTTCAAATGACATATCAGAATACAAAAATATTGACTGTTATTTAAAGTCTCTTTTTCAGTGATCTCAGAGGTCACAGCAGGATGTTCTTCACAGCTGAAAAATCCTCAAGCAGAAAAATTAACAGCATGGCCAAGATGAATTCTTCTAGCAGAATGCCATTATTTACTTAGGTGCGATCTTAAATAATTCCCAAAACGGTATCCAGGAAATGTCATAGTGTTGTTCACTACACTATAGTATAAATATAGGCAACACTGGGAAGCATCTAGTGAATGGAAGGAACTTCTATTCATGGAACAAAAATTGCACTCCCAAAAGGGATCCTTCTGTGAGTGGAATCCCCTTCTATGCATGATGTTGACAGTAATGGATGCTGCCCTCCATGAATAATAGCTGATACAATGAAGCACAGAATAATTTGATTTAGCAACTTTTTAATTCTAGCTAAAAGCTCCTACTGCCAGTAAGTGCATCTTAGGAGAAGTATTTCAACTTTTTTCGAATGGGTAGAAACTGCATAAAAGCCAAGAAACACCAAAAGAGCCGTGGTAATGGGAAAGATTTGTAGGGGGAGTTCAAAGGCCCAGGTTAGAAGTCTAGAAGGACTGGGTTTGGCCCCCAGATAGGGTGGCTACTTATGAATCCCCCCCCAAAAAAAAGATGAAAAAAGGATAAAAGAAGTCACTAATTTGCAAAAAAAAATATATGAGCCAATTTATATGTATATCTGCAAATTTAGAAATTGCTATTATAATTTAAATAGAAATACAGTACATGTCACCATAGTGGGGAAGAGTGGGACCAGGTGACCAGTACACCTGTCTGTTCAGCCTGCTGATGTTGATGGGTAACTTCAAGGCCCAGAGCTTCATTCAGAAGGTTCTTTATCTTTAAGACGGACTTAAACTGGGGCCATAGCTTGACGGGGTGAAACCCTGGGGCGCCCCAGGATCTCGCCCTACCATTTAGGCCCGGTTTTTCTGTGGTTTTGGGCTGAGCCCTAGACTGCAGAACATGTGGCTGAGCACCATGATTTGTCACAGCTCCTCACGGTTCCTCACAAGGAGCTGGGAAGCTCTGCGCCCATTGGGGGTGGGGCAGGGGAGCAGGGAAAATAACTTTTTTTAAAAAAACAACAACCCACCTACCTTCTGCACACAAGCGCTCGTGCACTGCTGCCTCTTTAAAAATTAAAAATGACGGGCATGACACCTCTCCCTCTAAGGTCGTCACGTGCCACATGTAAACAGAGGGGGATCTCATGATAAAAACATCACGAAATCTTCACCCCTCCATGGTGCAATAACAAGTGGGTCTAGCTAAGGCCTGGATGCCTCTTCAAACAGACTGGGGCATTTATGCCTGTAATGTTGTGTAAATGGCTCCCTTACAACTGCTACTTATGCAATATGATCTTCCTAGAAATTCCTGAACAGCTATTGTGCAAAAATGGTGGCTCACTAGGAGGATGGATGTCCCCTCAGGAGCTCATCAGGAGCTTGCTAGGCCGTCAAGCAGCTCACACCCTCATCAGTACCTATAGGGTGACCAACTGTCAGGGTTTCCCCGGATTTGTCCTGGTTTTTGTTCTTTCCATGGTGTCAGGGGGGATTTTCTGTAATTTTCAATAATGTCCTGGAATGACACACCTTCCTCTTTAAGGCTGCCATTAGCATGGCAGGAGGGAATGACATGCGTTCTTGAGGCACATCATTCCCCCACCCCGAGCTCCAATTGAGGTCTTAAAGGGGAAAGTGGGTCATTCGTGGACATTATAGAAAAGGCCCCAATTGGAGTGGATGGTGGTGGTGCAGAATGAAATCCTTTCCCCTCCTCCACTCCAATCGGGTTCTTTAAGGTGGCGGGGGAATAGCGTACTTTCTGCAGGACTCAGAAAGCTGCTTCCCCACACACACACTAGGTGTCCTCTTTTTTGGTTTCCCAAATATGGTCACTCTAGTACCTATGATGTATGATTATACATACATTTCATATGTATTCATTGAAATTTATATATTCAAATCTGTGGAGCCATTTTTTTCTTCCTTTTCCCCTTGGTTTTGTTGAAATTTTATAATAAAATTATTTTTTAATAAATCAAATAAATTAATACGAAAAACAGCAGTGAGCCACCAAGAATCCCTGGGCTGTTGTAGCCAGTTAGGCCATAGTTAGATTGTTTCAGAAACAAGAGGATCTATTTCCTGAGTTTGTGAAACATCTCCTCAGCAAGGCAGGAGACTGACCCAAGTCCCCTTCTATTCAAGGTGCACCTCAATCCAGAGGATGCAGTTTTGGAGAATCAGTTTTGGAGCTGGAGAAAGTGCAGAGAAAGGCACTAAAATGACCAAGGGAGTGGAATAACTCCCCTATGAGGAAAGGTTTGGGACGTTTTAGCTGAGAAAACTTATTTGGACCTATTTACTAATCAAGTCATATATTTATTGATTGGGAGCTTTTGTGATCACCACATTTGGGATTTCTCAGCATGAAGATGCTTGCCTAGGCATGCACATCTGGTGCCAAACCCAAACTGCTTGATTTTGCATTTGCTCAGATGCTTCACTTAGGCTGCAATCCTAAAGCAGGTATTTTTGCATTCGGTTGGCTGAGGAGCCCTTAGAAGCAGCATATGTGCTACTGCCTGGTGGAGAGGGATGCCTGCCAGCAAGATGCCCCCTTATACCACTGGCAGCAGCCTGAGACAGCCACAGAAAATTCTGCAAGCATGAATGTACCACTGGTTACATTGGAGCTGGCAGAGGCAGCTGAGCATCACCTGACATACATCACAACAGGGGTATGGCGATTTTCCTATATATTTGTGTTCCCAACATGTTTTGAGAGACTTCTCTTTGTCAAGGGCAAATGATACAAAAAGAACCACCTCCCATCCTGCCCACAGCAAGCTGCAGGTCTTTTGAAATGGTGGTAGCTCTGCCATGGAAACTCCTCCACTACCACCACCGTAGAATTGCTCCGCCCACCTCACTTTCCCAATCCCCCTTTCCCTCTGCTCTCTCCTCAAATGGCAGGATACAAGCCCCTCAGGGCACAGGCATATTATTCTACTCAAGGGCTGGAGAATCACTTTCAGCTTCAGGACCGAATTCCATTTTGGTGGAGCTCTTAAAGGCTGAGTTTCAGTGGTTGGCATGCCTGAAGGCCAAAGGGGAAGGGGCCAAAACTGCCAGCATATTTTAGCTTAAAGTTCTTACTGACAGTGGGCCTGTTCAGGCAGCACCGCTAACCCTTTTTGCAGCAAGTGGTTATTAAACATGTTTAAACCATGGTTATGTAGCCACCATAGTTAGAAATGGTTCACACGACACAGACCTAAGGTTTATCCTGGGATCGTCCTGAGGTCATCCCTCTTCATGTAAATGACACACAGGATATCCCAGGAGCAGGCAGGGATGACCCCGGGACGATCCCAGGATAAACCTTTGGTCTAGCTAAGGCTTAAGTCATGGTTCAGATAACATGCTAAGCCATTACGTTTAGTTCAAAATCCTTAACCATCATGGTTTAACGTGTTGTCTGAACAGGGCCAGTAGCTAAGCCTTAGGAGAGGCATTTCAGGAAACCACAAAATAATCAATGATTGGGAATTTTGGAAGGTCTGAGATTCAACACTTATGTTCTTTAGGATGCTTTTAATTTCTTTTCTTTTCTTTTTTTTTACTGTAGGAAGTCTCTCTCAATTATCTGAAAATCTAGGACTAAGCTACTCATTTCATGCAGTCCTGTGTACTGGCTTTCCCCCAATCTTTGGATGTTCTAAATGTAAACTTAATTGTTAACTTAAGTAAAAAAAAATGGCAGGAAAGAGAGTCTTTGCCCTCGGAGATTTTCCTGAGAAAAATCACTTCCAAACTGCTCTTCATGGAGGAAAATGAGTTTCCGTGATGGGAGAACAGCAGCTTGTTAACACTGAATTGTGGGGTGGGGGGATGGAGGGTGGACAGTTAAGTAGCCCCTCTCCCCAGCCAGCCTTTCACTCAAGAGCGCAGCCGCTCAACACAGGCAAAGTTCCAGGCAACTATGTGAAACATGCAGTTTGGTCAGAACAGAGACTGTGGAATTCAAAAGCTGACTTTGTGGAGAAAGCTCAAGTAAACAGACAACAAATATCACTGGTAAAGCACAGAAGAATAAAATGTTTCCCCATTGAGCTCATTTGCAATAAGCTTGTACTAAGTTTTGTTAAAATACAGTTACTGAGTGTGAATCCTTGGAGAGAAATCATAGCTGAGTGGTAGAGAACGTGCTTTATGTACAGAAGGCTCCAGTCTAGCAACGGCCTTGGTCTGCTTCTGAATTGACATGCTTACTTTTAAATAGACTTAAAATAGGTAAGAATCCCGTGTTGCTCCTGCCCACTCTGCCTTTGCCCCCATCCACAAATGGAATGTTGTCCCGAGATTCTTGCCAGATTAGAATTCGGCCCTTGAACTGAAAAAGGTCCTCACCGCTGACATAAAGGGGCTAGGGATGGGTGAACTTACTCATCCCGGTCTAGCACCCCGCACGTTGATCCCCTGATGGCCTCCCACCCGTTGGCATGCAGTGTGCCCAACAACCAGCAACTGGTTGCCCATCCCCTCAGCGAGCTGCCATTTCCCCCACAAAATGGTGGCTCGTGTTTCTCCGTAAATTTAACGTTGCATAAATGGTGTCTGTAAAGGGACCATCTACGCTACATGTCAAGCAGGCACAACATTTCAAGAAGCCATTCTTGATTAACCAGCCACAGCTTTTATTGGCGTTCTGGTTTTGTGTGTTTTTTTTTTTTAAAAAAAATGAAACACTTTTAATATGATATTGTATTCTTTTTATCTTTTATTGTTCAACACTCTGGAATCTGTTTAGACGTGGAGCGGTTTATAAATATTAGAAATTAAATAAATAAATAAATTTTCAGTCTCTGCCACTATTTTATTTTCCAACTGACAATCCGTATTCTGTGACTACTGAGCATGCATACCCCAAGCAAGGTGATACCTCCCTCTTGTTTCTCAGAGGTCTCATTTTGGCATTCGGTCAGCACTCAGCACCTGAGTTTGCTATTATAAGGAGTGAAGTCTTTGGATTCAACAAGTCCATAGCCCCTTTCTCAAGAAACTCCCTACTTCCCTACACCCACTCCTCATCCCATGGGCAATTTGGAGCACGAAGAGAAGACCTAATGATATTCGGTTACAGTGTTTGATGGTGGTGCAGTGTTACCCCATGTCAGTACCAGAGACAGTTGCATTTTATTTTTCTCACTGTAACCTCTGAAAAAGTGGGGCTGCAGCAAGCACACTTTACTACGTCTAGGGTTATGTTGCTATGCTACAACTCTGCATTAGCCACTTGCTATGAAAATGATGTACTTTTAATGTGTGTGTGTGGGATAGAAACGTGCGCACACACTTGAAAATCTTGTCCTTGCTAGAAGATATCTAAGGCATCAGACTGATGACTCACTGTTCTTTTCAACATTTAGGAAGATCACTGCCACTTTCGCAAGAAAAAACATACTCAGTTCTCCCCAAGATATGTGACTGTAGTAGAGCCACATTCAGTGCAATAAACCTGACATGACGCACATTCCAAGAAAGATAACATGCCCGTTTGATAAACATGAATCATCTCCTGGGCTTATTACAACAGAGGCAAAAGGAATCACACACTTTCCCCCCATGGTAAAACACAATATCCAATGGATACGAACAAGGTAGAGGCATGCATCAGAGAGCTTTCATGCTAACATTAGAGGGAGCACTTAAACCTCTGCAAAACAAAATGTATCTCAGCTCTTCTATGAAATCCCCACTTTTGTTTTAGAAGTTGAGCATCAGGTTTCCTGCTTCTGTGTGACGTTACACTGCATTGCAGTTCCCAATGCAAAGCATTCCGAATGTATTCATGTGAGCTCTCATTATTATGCCACTAACAGCACTGGCATTCTACGTGGCCAGATTACATTGTAGCGTGACAGTTTGCAGCAACGGCTTGTCACGAGGGGGGATGTGCCGGGCCTGCTAGCTTTTGCCACTGCTGCCTGGGGAAGAGGGATCCAATGGCCTTGCTGAAGAGTTTCGGGAGGCTGCTAGCACAGTACTGTGCAGTAATGGAAGCATGGAGGCTGCTAGCTCTGCACTGTGTAGGCACGCAGCTGCTCAGTGGCTTGCAGCATGCTGAGAAAATGGATTCAATGATGTCAGCAGTCTGTGCTGGACACTCAGCAGCCGTGCATCCGCACAGGGCTATGCTAAATAACCCCATGCTTGCCTTATAAGGGACCACTGACTTAGAAATATGATCTCTGGTTTTCTTTTTTTGATGCTGCCATCACTGAAACAATCCTGCAAAACAATATGATTCACAAAAACTGGCCAATAACCCCAGAGGCATGCTGTTCCCTAACCACTTCATAGAGATGATGAGCAATATTTCAGCCGCAAACAACCAGCATGTCTGTTCAGGCTGTCCTCCAGGTACTATTCCCCCTCACTGCCACTACAAATTGAGGGAAAGGAGGAAATGTACACACATCCATTTGCTGCCCCCTTATTTCTTCATACTAGGCACAGGTGAGGGTGGTAAGTATCCACTCTCCTGACATGACAAATAAATCACTCAGCTGACGAATTCAAAGCTCCTTGTACTCCAGCTCAGTGCATAGTTGTGTCTGTCCATACTCTAGAGGAAAATGCACCTGTGCAAAGGGGATCATCAGATGAGAGTTTTATAATATGCTTTTTACTGGGCACTCACAGATTTTCACGGGTCCTATTCATGACGCCATCCACCTCCCATGCATCTCCCATGCTTTCTGGGTAAGTCCAATTTATTTTTAGAAATGGAACTTTCTGCGATCTCCTGCTATGTGATGGAGAAGCAGTGTGATAAAAACACCCACTGAATGGGCCACGTGGTCATTGTTTACTTCCTCTTTCTTCTCAGTTGAGAAAGAGGAAGTATTGTGTGACAGAAATGAGTGTGGAGAAGTGATGGTAGGGAACCGTGGTTTTCGCCCATCTGATGAAGCTCTAAGTCTAGAGATTCATAAAAAATGACCAAGAAATTTTGCTAGTTTCATCCAAACTCATTTGACTTCCCTCATTATTATTATTTTTAAATTTAAGGGTTTTCATCTAAGGAGCAACTTCAAAATCCATTTCAAGTGTTACTTTATGAAAAACCTGCTGACAATCCCCAACTTCCACCCTGCCCTGAAGAAACCCAGCTAACCTTATTAAAGCTCTTTTTTGCTTCCTTCAATAGAGGAAAACCTCTTTTGCCCATCCCCTTTCACTTTGTATTTTGCTTTAGGAAAAATTCCATACGATCAGCAGCTTGTGAGCCAATGCAATCTAGTGAACAGGAAGACGGGTTCTTAAAACCCTGCACTCTTGATGGCCTCAGGCAAGGCAGACTCAGTTTCCAGCTTCTATAAAATGGGGAGAGTAGAGACCTTCATTACAGAGATGTTGTATAGGCAAAGAAGATAAAGATTTTAAAGCCTTTGGTATATTTCAATTGCTGTATTCATTATTATTATTATTATTTATAATAATAATAATAATACAGGAAGTTTATGTAGCCTTCACACTTTCATGATGACATTCACTTGAGATTATTGCATAGGTTAACAAAAGGACAAACAGCTGTTGGCTTGGGTCTTGTGCTATGCAAAATGCAGTTAGATTGTGGCTAAAAAATTCTGAACTTTTATTATGTGAAGGTGTTTTTGTGTGTGTTTGTTTTTTTGCTAGAAGTGGTTTCTGCAACGGTAGCCACCATTTGCACTCTGCAACTGTTGCATTTGTATCCACAAGCTGCAGGCCCACATATGTGTACCCAGACTGGGAGGCCTGGTGAGTTAGCGGCTGATCTCAATATGCTGGACATTTTAGCCTCCACCAGTAAACTGTGGGAAGAAGGAAGGGGGAAGGGGTCAAGTGACAATCAGTCACTTTTCCCTTTCTGTACACTCAAGGGGTTAACTTTTTCGATCAAGCTGTTTTGTTGCTTGTTTTCTTCAAGCAGATTTTTCTAGCTGAAAACCACCATTTATCCACACAGCTGCTACTTGTATGTTCCAGTGCCTCTTGAAGTCATTGAGACAAGCATCCATTTCTTATCTTCTTCTTCTTTTCTGTATCTAAAATGCCTCTCAGCTATCAATTATATCTTTTCATTATTCCTTCCCTCTCAGTAGACAAGAGTTATGTGCCACAGCTTTCTGTAAGTAATTTCTCCAGGCAGGCCACTATCTTTAGGCATCTCCCTTACACAGGGCTTCTTACAGTGAGGTATAGTACTGATCTGCCCCAAATAACTTTTAAAAATGCCCAAGCAAGCATCATGGCTTTATCTGGGGGCTTATTTATCAATGACTTAAATGCATATGCATGTGTCATCGAGCCGTTAAACCACAGGGATCGGTATCATGGAAATGCAGTTGCTGTTATTTGCAATCATTTCACAGCATCCTTGCTGGTTTAACATACAAAAGGTTTGCTATTTTCAACTCAAACACATAAATGGCATGACAGAAAAGGAGTGCAGCTTTGTCTGTTCTAATTTAATTTGTGTAATATAAAGTTATCATTTATTGTGAAATAATAACCGATAAGGTGCATTTAATCCAGAGCCAAAACAGGATTGGATAGCTCTCTTTCTGTGCCACCATGCCTCTCTCTTTCTGTGCCAAACTTTGTGTGGCCATGTGTCCTCTTTTACAGAGAACAGCCCACTATTTGGAGGTCTACCAGAGGACTGTCCTTTATTTGAAGAGCTATCTTCTTCCATTCCAGTTTAAAGATATATATACACCCATCAACAGTTAGCACCTAAACATCAGAGTAAACATGCCTGCACACAGGTCACCTCAGTCTTCCACACTACGATAAGATGTACTGTATTTCTATTTACATTATAATTATTTCTAAATTTGCACCTATTCATATAAATGAACATATGAAAATTTTATGCAAATTTGTGTCCTTTCCCCCCCTCTTTTTGGCAATTCATTAGTGCCCGTTCTAACTACATCATCTCTCTCTCTCTCTCTCTCTCTCTCTCTCTCTCTCTCTCTCACACACACACACACACACACACACACACCCTCAGCAGAAGAAGTGAATCCCAGTGGAGTGGTCTAGAGTGGGCTCACAGTGTCTGGAAGGCCACATGACATTAGGCCAGATCCATAACCATGGGTTAACTGACTAAATGTTGCCAAGTATCAGAGTTCAGTAGTATAAATAAATAACATTGGATAACATGCCAAGAATATGGATTCTTTAAAAAAAAAGAAAAGAAAAGAAAGAAGTCTGACTTTTCAAAAGCAGAGATTATATTGAAAATGTGGAAAATAGCAGAACTGTTTAAATTGTTTAAAAAGAGTTTGGCAGGGTAATTCTGTGAACTCTTTCCTATAAAGTGGAATGTAATTATAAATTATTGGAATGATTTCATATAACAAAAAGATATTTTGTGAAGCCTTTTCTCTATATTATGATTTTTATTTTGATTATATAGACAATTATGATTTTTATTTTAAAGACACAAAAAATGCATTTGACAAACATCTGTTGCTATAAATCAATAATGCTATCAGTCATTATTGAAAATATGTTTTTCCTTTATAATACGATTTATTGCAGTTAAAGTCTTGCTAAATGCTTGAGTTTATTCATATCTGCCAAAAAACAACACCCCCAACAGCATCCTCCTGATTCCATTCTGCATTTGCTTCAGCATTTGGTAGGCTCCTTAATTACAAGCATCTAATTCTTTATTCAACATTCAATTTTCCAAATGAAATAAATGATCTGTTTGCATGCATCACTTAGACCATCTGGTTCCATATGAGAATTCAACAAAGAATCTATTAATTGTCTGTCATGTTTATTCAGCAGCCATAATTCATAATTGCTATAAATGATTAAATCACAGGACCCTTAGCAAATAACCAACGCTTAGATGTTTCAACACATGAAAGGGTGGGGGAGGGAAGAGTTCAACTAAATACAGTATCCTTTTATATGATAACTGCTTGAGTTAGGCATGGCAATTTTCTCCAGTATGCTAACCATGAGACTAATCATTAATCAGGAAAAGAAATAAGGGACGACGAAATGGAGAGCCGGACAGTGGTTAGCACACATCATACAATCTATTTGTATATTTCTGAATAGCCAAGGTGATTACTAGTAATCACCATCGATTCGTTGAAAACAAAATAATGACAAAACACCATAATCTTCTTCTTTGATACAGCAACAATTTGGTTTATAAGGACATTGTAAGGGCAAAATATAAATTAATTGGAGTGCTTTAACAATACCATATAACTCCAATACAATGTAACATTTACATTAATATATTGCGAGGGGAATAAATTATAAGGTGCTGTCATATTGTGATTGCCCAAAAGACTGAAAAAACCATTAAACAGATTAAAGTCAAATTAGTTAAAGTACAAAGTAAATGTGGTGTTCCTTTATTATGATTTCTCCATGTTATAAGTCTGCTTAGTAGCTTCATGGATACTGAAGGGAATGGAGTGTATGCTAAGGCTGATAGAAGATATTTTATGATGGGCCGAGGCATAAACTACACAAATTAACAAAGATGTTTTTCATTTTGGAGTACATAATGACCAGATTACTTTAGAAACATGACTATTTTTTTGTTAAGTGTTGGATGAATTATTGACTTGAAGGAAATCTTGAATTTTGTTTAGCTGGTAACTATTAAATACAGTCCAGAAGGAGCCCATTATACATAAGAAAGAACAAATTATATTCCATTTCCAGTCCTTAGGTGGAGCACCCAAGTTTATGTAGGCCAAACCCATAATGGCTAATAGCTATAACAATATGAAGGAATTACTGGGTTCAGCCTAAATGGGTTGTGCTTCCTGGGAGGAACCAGGAAGTAGTTAAGGGCAACACCCACTGTTTCTTGCCTAGGGAGAGAGAGGCCACAGGCTGAGACACTTCTGTAGAAAAGCCTCTTCTTTAAATAAAACTTAAAAGTTTGTTTATAAAACAGAGTATCTGGTTCTACAAGGCACAATCCACCAACTTTGAAACAATAGTTACTCACATGTCAGAGATATTGGCAGACTCAGAGAAACCCCAAAGTTTTCAGAACTACAAATGTTCTTTAAGAACACCTCCAGGAGTGGGGCTAGAAAGAGCCCCAAAATGATGGAGAATACTTAGTGGACGTATAATGCTGGCTGACTGTTGGGGGAAATATAGAAAAATGGTGGGAAGGAGAATGGAATGGAATGGCTAGAAAAGAAGAAGATGTACATAGATTTAAAAGTGCAGACATCTATTATTATGTGGATAAGTAATTTTCCACATTAAGGTAGCATTAAGATCTAGATGCTGTCAGAAACAAGCAGAACAGAGTCTCTGGACACCCATGGGAAATGTAGTCCTCATCATCCCCAATATCTTTGGATGGCCCCTGCACATACTTGAAGCAACATCTAGAGACAATGGAAACCATGTGAAACTATGATTGCCACATGATTCTCAGCAATCTGGGATGCTACTGTGTGCATGCACAAGGCAGTCTCTGGGGCCTACATGTTGAGGTCCTCTTACTACAGTGGAGTTGTAGAGACCTGCCCCATTGTTAAAGTCAATCTAAGAAAGGGAAGCAGATGGTGGGGAGGACTCAGGTGAATAAGATCCCCAAAGGATACATTAAGATTGGACCAAACCCCAGAGGGTATGAAGCTAATCCTAAATAGGTCTGGGAGGTGGGGTCCATGAAATGCAGTGTCTGCAAAAACCCTCCCCTACTTACAGACTCTGCCCATTACTGTTCATGCTCAGAATCCTTCCTCACAGTAAAAAGACACTGTGGTATGTCAGCAGTAAGTGAAATGGCTGGGCACTAACCAGTCACCAAAAGAGCATAAGTCATTTGTTCCATGTCTGAATTTGACACACCACTTGATGTTAAAAATCACTTGTCTTTTCAAGGACAGTGTTTTTCAAGTTCTGCAAGCCTCTGTTTCAGCTTGCCACCACCTAAATGCGTCTGATCTGGCTTTGCATTTTCAAAAGTAATGTATGAAATGTCCTTGGAGATGGTACAGCTATTTTAATAGCTTACTGGCCATTTTTGTCAGATACTTCCAAAAGCCTGTAATCTTCCTCAGTCCAAAACCCAGTGACAAATAACATGGGAAGATAATGTCTCCTTGGCAAACATTTATTTCATTAACAGCCTCGCCACAAGTGATACTGAAGAACCAGAAGAAGCAAATCTTACACTTTTCATTCACTAGTTCACCAAACTCTGAACTATGTCTGTGCGAATGTTGTTTTAATATTGTTGTTGACATTGTTGTAAATTTGTCTTTAATGCTATTATGATATTCTTATTCTGGAATAGAGGACTGTACATTTACATACAAGGGGCCAGACCCGGACAAAGTGCCTTCTGGTAGGCCTGCTCTTAAATTGGTAGCCCACCCTCCTTGGGCTTAACAGTCAGCCATGGGCAGCAGCACTCCAAAGGCAACTCAGACTCCCAGCCTGCAACATGACCCACTTTCACAATTGCCCAACATGGCGGCAACAGATTTGCAGTGACCTATCTGGACTGATCTCGCAACCCACTTTTGGGTCACAACCCACCAGTTGAAGACCACTGCTGCACGGTGGTCCAAATCAGGGCCATGCATTACACTAGAGTAAAGAAAAAGCTAACCTTCATGTACACTCCATGGAATTAGTGTATACTTTGGTGCTCAGCTTTCTGAGAGTATGGATATCACCCAGGTCTCACTAGTTCTAGAGCGACACCATGGCATCACACTGACGTTCTTACCTATCTCCAGGGAGCATTGTGAATTTCCACAAGCTGGAGTAGGCAGGAAGGAGGGAGAGAGTGGGTAGGTCTGCTTGTCCATCCAGTTCAGTTCTTAAGGCACATTTGCAGAAGGTGCTCCCTTTATATGATATATCTGTCCTCTCCCTTAATTAGAGGGATATGAATTTGATGTTTGACCCATTAACTCAACTCTTATGGGTGTCTCATTTTGTATACACCATTTGTATTTTGATTGATTTGGAGAGCTTTCCCTATTTTAAAGATAAAGCAAAATAGCTATGCCCTTTAAAGACAAGCAGCTAGGTTTTTTGTCTTTTAGAAAACAGTGATAAGTGTGTACTGCAACACTGCTTCATATTAGATGAGTTGATCAGCCATCGATCAGTTGTGCGTGGCAGCACATAGCTAGACCCTTTAGGGGAGGACAGGAAGGTGGGAAAACAAATTCAAACACAGATGGATTAAATAATTGGTCACAACTTGATTGGTTCAGCTAGAATAGAGTTGACGGTGCATAGGGCATGGATCCGTTAATTGGACCACCCACCTGCCATCTGATCCCATCATCCTGACCCACCTGCCAGGTGCTTCATTGTGGGGGCAGGAGTCAGGGGCACATCCCATGGCGCAGGCCATTAAAGTGAGCCCCTTTCTGCCTCCCTGAGGTGTGGCCTGGATTACACCCCCACGCTGAGCTGAGTCTTTATGCTACACACACCCCATGGTCCCTTAGGAAACCTCACCCTGAAGTCAAAAGGGGGGTCCCCAATCACATTCCCCTTATGCATGGATCCAGCCCAATGCCTTCCATGCCTACAAAGTTGTGAATTAGAATTGGCAAGTTTTACGTATAAGCAACCGTACCATTATACTTGTCAAGCAAATCAAATCAAAATATTACTAGGGATATTGTGGACGCCTGACTGGGAATCCGGCGGACTCCTTCACCCCCACCCTGGTGGACCCAGCTTGTTGGGCTGCAGCGTGTTTGCGGGCCCACTCTTCGATTGTCCCATGAATCAGTGAGCACCTGGCAGCCATCTGCCATCGCCTGGAGCCTCCACTGTGTACAACAATAGCAGCTACAGAAACTGCGTATTTCCCAAGCTGTGTAAATGGGGCCTTTAGGGGCAGCGTTTATGCAACTTGGGAAATAGCCGCCATTGATGCGCACAATGGAGGCTCCAGACGAGGGTGGGTGGCTTCAGCAAGTGCTTGCGGGTGAATCTGACCATCTCTCAATATCACCAACTAATTCTCTTGTAATGAGGAAAGCAAAAAAAACTGCACCGTGGTACCAATCTGTGTGCAGGTAGAATTCCTTTCCAGCCTGGTTAACCAGCAATTAACCATAATCCTTGGCAAGGCATGAGCTACCCTGGAATGGGTGGGGTAGTTAGTGATGGCCCTCAAGTCCACCAACAAAGTCCTGTTCCCGCTGAGCCAGTTTTGCTCCTGATTGGCTCGCTGCCTTCCACATGGGTGCATGCTTCACCCCACCGCCTTGGCTCAGTTGCCGCCTCCCTGCCACCACATCAGGACTGCACACCACCACAACACTGCTCCCCAGATAACCCAGGAGCTGCATCTTTGAAAAAACGAGACAAGTATTTGGTGGAAATGTTGTATGTCTGGCTACCCTACATGCCCCTATGTCTATAAACAGGTATGTGTGAACTGGAGGTAGTTACTTACATAGCAGGTGGGTGGGTAGGAAGAAACTCAGTGCATGCCAAACCACACTGCCCTTCCAAAGTATCCATGCTCCAGGACTTATCCCTGCAACTGAAAATTCATCTCAACTTAAAAATTAAGTCTCGTTCTCATTATTAAACTACGTGAGATGAAGCCAAGCATAAGCACAAGCAGCTGAAGAGCCACGTTGCTCCCCTGTATATCCCTGCCTCTACTCCTCTTCCTCCATTCCCCCCCCCCGTATCAGATTTTAAATTGTACACTTCTTGGGGCAGGGACCTGTCCTCATGTACTCTGTAAAGCACCATGCGCACTGATGGTGCTGTACAATAACAACATCAACAACAACAATAATATTAATCGGAAGACACTGCACACACAGGGAGGGAAATTGGGTCATTTTTCATGCTGTTAGCATGAAAGTAAAATCTGATTCCATTTCCACTCCCCACAGTTTGTTTCTAAAAGGAATTAGGGGAATTGTCTAGCGCTCCCACCCTTCCTTCGCCTTCTCATTAAAAGTGCTTACTGTGAGAAAGGCAGGAGAAGAGAGCTCTTCCGCACCCCCTTTCCCATGCCTTAGGGGGAGAGATGTTATTAACAGTATTGAAGCCATTAGGCTTGAAGGAACCATGGAGCTGAGTTTATAGACCACAAGAAGATTTATGCAGCTGCTGGTAACTAGTACGCACATGCTTGCAATTATCGTTCATCCATACATTTACTGGAGTCAAATTCTTCGTCTCCTGAGTGGTCTCTTTATACCACTGTGCAGTACTTATTCTCTTTACCTTTAGGAACTCATGCGTATGTCAAATAAAGGGAGGAGTGGGGCAGGGGGAATTGATTCAGCGGGACCACAAAAGGTTGCATTTTTGTATAGATTAGGCTGAAATGTTACTGAATATTTCGGAACCGCTAACAGAAGTAATGGAAAGTATTGATTTTCAACGGCTGCTTCTAAAAGATGCAAGCATATTTTTATACCTCCTACCCAACTTCCTTGGCCTTTTTGTATTATGTATTTTCTTTTTTCCCCTTTTTTTAATGGTCCTGCATAGTAGCTACATTTACATGAACAAATCCCTTAGAGGGCTGTTGCTGAGATAAAGACATTGATGCAACTGTATCCTAAACAAAGGTTTATAGACTACAAATATACAGGAAATCAGCAATGCCAGTTTGGTGCCAAGCGAAAGGCCAAGGCTGTATGCAATTGATATTAAAAGCAAAATAAATTAATGTAAAAAAAATAGTCTAACCAGGGACGGTGTGTTGTTTAATGATTACTCTATCTGGTAGTGCATTTGCGCAATAAAATCTGCATTATTATATTAAACAGCATCAGAGGAGAATTGGTTTAATATTGTATGTGTGCATGCTATAAATATCAATGTCTTTAGCAGATTAGCATTGTTTATATTGTTAGCATAACTAATAGAAACACAAATATATGCTGCTCACAAAGCTCCAAAGGTGTGGAAAAGCATAGCAAGGACAGATTTTTATTTTATTTTTTAAGGAACTTGATCAAGCTGATGTCATACCAGAGAATCTGCCCAGTATGGGCATTCCTGCACAGAAGTACAGGCAGCATTGAAATGAACGGGGAAGCCCCTGATCACACAAAAGCTCTGTATGTGCCGTGGAGCTCTAGGGTGCACATGCAGCCACCGGATTGGGACCAGCATATATGTATTCTATGACTTTATTAGCTTCAGTGAGTTTTGCTCCATACATTCGATAAATTAGATTTCCTTGGACCCCTGAATAAGGTCGTTGTTTAGCAGATTTTTATTTATTTTTAGCGCAGGGAACTTGTGAATTAATCAGTGGAACTTTGGTGTTCTTTAACTCATTTGACCTTCAAGTTTGTGTTGCTCAATCTGCTTAAACTTTACTTAGCACTCTGTAACCACGCCACATATTCAGGTGTGACTTAGTTCCACCCTTTACAAAGAGCAATTAAAATAAAAAAATAGTTTAACCCTGCACTGTGTGAACATGGAAGATGTGATCACATAATGCTTGAGAAGCTGCTTGAATTTAATAGTAGGGTGCTGCTTCAGCTATCAGCACATGAGAAGATCTCAGGTGGATTACCAAAGGCCTATAAGGTTCCTGCATCCTGTTCATACAGTGGCCTGCAGGATTCTTATAGGAGGCCCACAAACAGGACATAATGCAGTAGCACATCCCTACTCATGTTCTCCAGCAAATGGTATTCGGGGATATACTGCCTCTGATACTGGAGGTAATATAGGTATCATAACTGGTATCCTCATCCTCCATGAATGTGTCTTATTGCCTTTTAATGCTGCCCAAGTTGGTAGCCATCCCTACATCAACTGTAGTTAAGAATCCTGGATGTTGTGGGTGGGGGTTAAAATAAAGGAACAGAATATGGAGCAAAAACAGATATGAAACCATGACTAAATGAGGAATTGGAATGAGGCTGGTAGTCCCAGAAGCAAGGCATATAGATATAAAAGAAAGGACTGGAGTGGGTTTGTTGGCAAGAAATCCAGACTGATATAGTATTTAGAACTTGTGGGTCTATAGCCAGAGGTTACGCACTCACCGCTGATAGGGTTACCAAAAACTTTCAGAACAATCTGTAATACACACACTCATGTAAACTAAAAATAAATAAAATTGAGTAAGATTCAGCAAACACTTGCATGTGTTACCCGAAAGATGTTCACTTATTCACAACAGAAGGGCAACATTTTCATTTAGCGCCCCCACTCACAGTTTATGGGGGACTGTTCTGGAGGGCCCTCTGATGCAAGTAGGAGATTTTGGGGCAGGCACATGAAGTGGGAGCTTAAAAGTCTGCCGGTGTACATCCCAGAAATATTCTTATTTCAACTCATATAGTAATATCCTCACTACTTGCCTATCAGATAGGTTATACTAATAGACAGCAACTTATCCAAAGCTTCCTGGTTAAGTTAGTCAGCTCATGACCCCATATCCTTAGACAGTCGTTATAGGACAACATCTTGAAGAGAAAACCACAACTGCTGAAATCCCCCATTTGTACAACTCATAAACATACAGGACTTGGCAAACCTACAGCGTGTGAGATTCATGACTAAGTGGAATCTGAACTTCCACTTTTCATGCACTGGAGCTTACCGTAAGGAGTAACATTTTGAGACCTTATATCTTCCACATCAAATGTTACAAAGTGGCCTTTAAATCAAGAGACCATAGTTCAAAAGATGGATATAAAAATGTAATAGTAGCTTCATATCTATAACTTTACAGAAGTTATCTATAATTCAAACAGTATCTCCATTTACATAAATGAACAATTAAAAATGTAAGCAAACCGTCCATATGCACTTAGGTATTATAATATATCAACTTAATTCATCATAAAGCATGGATGTGGGTTTGGTACATTAATAAACAGAGTTTTCAAGAGTTAATATATGGTGTCCAGTTCTCCATGAAATCTTTTCATTTCTTTTTTGATGATAAATTTCCTAATTTTTATATATGATGTTAATTTGGTTGTTGCTGTGAGATCCAATATCTTTGCTGAGATATAGATAATAATAGGTATTTTGGATAATTTTCATTATTTAGCATAATCTAGTAGTTATCATATAACAAGTCAGTTCCCTATGTTCTTTTCTTTATTATTTATTTATTTATTACATTTTTATACCACCCAATAGCTGAAGCTCTCTGGGCAGTTCACAAAAATGAAAACCATAACAAACAAACAACAGGTTAAAAACACAAATACAAAATACAGTATAATGTGTGGGTTAAATTTTAAAGGGATCCAAAATCCTGTTCTTTTTAGTCTATGGGGGAGATTTTAGTCCTCGAGATTCTTATCAGTTAAAAGAGAAAATACATGTTTTAATCTACATTAACTCATTATCACATAATATAACATATGTTGCTACGTGATTCATGTTTTGTCTGTAGTAAGTAACTCCCTTTGGTAGAATAAATTAAACAGATCCTTTGTTTCTGCATTTACATGTCATTGAGATGAGAAATAATACTTACCATCTCCTTCCTGTGATTACTTAAATGCTGTGAATTGAAAACTAAAATGTACTATCTTAATCTAACTTTGAAATAACCTCCATCCAATCAGAAGACCACGTCCATAAAATATTCCTATTGCTGAAGATATATCTATCTCAAACAGAGCATCCACAAAAGGAAGAGATATTTATCTCAGTTCAAGAGAGCCATAATGGTATGCAGATCATTTTCAAGATTTAGCAGTTTAAAAAAAATTGAGTTTGTTGATTACCATAATGGGGGCAGGGAGTATTCTACTTAGGCTGTAATCTCATGGTCCGTGGGAGGACATCCCAAGGACCTTAGGATCATTCAGTGGATGAAAGGATGGAGGAGTTAATAGATAGGATGAAATGCAGGTTGCTTACCTGTAACTGTAGTTCTTCGAGTGGTCATCTATGCATTCACACATATGGGCTTTGCGCCTGCGCAGAGACCAGACCGGAACCTACTATAGCTGAGTGGAACGTTTTTGGCGGGAACCCCTCCCCCCACGCTACCGCGCATGTCCATGGGGTTCCCGCCCTTACCTCAGTTTACAGGAGTCCGACGTTGTGCCCCCATAAACATGAGTGTAAATAAAGTAAAGTACATTCCACAATAAAACAGTGTCATTTATAAGTCTCACACCACCAAGTGGGGATGGTGGGTGGGTTGTGTGAATGCATAGATGACCACTCGAAGAACTACAGTTACAGGTAAGCAACCTGCATTTCTTCTTCGTGGTCTCTATGCATCACACATATGGGCGAGTAGCAAGCTGACATACCTTTGGAGGTGGGTTGGTGCATCATCTGAAGATCTCTGAAAGCACTGTCCTCCCAAATGAGCAGTCCTGCCTCGCACGGGTGTCCAAACTGTAGTGCTTGACAAACGTGGATGGAGTGGACCACGTTGCGGCTCTACAGACTTCAGTCAGTGGAACACCTCTGGTGAAAGCCACCGATGTTGAAACAGCTCTGGTGGAATGAGCTGTCACAGGTTTCACTAACTCTAATTTAGAGATAGAGTAGGCCAATTCTATTGTCTCCACTATCCAGCGTGACAACCGCTGGCAAGAGACAGGGAGTCCCTTAGAAGGCTCACCATAACAAATAAACAATTGCTTTGTCTTTCTAAATGTCTCTGTCCTGTCTTTGTAAAAAGCAAGAGCCCTTCTTACATCCAGAGTATGCAAAGAAGACTCAAGAGGAGTAGTTGGATTAGGAAAGAAAGCAGGTAAAGAAATATGCTGGGACAGATGAAAAGTAGACACTACCTTAGGCAGGAAGGCTGGGTCTGTGCGTAGCACAACCTTGTCCTTATGAAAGATAGTGTATGGAACATCTATCCTAAGAGCTTTAAGCTCACTTGCACGTCTTGCTGATGTGATGGCTACTAAAAAGACAGTCTTTAAAGTAAGCAGCCTAAGGTCTGTCGAAGCCATGGGCTCGAAGGGCTTGCGTGTCAATGCTTGCAGCACAACTGACAGGCTCCAAGGCGGCACGATAGTCTTCACAGTCGGTATCGTGTTCTTCAGACCTTTCAGAAATTTCTTGGTTGTTGGATGGGTAAAAGGTGTAAAACCATCCACACCCCGGTGAAAAGATGTAATCGCAGCAAGGTGAACCCTGATGGATGCGAGCTTAAGTCCCTGCTGGAAAAGTGTCAATAAATAATTAAGGATGAAGGGCAAGTGGCAAGATTCTGGTGTTTGATCTTGTACTGAAGCAAAGTTCCGAAATCTTTGCCACTTTGCTGCATAAGTTTTCCTAGTGGAAGGCTTTAGCGCTGCCAATATAATGTGATCCACAGTCAAAGTTCTAGTTGCAGAGGAGGAGTTGTTGTTATCCTCCATGCAGTCATCTTGAGGGTCGACAGATCTGCGTGTCGAACCCTGCCCCGGTGTCGAGACAGTAGCTTCGGTGTCGACGGGAGCCTGATGTAATCCCCTCTCGATAACCGAAGAGCGTGTGAGAACCACGTCTGTCGAGGCCACCACGGCGTGATCAGGATGCAATCGGAGTTGTCCATCTGGATCTTGGCTATCACTCTTGTCAAAAGTGGAAAGGGAGGAAACATGTACAGGAGATTTCCTCTCCAAGTTCTGGTGAAAGCGTCTCCTAGAGAGCGCTTTCCTCTTCCTGCCCTGCTGCAAAACTTGGCGCAGACTGCGTTGTCCTCGGTAGCGAAGACATCGACAACAGGGCGGCCCCAGTACCGAAAAAGGCTTTCCCGCACTTCGACGTCGAGCTCCCACTCGTGGTCGACATGGAAGGATCTGCTGAGGGAGTCCGCAAAGACGTTCTCCTTGCCGGCTACATGGATCGCAGTCAGGTAAGTCCTTCTCTTTATGCACCAGTTCCATATCCTGAGTGCAGAACGGTTCAGAGGGTGTGATCTTGTTCCACCCTGCCTGTTGATGTATGCCACTACAGTAGTATTGTCTGTCGCGATCAAGACATTCTTGCCCTCGATCATCTGTGCAAATGCTTTTATTGCATTTTCTACTGCCAGGAGTTCGAGATGGTTGATGTGATGCTCCCTCTGTGATCGAGACCAACGACCCTGAGAGGTTAAAGAGCTGCAATGGGCTCCCCATCCTTCTAAGGATGCATCCGTCGTGATCGTTACCGAAGGCGCGTCTTGTTGGAATGGAACGCCTTCGAGAAGAGTCGACATCGAGAACCACCATTTCAGGGATGCCCTCACTTGCTTCGGTATCGAAAGGTAAGTTCGTCGAGCATTGTGTCTGAGGTCGAAAGTCCTCAAAAAACCAGGCCTGCAAGATCCTCATTCTGAGTCTTGCAAATCTGATGACTGCCGTAGTAGCTGCCATCAATCCTAACAGTCTCTGAATTGTCCATGCCGAAACCTTTCGGCGGCTCTCGGTATCGATGGCTAACTGCTGCAAGGTGTTCGCCCTGGTTGACGGTAAGTATGCCCTCCCGTCTCGAGAGGATAGGGTTACCCCTATGAAGTCCAATCTCTGCTGTGGAGTCAAAATGGACTTTTCGTGGTTGACCCACAGCCCCAACGAGTCCAACAGGTTGAGGGTGGTTAATATGTCTAACTGGAGCGCCTCGCTGTTGTCCGCTACGAGGAGCCAATCGTCCAGGTATGGATAAACGTAAATGCCTTTCTGCCTTAGGTGGGCGCACACCACCGCCATGACCTTCGTAAAGACCCTCGGTGCCGTGGCCAACCCAAACGGGAGAACGGTGAATTGGTACTGGGATGTGCCGATCGAAAACCGAAGGTAAGCTTGATGCGACTTCCTGATGGATATGTGGAAATACGCATCCTTCAGATCCACCACTGCGAACCAAAGTCCTTTCTGTAGAAGCTGTAAAATTGAAGTAACCGTTGTCATACGGAACTTCCTCGGGGTGATGAACTTGTTCAGTTGTCTTAAGTCCATGATCGGTCGAAGACCTCCATCTTTCTTCGGGACCGTGAAGTAACGGGAGAAAAACCCCTGGTTGAGTTCCTCTGCAGGTACAGAAGAGATGGCTCCCTTCGATAGTAAGGTCTGTACCTCGAGCAGCAGAGGAGGGGATGGAATCGTTACTTTCACGCCGGAAAAAGGAGGAAGGGCATCGAACTCGATGGCATAGCCCGAGTTGATGATAGTGAGCACCCAGGAGTCTGTTGTTATCGACTCCCATAGATGGTAATGGGGTGCTAGGCGGTCCGCAAAAGGGGGTGGATCTGGGGCCGAAGAGTCAAACACGCTGCTTCTTAGAGAAGTCAGGTTGCCTCTTATCTTGTTGATATCGAGCTTGGTATGGTCTCTTCCTCTGCAACTGTTGTTGTTGCTGCCGAGGTTGAGGTTGGTACTGAGGCCGGTATTGCTGGTGTTGTTGCGTTGGCGGTCTCACCCATCTCTTTGGCCTATACTGCACAGGAGGAGCAGTGAACCCCATCTTCTTAGCCGTTGTTCTCGCTTTGTAGATGGAGTCCAGGGTCTCATCAGTGTTAGTATTAAAGAGTCCTTCGCCATCGAATGGCATACTCTCAATCCTCCACTTGGTTTCATGGGTCAAATTAGCCGATCTGAGCCACGCGTGTCTCCTCAGAGATATTGCGCCCATCATCGATTTCGAATGGCAATCCACTTGGTGTCGGGCCGTGGATAATTGCTGCCTGGCGATTGCAGAGGCCTCATTTTGAAACACTCTCGCCAGCTCCTTCTTGTCCTCCGGGAGGTGTTCACATAAGGACCCCATCTTTTCCCACAGGAAAAGCTGGTACCTCGCCATCGTCGCTTCGTATGCTGACGCTCTAATACCTAGAGAAGAAGAGGAGTAAATCCTTCTACCAGTCTGGTCCAATTTCCTCCCTTCCCTATCCACCGGTGCCGAATGTGCCTTCTGCGATTGGCCTTGGGCTGACTCAACCACGATGGAGTTAGGCTTTGGGTGCTGTACCAAAAATTTGACGCCTTCCTCCTGGATTCGATAAAGAGTCTCTAATCTCTTAGACGTAGCCTGAGTCACAGCAGGTGTCTTCCAAGACAGCTGAGCTGTTTGCTTCAATGCATGTGGAACGGGAATAGCAAGTCTTTGATTAGTGGTAGTCTGGAATACATCATAAATGGGGTCCACCACCGATTCGTCCGTTTGTTGAATATCTAATCCCAATGCCTGTGACATCCTAAGCATATGGTCAGAAAACCTGACCATATCGTCCGAAGGAGAGGAGGGGTCGTCATCGTGGACCTCATCCTCCGGCGAAGGCATCGTTGGAGTCGCAGACACCCTCGATTCCGAATCTGAAGGGTAGTCTTGCTCAGGAGAAGACAGCGTAACCACCTGCAATTGAAGTTGGTCTGTTGGTACCGTGGGAACTGCCCCGGTCGACGCCGAAGGTTGCATACATTGTCGAGGAGTAGACACCCTCGAAGCCTGATGGTCAGGTGGTGAAGGTAGTGGTAACCGGCACACTCTTGTCATAGGTGGCGGGTGCGCATAGTAACCTTCCCGGGGACTCTGTCGATCCGGAAAGTAGCGCTGGGGACGATATCGGTCCCATTCATAGTCTTCATATCTTGGCTGAGGATCGGAGTATCTAGAAGCTCCGTCCCATTCACGACGAGGTGTAAGTCTTGGAGATGGTTGTAGTGGGATTAATCCCTGCAACGTTTGAGGCCTTGTAGGCTGTTGGAAAGAAGCCGCTGACGCGGAATCTCTTAGTTCACCCTCCGAAAGGCTGAGTGGGCGTGTCGGTACCGTGGCCATCGGTACCGACTGAGATCTCGATGCCGAGGGAGGCCTCGACATCGACGCGGTCGGAGCAATGGGAGGCGTGGAATGGCTCCTAACAGGCTCCGCCGCTCGAGGTGACGCTAAGATGGATTTTTCAGCGTCCCTCTTTTTCTTCTTCTTCTTCTTCTTCTCCAGCTCCGAAGAAGGTTTAGGAGTTCTGGCTTTCTTTGAAATCTTCTTAGCCATAGAACTCGTCAAAGACCGGCCAGGCGTGAGGGGTATCTGTGCCCTATGAGCTCTGGCTTGCACCTCAGTGCCGCGGTCTGCTGGTTTGTCGATAACGGGCTTACGGATTGCCGTTTTTTCAGTAACGGACTTACCAACTGCCGTTTTTTCCATACTGGGAGCCTCAGTAGCCTTGAGAGCTTTTTCCCACAATATAGAGCGAAGTCTATCGGCTCTATGTTTCCTAGTTTGTTTTGTAAACGACATACAGTGGTGGCAGGCCTCCACAACGTGTCCTTCTCCCAAACAAACGAGACAAAGAGAGTGTCCGTCCGTCGGCGGAAGTTTTGCCCCACACCTTACACACTTCCTAAATGGGGCTTTCGTTGCCATACGGGCCTCAGGCGACCGAAGTCGCTGAGGGAAAAACTATCTACAATTTAAAATTTTTTTTTTTTTTTTTTTATATATAGATAAGAAAGAAGTAAGAAGAATTAGGAAAGATTGAAGAATGAACAGGTTTAAGAAAAGATTAAGTAAGTTAACTAGAAAAACGCTAGAGGTTCGGTTAAGCTGGTCTATGCACAACGGCGGACGACGAAGAACTGAGGTAAGGGCGGGAACCCCATGGACATGCGCGGTAGCGTGGGGGGAGGGGTTCCCGCCAAAAACGTTCCACTCAGCTATAGTAGGTTCCGGTCTGGTCTCTGCGCAGGCGCAAAGCCCATATGTGTGATGCATAGAGACCACGAAGAAGAACCAGAATTGTCTTCCTTCTCACTTCATCAGGAGATGTAGGGCTTCATCCTACGTACCCGTTTCCCTCGAATTATCTCCATAGCGTAAAGCTGTCATTGTTGTTGTTAGCTAAATCACACCTGGGCGGCAGCACTCCTAAGATCCTTTGCATACCAGGAAAAGGGGTTGAGGGGGAGAAATGTAAAAAATCATTAAAAAATCAACAGATGACCCAATCCAATTCAAATGTGGTATGCTTAAAGCTCTCCTTAATATCTATTACTGTACCAATTTTGATGCCTTTATCTTTAAAACTTATGTAGATGTAAGCATTTGTTTAATTTGGACTTTAAACATATCAAATCCTCCTCCTGCGCCCCCAGTGGCCGCTCAGAGAACAACAAAAGATTCACTCCTAAAGAGGTAGTTAAATAGGTCAGTTCTTTTATACATGAAGCACAATTAAAGCAGGATGCATGGGAGTACTTCACAGTCAAAGCAGATTATAAACTGGAAAACTTCGGCGTCCTTTGCATGCAATTCACAGTGATTGCACAGTATAACCCTGGTGTGATGAAGCAGGTAAAGATGCATATACAGGGTAAGAAGTAGCAATACCCTTTAAAACAGTTGTAAGAAATATACCAGGGTATTTATGACCCTTTTCCCATCATCCCCACATTTGATATAAGTAACAGGTTTGGTTTGGAAAAATAAACAAATCTTCTATAGAAACAACAACAACAACAAATCCTTTCCTGACACCTAATTTTTCTTACTGCTTATTTCTCTCATCTCTCTCCATTCTAGACACAAACGTTGGTTCAGCACAGGCATATTTGTTGTAGTAGTTGATTTCTTGACAGTATTCCCTACGGAAATTCAAATGAAAGCACTAAGCAAATGTTCTTGACATTTACCCTCACAGAGAAACTGGTTTTATTGACTTTGTATTGGACTGATCGTGGTTCAGCATAAGTTAAAAGTGCACATAACTTCAGCCAGCGCTTTCAAAATGCATATCAAAGGATCAAAGCCAAACAAAAAATGAGTAATTAATTGTTGAGCAATTTTCCTCCTCATAGTCAGAGAAGAAGAAGCAGAGAGGAAATTGTCTGTGGTTAACAACATGAATAGATTGCCTTCACACAATATTGGCCATGGAGTAGTTTCTCTTGCCAAGTGGGTGCTTTTTTCACCATATCATACTGGACAGTTGCTTCTTCTCTTTTTCAGAAGAAAGAAATATGGAAGAGTATAAGGTAGCGTGCAGAGCAGGTTCTATTTGTGCCTGGCTGGTTACAAGAACAGCAACTGGTAAGATCTTCTGAACATATTCTAGAAGCCATGGTAAACACTGCCAGCAAGTTTTGTTGTCTGATTTAACTTTATATTCATACTGAAAATTCCATTCTCTTCCTTATCTTTCCATGTAATTATCTCCACTCCAAGTACAGATTTTGATTACATTAGAGCTTCATATTTCTTCTAATCTAGTGACAGTCCAAGATTTTAAAAAGGAGAACAAAATAAGCTTGCTTGGCATTATAAACTAAGTGTGTCTTAAAATATGCCCCAAACAAGGAAAGTTTCCAGATTTTCTATTATGTACAGCCCCAGAAGAACTCTTTTCTGATTACTTTAAAGTGGTGCATAGTAACATCTGGTGCTGCATATGCAATCATGGATTGCATTTTTATTAGAACTGAATTACAACTGCTAGAAAATGGATCCTTTTTGTGTCAGCATAACCTTAACACTATTCACATTTACCTAACCCTATTCACACTTTTGTAGGAGAAATACTCACTCAGTTGGATCAAGACTAGGTCATGCTTAGAATAAACCCATTGAAATCCATGGGACTTGTCAGTAATTTCTTATTTAAGTCCCACTAATTTCAATAGGTCTACTTTAATTATGAATAACTCAAGACAGGTATCAACCCCCAAGAAAGCAGGTGGTACCATTGAACATTGCCTGGGTTTGATTATGGGGTGAACAAGCTAAGGTTAAATCCAGACAAGATGGTGGTGCTGTAGTTCAGTAGAAAACCTGACTTGGGGATTGGGATTCAACCTTTTCTGAAAGAGGTTGCACTCCCCCTGAAAGATTATGGCAGGATCTACACTACTGCTTTAAAATGGTTTATAATGGTTTTGACAACCGTTGGAGCCAAGGATACACTCCATATACAGTTTTAAAACCATTTTCAAAGTGTTATATCCTGCTTGGTGTAGATCTGGCTCAGGTTCATGGCTTGGGAGTACTTCTTGGCCCTACACTGTCCCTGGTTCTTCAGGAAGCTCCAGTGGCAAGGAGTGTGTTTCTACAATTGCATTTAGGAAGCCACCTACAACCTTTCCTGAATCGAACTGATTTAGCAACAATTATCCATTGAACATTGCCTGGGTTTGGTTATGTGGATGGGGGTGAACAAGCTAAGGTTAAATCCAGACAAGATGGTGGTACTGTATGTCATGTAGAAAACCTGAATCAGCACTGGAATTCAATCTTTTCTGGAAGGAGTTGCATTCCCCCTGAAACATCAGGTTCATGGCATGGGAATACTCCTTGACTATAGTGTTCCTGGATCTTCAGGAAGTGGCAGTGGCAAGGAGTACACTTCCACAACCAAGGATACATTTAACAAGACCTGCTTCTGAGTAGACATGTATAGGATTGTGCTGTGAGCCTGAGACACATCTCATTTTGTGTGGTACCTACCTTCCTGAAGGGAAGAGGTGGGGTGAGAGCAGAACACAGACGACGTCATGCGAGTACTGCGCTGTAAAAATACATACCAGGCATGGTGAGTGTGCAATAAATCACTGGTCTGATGGAGCTCATACTTGACTGTTCCACTATCTCTCATCCGTCTTGTCCCTAGAAACTGAACAAAAGGAGACTGTAGAAATTTCTGACTTCAGCTATTCAAGGGGAATTAATTAGATACTGCTGGGATTTTTCATTTAAACTAATTACCTTTTTAAGCACTGAACAGTATATGCAAGAATTCTGAAGGGTGTGTGTGAGAGAATTTAAAACACTTTAAGGTAAAAGAACATAAACACTTTCAAGATAATGAGGTTCATCTTAATGTTGATGTTATATATTTTTCTTTTGAAAGCTGAATGTTATGAATGGAGATTTAGAATTTGATGATTTGATGATTAAATTTTGTATCTACTGAAATAGCATTTTTTGTATTCTATAGATTCAACTACATTTGCAATAGAGTGACACAAAAGTTTTTTTGTCATACTCACAAAAGGCTACAGGGATGCCAGTTTATTTTATTTAAATGGCCTTTTTTCTTTTTGGAATCTTGCTTTTATTGTACAGTCTGATGCTGTTTTATGCTGCTGTTGCTTTTAACTGCTATTGATTTTGCTTGTTAAATTTGTTTGTTTTTTAGTTTTTATTTTAGGTTGTGTTTTTATTAATAACCAGGGTACACCATATGTCAGCCTTCCACTATTCTCAGCCAGCCTGTCCAATAGGAATTGTAGTGCCAACCTTGATTTACACGGTGGGAGATGTTAAGCAACGGAAGATGAAACCTCAACAGCTCCTTCTACCTGTTCTCCCAACAATTATCTCACTGTCCAGACTACTATATGCACAGAAATGGAAAGGCACAATCCTACCTACAATGGATGAATGGACAGTGAAGATGTTGGAATTGGCAGAGATGGCAAAACTTACAGCAATAATCGGAGAAAAGTCTCTATGTTTAGAACTGAATGGAAACCTCTTATAGACTTTTTGCAGGATCTAGAAAACAATCATTTGTTTACCTGTGGATTCAACGAATAAGAAGAAAATTTTAAGACTGGAGAAAGAGGGGAACTTGGAATTTGGTAACTATAGAGGAAGGGAAAATATGGGCCTTAGCAGGGCTTTATCATGGGGCGAACCCTGGGATCATCCCTGTGTGTCGACATGATGCACAGGGGATCCCGGGATCAGGGAGGGATGATCCCTCCCTTGCCCTGGGATAGAGCCCTCCCATTTGGGCCCGCTTTTTCCGCGTTCCTGGGCTAAGCCTGAGACCGCAGAACTTGTGGCCCGTTGCCATGATTACTTGCACGGAGCTGGGAGCTGCGCCCATTGGGGGTAGGGTGGGGGGAGCGGGAAAAGTAGTTAAAATTAAAAAAAAACTTACCTTTAGCGCACAACCGTTCGTGCGCTCCTTCCTCTTTAAAAATAAAAAATGGCAGGCGCAACACCTCTCTTCCTGAAGTCGTCATGCCTCACGTGTAAACAGAGGAAGGATCTTGCGTTAATTACAATGCAAGATCTTCCCTCCTCCGTCACGGACTATAAGGTACAGTAGGTCTAGCTAAGGCCATGGTTACTTATTTTTGCAGTAGAGAAAATCGGAAGTCCATCTTAATTTTGTATGCTTTCTTTGTGTGTGTCTTGTTTTTTAGTCTTCTTTTGAATTATATATTTGTCAGTTTGTTATGAAAATAATAGAAAATTAAAACACACCAAAAACGCCTCCACAATTCTCTCGCTGTCCCTCACCTGCATGACTCCAGGTGTACCGCAAAGCGAATGAGGAGTAGAGGAGAATGGCGTGAGACAATGGGGAGGAAGGGCAGCCTTCATTCATTCGTTTTCTTAAAAGAAATAGATGACGCATCTTTCCATACTCAATGTTCGAGGTAGCTAACAGCCACACCACCACAATGAAATCAAAGTAACATCACAGATGCGAAATTCTGCAAAATAAATAAATAATTATGGGCTGGTGCAAGACATTGTGCCACCTGAGATGGAGCCTACCCCTGCCACCTGCTCCTCTCCTCTGCCCCAGGTTGCCTATTAGTAGTAGTAGTAGTAGTAGTAGTAGTAGTAGTAGTAGTAATAGTACTCTTCCTCAGCTCTATTGCTGCTTATCATCTAATTGCAAAGAAGAAGTTGGTACCCTTGAACATTGCCTGACTTTTATTATGGGGATGGGAATGCACAAGCTAAGGTGAAATCCAGACAAGATGGTGGTGCTGTAGGTCAGTAGAAAACCTGACTTGAGGATTGGGATTCAACCTTTTCAGAAAGAGGTTGCACTCCCCCTGAAAGATTATGGCAGGATCTACACTACTGCTTTAAAATGGTTTATGATGGTTTTGACAATGGTTGGGGCCCAAGACACAGTTTTCAGACCATTTTCAAAGTGTTATATCCTGCTTGGGGTAGATCTGGCCCAGGTTCATGGCTTGGGAGTGCTCCTTGACCCCACACTGTCCCTGGATCTTCAGGAAGCTCCAGTGGCAAGGAGTGCATTTCTACAATTGCATTTAGGAAGCCAGCTGCAACCTTTCTTGAATCGAACTGATTTAGCAACAATTATCCATGTTTTTGTTATATTGCACTTAGGGCCTTGCTAGACCTACCAGAAAATCTGTCTGGGAGGAGGGGCGACAGCGTGCTACAGCTAGCACGTGCCATCGCCCTTTTCCAGAGGTAAACACGCGATGGGGCAAGGAAAAGCCCCATCGCGTGCTCCGGGTTTTCGCCCCTTAAAGGGCCATGTGCGCAGGAGCGCACCACCGGAAAAGGTAGGGTTTTTTTTTTAAAAAAAATAAAGGGTCCCCAGCTCCCCCTGCCCGATTTCCCCCACACACAATGTCTGATGCCCCCCCTGCCCGCTCGCTCGCTCATCCTCCCCCCGTCCGCCAGGCCTGTCTCTGTCCTTCTTCCCCTCCGTCCGCCATGGCTGTCCCCGTACCCATCCTTCTTCCCCTCCGTCCGCCATGGCTGTCCCCGTGCCCGTTCTTCTTCCCCCGCCGCCCATCCCCAATGCCTGTGCCCATTCTTCTTCCCCCGCCCCCTGTCCCCAATGCCCGTGCCCATTCTTCCCCCGCCCCCAATGCCCGTGCCCGTTCTTCTCCCCCCTTCTCTCCTGCTGGGTCATTCTTTCCCCCAGCCCGCATCTCCCCCCCGTGATCCCCCTTCCCCTGGCCCGATGGGCACAGCACTCCTATGGAGCGCTGTGCCCTGTCCGTGGCTTCTCCCGGCTACTTGCGAGTAAGTGAGCAGCTGGGAAAAGCCACGGAAGTTGCTAGATTTTCCGCAGCCCCGGCCTCAGGCCGGGGCTGTGGAAAAGCTGGGCCATAAGCAAATCTGCTTATCCCGGGTTAAGGGAGGTCTTAGCCCGGCCTGACGCCAGAATCCCATGTGCATCAGCTGGATACACAGGAGGGAGACCGGGCCTCACACCGCGCTAACGCCTCGTCTAGCAATGGCCTTAGAGTTCTGCAACACACCATACATAACATAAGGCTACCCATGAAGAGTGCCTGGAAACTTCAGTTAGTGCAAAATCCGACAGTTAGGCTGCTAACTGGCACATAGCTTCAAGATTGTATTACGTCAAAATTGAAAGTCTTGCAGTGCTGGCCAATTGCTTTCTGAGCTCAATTCATTGGTTTTGATCTTTAAATAGCTTAGGGCCTGGCTATCTCAGGGACCACCTGTCTCATTATGAACCTGTCCAGCTCTTAAAATCCATAGGAGAGGCTGATGACACTGTAGCCTGCAGAGGCCCATTTGTCTGGCATGCAGGAAAGGGCTTCCTCTTGTGTCATTCCCAAACTGTGGAATTCCCTCCCTCCAGAATTACAATTGGCCCCCACCATCTTGGCTTTCAGAAAGGGTGGTAGGACCCATCTCTTTAAACTAGGTTTTTACATTATGTTTTTTAAATGTTTTTATTAATATGGTTTTATTGCTTTATTTTGGGTTTATTGTGCACTGACTTACTGGCTATTGGGCAAAAAGGGTGGGGTATAAATGCTAATAATAAACATATTGTAATATTATTCTCTTCTTATATACAGTTCTCTTGAAAATATTGTATACCTGTTTGATTTTCATTTCCTGGTATCCCCGTCTTCTTTTTCTCATAATAAGAATGTAATACATATCTTGATCACGCATATACTAGTGTCCTCTGAAAATGCTGAAAACTCATTTACATGGAAGTGATGCCTTTTTGTTTTACAGAGAACTTGAAGTTCTCCATGTTCAAATCCATTACTGTTCAAACACATGAAGTTAACTTTTGAAAAAAAAGATAAATAAAAGTCATTGCCTATCTAATAAATGCAGTGAAAATGTTATAGAAATCATGAGTTCGCTACATGAAGGCTAAGTGAGATCATTATGATTAATATTATTACAATAAATGTCACAGGAGTGAATAATGAATAGGTCTCTGTGTGTACAAGAATTGTAGTATCTATAAAAAATAAATGATTCTGTTCAAAGAAAACAATTCTAGATGAACATGTATAAAAACAGGGGGAATTAAACTAATCATGCCAACTTACTTTAGGGACTGCTTCCTCTCTTGAGTCCCATTACAATTACTGAGAAACATCAAGGATTCATATATTGTTGATGACTGAGATATCTTTCTTCATATTAGCACTTCTTTTATGGAATTATCACATTTTTCACATTTTATGGAGTTATCACACTCAGATCACATTTTTTGTCACTGGGAAGACATTAGTCACTTCACCATCAAGCTAGTATGTCCTTACAATCTGAAATACAATGTCTTTGCACAAATGTCCTGGGCATCTATTTAATACTGTCTACAATATCATCCTGCTTTTCCTCCATGTGTTACATGGATTATGCATCTGTATCTCTGGAGGTCAGGCAGACTCCAAACTTGTACTCCTTTCAGCGCCTCCTGAAAACATCTTTATTCCAAGAAGCCTTTCCTTAATATGCAACCTTGAATCTCTGTTTTTGCTTCTTTTAAATTTTGTTTTAACTGTTTTATTCTGTTTTTATTTTCATTTTATCTTGTACACCACTCCAAAAATTTTCAATGGGGAGCGGTATATAAATATTATAAATAAATAAATAAATAAATAAATAAATCTTTGTAAACTGCTTAGAGAGCTTTGGCTATGGGGCGGTATATAAATGTAAATGTAATAAATAATATATTCAAAAGTATTTGTATGTTGACGTATTTAAGATGGCACTTTGATTTACTCCCTTGAGTTGGCTAAACATCAGATACTAGGGCTACAATTCTGTCCACCCATACTTGAAAGTAATTTCCGTTGAATCCAGTTAGCATCATGTGCATTAGACTCTGGCTCATGTACTCACATTCCCTTCCTCCAGCTCAGCCATGGGGAGGAGGTTCCTTCCATTTCATATTGACCATATTCTATCATTAAGTCATTACATCTGAACCCAAAACTATGGTTAATTTTGACCTTATTTAGGGAAACAAGCCAGGATTGTAAAACCGCAGTTTGAAATTGGCTTGTTTGCCAAACCAGGACCGACTCTCCCATATGGCAGGGTGAACCCCCATTCAGGCAATGGATTCAGTAGCTAACCAACCCCCCACTGGGAGCACTGCCACCACCACTGTGCTGGCCCCACCTGCTGCAACAAATCCCATGCTGGGAGAGTGGCCAGCAGGGCGCCTTGGAGCATCCCCCTTGTCTCTCTACTTCTATGCCCCAAAAGGTTCTTGCTATGGTGACAAACCCTTAAAACTCCCCCTAACATGTAAGAAGTAAAGGTGCAAGGCCCAAGAAAAATCCATTCACCAGGATCATCCTATGGAAAAAAGATAGTTTCCCCCTATGGCATTTTCTTGCCCAGTGCCCGTAGAAGCAAGGCTATGAAAACATAGCATCATTTCCAGGGACAGTCTTCTGGCCCCATTGAGAAAGAGAGCTGGGGGAGTCACGATTTCCAATAGACCCACACACACACACACACAAATAGGGTCCTTATAAATAAAACATAAATAAAACTTCAATAACTCCAGTTATTCTTCCCCTTTGTTGATGACATCAATTTTTTTTAGGGTGATTAAAATAGATAGCATGGAATTCCAAAATGATCTCTCCAGATTGAGGAAATGGGCATTAAGATGGCAAAAGTAGCAATGCACACATTCAGGCAAAAAAGCCTAACTTCCCATATATGCTGATGGGGTCTGAGTTGGCAGTGATTAGGAAAGGTAATTCCTCGGGGTTGTGGTTGATAGCTCAATGGAAACATCAACCCAGTGTGTGGCTCAGGGCTTGCAGCAGGGTCTTCTCCACAGTGGCTGCACCCCTGCTGATGAAGTCCCCTGCTGCACCAACTGCTGAAGCAGCCTGCCTCCAAAGCCCACCCACCAGCCAAAACTCACCACCACCACCAGAAGCACAAGACAGCCAAAAAAATTCTCTGTTCTTGATTTTACCTTGGCAGCAACTCCTCCTCTGGTCGACCTGCTTATTTGTAAAGTGCCACAGGATCCAGCTAGCAGAGCCTCCAGGCCCCGTGGTGTGCGGTTTATTTTAATTTTTAAAAAGTTACATTTTGAGTAGCAGCAGCCTAAACCAATTAGGCATTGCCTTTGAGGGGGACATGGCCAATTAGGGCACAGGGCGGACTTTACATTGCTCCTGTGCCCTCATTAGCTGTGGCTTTCCCAAGGCGGGTCACTACTACTCGAATGCAATTTAAAAAATAATATTTAAGAATGCAGGCTTGGCTCCACCACTTCGTTTTTTCTGGCTGGGTGAGCATGTAAGGAACAGAATGGCAACAGTTGATGAAGTAGGCTCAGGGGTAGGGATGGGTCCTTTTTAGGGTGACCGGACAACCCCGAAAACCCTGGAGACCTCCAGAAAAAAGAGGCTTCTCCAGGGCAACCAGGGCTAGGGTCCAATTTACTGGGGAAAGGCTCGGAAAGGTGCAATGCATGAACTCTTCACACAATGCAAGAACTCTGGAATTCACTACCACAAGTTGTGATGGCTACAAATTTTAAAAGCAGTTTAGGCAAATTCATGAAGGATAAGGCTGTCAGTAACTACTAGTAATGGTAGCTATATATTACATCCAGTATCAGAGACAGTGTGCCTCTGTTGCTGAGATACATGTGCAGGGGGGGGTGCTACTGCCCTCATATTCTGCTTGTGGGCTTTCCAGAGGAATCTGGTTGGCCACTGTGGGAACAGAATGCTAGAAGTAGACAGGTTTTTGATCTGATCCAGCAATGCTTTTATGTATGTTTGTATGTATGTATGTATGTATGTATGTATGTATGTATGTCTTTGCAACATTTATAAACCACTCTACAATACCAAACAAAGAACAATCATTTAAGAAATATATGTTCTTATCCATTCTTTTACTCCTGGATAATTCAGAATACAAAAAAATGAGTCAAGAAAGGTCAAGACTGGTTTTCTTTCACTTTAATAAAGTGAAATTATATTTGAAGAAATCAAATGAGTTATATTTAAAGACAGGCTAAGCAAGTCAAGTTACAGAACCTCCGCCCACAGAGTGAATAGCTAATGGCTCTCTCTACTCAGAATGTAAAAAGTGAAGACATTTCTTAATTAACCTTTGAATAAAATATCCTACCACATATTTCATAGTATCCATTAGCCCCTATCAAAGCCTTGAAGTAGGGATATGCAATTTGCATAAAATAAATAAATTACATCAGTTACTAATATTTTTAATATCTAAAGTTCAAATCCGACTATTTCGTTATTTTTCAAGCTGCTTTAATCAAAGCTCCCTTGATGAACTAAGGTCAAAATATTCTGCTGTTCTTCATTCCTATTTCATAATGATGTTTTTGAAGCAATACTTTGAGTTTAAATTATTTCCCATTGCAGATATTATACTGAAGAATTTTTTACAAATATCCGTGATGTAAATTTGAAGCTGAACTTGACTTACATCAGAGATGGAAGGGATGCAATACAACCAAAACATAGACAGGTCCAGATACTGAAAGAGAACACCAGATGGTCTTCCATAGGGATGTGTGTCTCAACAAAACTAAGGCTCATCAAAGTTCTCCGATTTCTACTTCAACCTCTTTATAGCTCACACCCATGCTGGATTGGAAGCTTTGTTTTTTTAAAAAAAAATGCACTAGAAATCATGCATATTTTTGTGCACATTTCCCCAAATGTATGCATTTTTCAAACTTTTGTTGTTGCTTGAATCACATTTACTAGCAAGGAAATATACAGACTCCAAACTGCAGATTATGTTTGAGCCCACATTTGGTTGCAGAAGGGGCAAACTGGATAAATTCTGGTCAAAAACAAACTGAAATGAATTTCTCACCCATCCCAAGAGTTCTAAAGGATCATGAATGTGCTGGCTGGCTCTGGAAGTGGAAGAGTCTCAGAAAGAAAAGCAATGGCTGGTAGAGTCGGGAGATAATGAGGAAGGCCATGGCAAGCCAACGCAGGAAACTATTGAGCAGCTATTTGAGCCCTTGCCAGGTGCAGCTTGTCGTGATGTCTGAACCCGGTGAGGGTGGTTATTGGGGTGGTTAACAAACCACCGAGAATCCATGGCCCATTGTAGTGTTGCTGGATGGTTTGTTAACCACCCCAACCAACCACCCTTGCCAGGTTCAGACATCACAATAAGCCACACCCAGCTAGGGCAATTATATAAATCAGGCCAGCATATCACTATCATGTGCAGGGTGGGTAACAAGCTGCTGTAGGTTGTTAACCACCCTTGTGTCATGAGAACTGGGTCTCTCACCCTCTCTCTCACACACACACACCTATTTGATGAAAACCATGGCATGGGGAGAAGGATAGTTTCTCCCTCTCATCTGTGTTTTGATTCCCAGTTGTAAATCCCCCCCTCCCAAGCTGCTATCAGCTGCAAAGGAGAAAACAAGTAAAAATGGGTGCCGGCATGTTTCCCCCTCCGCAGTTAATAGCAGCTGGGAGGGAGTGTTGCACTGGGAATCAGGATTGGGAGGAGAGGGTGACCCCCACACACCCCCAATGCCATGGTTCTCATCCAAATTGGGGCCCAAATGGCTGCTTTTAACCAGGAAATGCTAGCATCTCAGATGCCAAGTCTAGTTTGACTCCAAGCTCTGAACCAGGAAGTCTCCTATTAAACGTTCATTTCCCCCATATGAAAACAAAAGATAGCTTTGGGCAAACTGCTGTCTCTCAGGCTCATCAGACTTCTGTCTGCAATATGGGGATGAAAATATTGATCTAACTTACAGGCCTGTTCTAAGGATAACTGAAGTGTTTCTAGTGCACACTATATAAATTGGAAGGGGGTGATATTTCCTAATGTGGGTACAAGGCTGAACACAATAGAATCCTATTTCCCTTCCCATTCAGCACAGATGCAGGGCGCATACTCGTTATTATAAGAAATTGGAGGTCTATGTGCTCCTCATATGTCCGCCATTCAGTTCTCCCTTTTTGGAGCGTAAGTAACTCAAAGCCCAATCCTATGCATGTTTAGACAGAAAAAAGTCCTACAACTCCCAACATTCCCCAGGCATTAGTACTAGCTAGGAAATGCTGGGAGTTGTAGGACTTTTGTATGTCTAAACATGCATAGCATTGCACTTAATATTGTACAGAGAGGAGAGGTTGGATGGAAACATGAGTGATATGCACAAACCCCATATTCCTCAAGATGCCTTCATGTGCAGCATGTGTGCACACCTCTAACATGGGGGAAGAGTAAACCCTAGGGTCTACTGAGACCTTGGGTGACCCATCCACACAGAGATATTCCACCTGCACAGGGAAGCATCATCCCAAATATACACATACGTGTGTGTGTGTGTGTGTGTGTGTATGTGTGTGTGTGTGTGTGTGTGTATCTAGGAATCATCCAAAACAGGATGTATCTCAGGAAAGAACTGCTCTGTCCAAGTTTCTGATCCATTCTGGGATACGTGTTAAAAGAGAACGTTATCCTGAGCAGTCCCATAGTCAATTAGAAGAAGCCACTGTCAGTAAGGACAGATTGCAATGGTCAAGAGTTATAGCTTCATCCCATGTACCTGTTTCCCTCGAATTATACCCTACAGTGCTAAGCTGTTGCCATTGTTGTTGTTGTTGCTAGCTAAATCACACCCTGGGCGGCAGCACTCCTAAAATCCTTTGCATACCAGGAAAAGGGTTTAAGGGGGAAATGAAAAAAAAAATCATAAAAATCAACGGACTATTCAATCCGATTCAAATTTGGTATGCTTAAAGCTCTCCTTAATATCTATTACTGTGCCAATTTTGATGCCTTTATCTTTAAAACTTATGCAGATGTAAGCATTGGTTTAATTTGAAGCTTGAGAGTATCAAATCCTGCTCCTGCGCCCCCAGTGGCCACTCGGAAAACAACAAAACTAGTAGCAAAATAGGTCGGGTCTTTTGGCTTTATAGCACAATTAAAGCAGGATGCATGGGAGTACTTCACAGTCAAAGCAGATTATAAACTGGAAAACTTCAGAGTGCTTCACAATAAAAGCAGATTATAAGATGGAAAACTTTGGAGTCCTTTGCACGCAATTTGCAGTGATTGCACAGTATAACGCTGGTGTGATAAAGCTCTTAGAAGCAGCCATGAGATAGCACTGTCTTTCAAATTCTAAAAGTGAAAGATATTGATATTGGATTAATATTTATTTTATTAAATAAATAAAATATTGGAGAGAGGTATTGGATTAATATTTATTTTACATGTGTCTGAAATAATGCAATAAAGTTTAACGAGGCTATACTGCTAGGACATTAAAAAAATCACTTGAAGGGTCAGCCTTGCCATAAGGGTTTTTGTTTTATTTTTAGGAGAGAAATGTCATTTTCCCCAAAACAATTTCTACAGCAAGCTGATCTTTCTGGTCGTGAAACTATTTCTTAACAACAGGGTCAGGTGAGGACTCAGTAGCTGGATGTCACTAGGAGTAACCTGACAACTCTGCAGAGTCTGCATTTTACTGGCAATGATCTAACCGGTCTGTCATCTACCTGCAACAGTTTCACAGCACACTTTTAATTTTAACCCTCAGTACACTTGTACATCCTTACCTTAAGTCTGATCATTTTGCTGTCATATGTGTATCATAAGTAATATATTGCTTTACTGAATAGTCTGGATTTCTGCGCCAATGGTGTGTTCCGACAACATGATAGACAATTGTTTATCTAGGGTGCACTCCCCACACAAC
This sequence comes from Elgaria multicarinata webbii, assembly GCF_023053635.1. Classification (NCBI taxonomy): domain Eukaryota; kingdom Metazoa; phylum Chordata; class Lepidosauria; order Squamata; family Anguidae; genus Elgaria; species Elgaria multicarinata. The sequence goes on from NC_086173.1 coordinate 78,513,345, forward strand.
ATGATAATAAACTGTGGTGTGGTTATTGTCGAGTTGATTATTAGTCCACGCTGAGTGACTCACTCACCCCTCGCCTTCCCTCCCCACTCAGTTCTCCCGCTAGTATACCATCAGCCATTGCTGCTGAAAATCTATCCTGCCAGCTGGACTAGAACAACAGCCACTGCATTGACCACTCTTGTCTTGAGACTCTGGGGCTGATGAAATAACCAACAGTGCCCTCCATACAACACGATAACCAATGGTGATTCAAATAACCAACTCTGCACAGCACTGGTATTTTGCATTGGTTATTTCAGCCAAAGAAACAACTGTTGGTTAAAAAAAACTCCCTCCACACAACACAATAACCCATGATGGGTTAAATAACCAACCGTCAACTATTTAAATCACCATTGGTTTTTGTTTTGTCTGAACCAGTCAGTGTGAACCTTCTGGTTAAAGCAGAACATCCTTCATGAAAAGGCACAGTCTACCAAATGGCTGCATGACTTTATTCTATGCAATGCTGTAGAGGAAGCTTTTTGAAATAGTCATCCTCATCAAATCATATACTCCTAGGATAAACCAACTGACTTCAGAAAGACTGCTTTCACAAATGATTCTAACAAACACCTTTGTTTCTAACACACAATATTAGGTTTTGAATGTGTGAATGTGGTTAATTCAATATGTTAAGGTGGAAATCATTTTTCGTTCAGAGCTCTAGCCATTAGAAATGTACCTATTTGATTTAAATGATGAGGTAGACACATATGTTGTGTAAGCATAAATATATGTAGGGCTTGTTCATGCACACATGGACATCACTTGATTTTGCTAAATGTGATTATTACATACTGCCAGTTGACTCTGAACTTATGCCACTGAAAAGCATGGTGTTTCAGGCAAGAAGTGATATTGAAGTTTTATCTGAGGGATTAGACTGGTGATGGTCAATTAGCATATGCTGATCTTAAATGGAAGATCTGCTGTCCTATTAGACTGCAATGTGTATTGCTTTCCCTGCTTTTAGTATTATTTTGTATTGTGATGGCGATTTTACTCCATAATATATATATAAAAAGATTCTGGTGACACCTTAATGCTGACACATTTCTTCTTGCATAAGCTTTCATGGACTATAGCTTACTTCATCAGATCCAGAAAAGCTTATATGAGAATAAATTTGTTAAGTCTTTAAGGTGCCACAAGACTCTATGTTGATTTTGCTGCAATAGACAAACATGGCTACCCTTTGGAAACTGACATCTGCAAGTCATTGAATGATGAATGTTCATGTATGAGTAAGCCTTAAAGAGGAGAAGTATCAGTCGCTGCCATTTTTGCCTTAACAAAATGTTGGTTCTGGAAAGCCTGGCCTCACCCACACTAGGAACCATGATAAACATATTATTTCTAAGAATGTAAAAATGTTAACATTTAAATATGCACAAATGCAGCTGCAAAAACACAGAATAGGTAACATAAAAGTCTCTTTTGAAAGTGAACTAAGATAGCAGAAGTTATAACCTTTTCCTCAAACCAAGAAAGAAAGAAACTCCAGCAGCTTAGCATACAATTGCCCAAATCCAGAGAAAGTTGATCACACTTAATTTCTTTTGACATCAATAGGACTAGTGAGTTGTAACTAATTTATGTCTGATCAGTTTCAATGGGGCTTTAATATGACGAAGCTACTTTGCATTTCAGTCAATGTACTGAAGTGCCAATATTTCAAATGAAAATCAGGAAGCTACCTGCTTGTAACAGATTGGTTTTTTCCTGCTCCTGCAAACTTTATAAACATAGGTTGATAATATAGAAAGGAGGGCAGGGCTCCTGTATCTTTAACAGTTGCTTAGAAAAGGACATTTCAGAAGATGTCATTTGTATATATAGAGAGCCTGGTGAAATTCCCTTTTCATCACAACAGTTAAAGGTGCAGGAGCTATACTAGAGTGGCCAGATACAAAAGACTGCCATCAAAGAGCTGGTGTACTTCAATAATCAACCTTATTTTAGAAATCTTGCAATGCTAACTACTGGCTGTATAAATGAAACATATGGAACGTTATAGAACGTGCACAGAAAGGAACCAGGAAAAACAGTGGGGGTGGGGAATTTGTGTATTGTGCCCATTGTAAACCCTCAAAGACTCCGGAAAATGAAGCCCTAGTAAGCCTGCAGGATTTTTTTTAATGTAGGGTAGCTCTTCCTCGTTATAGTGAGATGTATTTATAAATATATATATATATATATATATATATATATATATATATATATATATATGCATATTACATGTTATAAACATTTGTGCCCTCCTTTTGGGGTGCATGTTCTCTTTTGGAGTGATTTTTTAGTGGCCACCTTAGAACCAAGCAGGAGAGGCCACTCAATAGCAGCAAGTCACACATGAATCCTGATTGCAAGTTGAAACCTGGTGATCATATGGCCTAGTAACCACAAAACAAACGACAGTATTTCATGGTATTTTAGAGTCTCATCACAAAGCCAAGTGTACATCTGGAAGGAAAAAAACTGAGGGAGTAGGAAGGGGCATAAAAAATCGAAGTGGTGTCTTTACTGGATTCTTCATCACATGTATGCAGCAAAGTGAATGCCACTCCACCATGATAACACCTCAAGTTGCTGCAGCATTTGTGTGAAAACAAGAACTTTGGTGGTGCTGATCATGTGGGTCCATGCAGGTGGGGTGGCTTTAGGGTAGGGCAGACCCACACTAACTGCCCTGCCCATGTGTCACACACAAGCTGCAGTCACACTGGATTGCTGGAGTGCATGAAGGGGAGGGGGACAATCTATGGGTCTTTTGTATATAAGTAATCCAAATAATTTAAACTTTAAAAATCAATTTGTTAACCCTGGTCATCTTTAGTCTATCCGTCGCAGTCATTCCTGAGGCCCAGACAATTCCAACCAGCAGCATCTATCTTTGTGAATCTGAATTCCACCAGCTTGAGTGTGTTTTAGCCCTGAGTCTTGGGCAAGTCAAACAGACATGAGGGAGTGGCTTTGAAATTCAAAGCATACATTGTTGTTCCCTCTTTGAAGTGAGTATGAGCTATGTTTCCTGTGTTTAACAGGCTAATTTCCAAACATCCTTTTAATTAGATTAGCATGAAGGCAACCGTTCCGTCTCACCAGCTGGGAGCAAGACTGAATGCCAGCACTTTCAGATGACAAGGTAGATAGAATTGTATTAGGTAAGCAGGCTATATTGTCTTGTTAGATTATTTTTGTAGTATGAGTTTTGGCACGGGGGCGGGGGAGTACACTAAGCAGGATTAAAAATACAAAAACGTAGTCTATTATTATGACTCTTCCAACAGACCCTGCCTATTTCCTTCCTCCATCATTTTTTCGGGTGATGCTCCTCCTCTTTCTCTCTGAGCATAGCAGAAAGCCTGTTCCTGAAGATTAAGCATACAGAAACTCTAAAGGGAATAACTTCTACACATAAACAGGAAAATAAACTACAGATTTAAAGGGACAACTATTATGTTCCAGTTTTCTAGGGGAGGAGAAGGAGATATAATGTCTTAATTATGCCAAGGTTTTTTAGCACCATAATGTAAAGGGAAATCCATTCTTGAATGAGTTTTGATATGTAGCTACCTCAGCAACATACTTTGGTTAAAAGGAGATATTAGCATCTAAGCACAGCAAGAATATGTTGATATTGAGCTGCTCTACATGAGGAATTTATTGCACACTCATGATTGGCCACTCACAAAAGTTTGCGGGTCCATTACACGACACCATCAACCTCCAGGATGTCTCTCGCACCTTCCCCCGAAAATCTCGCTTAAAAAACAACAACAGAGGTAATCCAGTATCTAAAATAATCATGGGATTAATTCTGCCACTAGATGGTGCTGTTTCATTGACCTTTATGAAACATTAGACAGAGGGGAAGGTTTCAAATACAAATCATGTGGTTGCATCTGAAGGGGCCCATAGTGAATGTAGAATGACCCGAGGGGGAATAAAAGTCTGGTAAGGATGTGGGGTTTCTCCCCTTAATATAGAGCCGCTCTTTGTTTTAACTGAATAGCTGGGGGTGGGGGGGTGGGAATAAAGGCTGAGAAAATGAAGAGAAAGTGTGTGATCAGAAAGAGACATTGGCTATGTAGAAAAGAGACAAAACAACAAGGCAAACATCAAAGGGATGATGAATGACAGGGGAGGGGCTCTTCAGATGGGAGGCAAGAGTTTGGGAATGGCTTGAAAGCAACAGATAGAATTTATCATAGTACATCTCCTTTCTTCATGCACAATACAATCAATTGTATTGTGAGCCATTAAGGGATATGGGTCGGCTTCTAAGAATGCACTCCTATCCATGCTTAGTTGCCGGGGGGGGGAAGGGGAAGCCCTACAATCCCCACAATTCCGTAGCCAGCATTGGAAGACTGCTGTAAGTTAAGTCAGCATTATTTGGCTGGTCTAGATGGGAGCCCATCAATTATGGTACTAGGGTATGGGAGGAATCACTGTATGACTGTTTCAGCTTGTGCATTGAGTACTGATTCACAATACAGCCATGGCTGATCTGGCTACAGAGTAATATTACCAGTTATAGCTGTGTACAGGTAGGAAATGCTTGTGTCCTAATCCTATAGAGCCCTGGTATGGATTAGGTAGTTTGTAATCCTTCTTGATTTATTCAAATAGGCCTTGGCTTCTTATGAGCATTCTAAAAATGTTGCTAGTGAATCTTACTAGTCCCACTGCTCTGGACAAGACTCAGTTTTTTCTCATTGGTTTTCACTGATAACCAATGCACCACCCGCAGCAACAAACATCACGGTAGTCAATGTAAATGAGTATGGCTAAACATGAAATAAATAAAATATCAGAAATCAGTATCAGCATCTCCTCAGTAGCATAAGGAAAAGAATAGTCTTCTGGGATCAATGTTTGGGAGATGCTGGGCATACAGAATAGGGCAGTGGAAACATTTGGAATTTTGAGGGAGTGTCATGGGCATTCTCCCAAAATGGCTGCCAGTGGGAGGGTTGCCCATTCCTAAAATGGATGCCATGGTGGGCATGGGTGACAAAACACTCATTTCCCAGAATGCAAGCTGGTGCAATTAAAAGAAAAGTAACTTGCCTGAAAAAAAAAGTAACTGCAGGGGTGGGGTCTGAGCTCCACAACTAAAAAAAATAGTTTTGAACCCAAATAACAAAGGCGCTGGAGTACAGCACTTCACTTTGCAGAATGCCGCATTCTAATTATTTCTTAAAATGTTAAGAAATAAAAAATAGGAAGAATAAGGAGCCTGATACACATAAAAAGAGGTGTTTGCAAGCACATTGGTGTCCACAGGTACCAAACTGGAAATCACAGGAATAGGGTAAGGACAAACTTGTACCATATATTCAGTAGTCTAGCTGGACATGCTCCCATTTGAAAACCGTTGCTTTGCCTCATGGACATGGCTGGACTGACCCAGCAAGTAGTTTCCAGTATTTCAGAATCACTAACATAACCATTCTCGTGTGCCGTTTCTTTGTAGCAAGTCCTTTTTTGTATTATTAATTTTTTGCATTTAAAAATCCTGCTGATTTCCTCTGAGCCTACTGACTCATTTTATTGCTCCGGTTTTATGACTTTAATATTATATTCCATAGGATAATTTGATTAAATACGTTTTATGACACTTTGGTCAAATGAGGACATGTAGCAAAAGTCTAATCCTGACTACATTTTAAAAGGGACACGTCCCTCATGCTAGTAAATTAGCCTCGCTCCACCCGCCCCACCCCCACAAATGTGGGTAATGCTGATTCTGCCTTAACAAGGTTGTTAGACAACACTTAATCTGAAAATACTTTTAAGATTGTGAAGCTTGTGCTTACATTCTTGCTGGATGATATATGTTGTACCTTTGAAAGCGATTCAGAAACTTAGTCCAAAGGAGGGCAACAAGATTGCTAACAGTAGGGTGACCATATGAAAAGGAGAACAGGGCTCCTGTATCTTTAACAGTTGCATAGAAAAGGGAATTTCAGCAGGTGTCATTTGTATATATGGAGAAATAAAAAAATAAAAAATATGGAGAACCTGGTGAAATTCCCTCTTCATCACAATAGTTAAAGTGCAGGAGCTATTGTTTGTGTTGTGCCCAGCCTCAATCCAAAGGGAGAAGCGGGTTATTATTATTGTTGTTGTTGTTGTGACCAGATTTAAAAGAGGGCAGGGCACCTGCAGCTTTAACTGGTGTGATGAAGAGGAAATTTCACCACGTTCTCCATATATACAAATGACACCTGCTGAAATTCCCTTTTCAATACTACTGTTAACGATACAGGAGCCCTGTCCTCCTTTTCATATGGTCACCCTAGCTAAAAGGGACTGAATGTAGATGACACAATCCTCTGTTTGAAAGGTTGCCAGAGGACTGACCTCCATTTTGAAGGTGTCCTCAGTTTGAAGGCCTGTCCAGTCCAACGCAAGATTTCCACCTTGTGTCAAATCATTACAATCCCATCACGGTAAAGCTATATCCCTCTTGCGCATTTATACCTTTTTTGTATCTGGTCAAGAGGCCAGGGCTCCTGCAGCTTTAACCATTGTAATGAAGAGTGGATTTCACCAGGTGCTGCATGCATACAAATGACACCTGCTGGAGTTAATTATATGAACTTTGACTGTTGACAGAGTAAAACCTTAGGCTGGAATTCTATGTGCAATTGCCTGGAAGTAAGCCCTGTTGAACATCAACAGGGCTTACTTCTGAGGAGACATGATGCTATTAGTCATATTGACTGAAAAATCTGGCTAATTTAGAACATTTGCATATGCAAGTGTCAGGATTCTTCTCTTCGATTGTATTTTTGCATATTTTCATATACAAGTACCAGAATGCTTCACTTAAATTACACTTTTGAAACCAGGGATGCTTGAGGAATTCTGTCTTTACACATTCCAGTACAATTGACATGGTCTGCAACTCCTAGATTAATATGCTGAATAGAACACAGCTATCCTTTGGTTTTACACTCCCCAAATGTTTCAACACCATTCTCAGCTGATATATATATATATATATATATATATATATATATATATATATATACATTTTAAATGCATGTTTTGAGACCAAATATGATTAAAAATGCTATTTACGGTTCGTATGTAATAGTATTTAGTACATCTTAGCATTACTTGTGCAATGGTAATTCACATTGTACTGTTAACTTAATAGTTCAAGGGTGCAATCCTTTGCATGTTTTGACATGGCTAGTTTAGGGCATGCTGGGAGTTGTTTAGACTTTTTTCGGTCTAAACATGCAGGGGGTAGTGTTGTTTCCGTATTCATTATCTTTAAGATAAGGACCAGGAGTCAGGCTTGGAGCTTTGACTATACTTCTTTATTAAGAAGCTTCTGGAACCAAAGTGACAAATGGTAAAAGGGGCTCGCCTGGAAACTGCTTGCTGGCAGCCCTGAACAATCAAAACAGGAGCAACTGACAGTAGGCACAGCCAATCAATCAATCAATATAACAAATACATTACAGGTAGCACACAAAGAGATTTCACATTAAATCCTGCCAAAATAAAAAGAATCAAGAGGCCAAACCAATAAGTCATTCAGACTGTAATATATTGAGATGAAAAACATGGAAACTCAAAATTTGAATTTGGAATTTCTCATTCTAATGCTGTAAAGAGAAACTGAAAAACATGGCCAATTTAGAGTATGTGCATGTAAGTGTCACGATGTGTCTCTCCCTCACACTGCCTGCACACAGCCCCCAAATGGAGGGAAGGAGTGGACGCTCCTCCTCTTGTGGGCTCGCTAGCAAGCTCTGTGGGAAACTGTTGTCCTTGGCCAGTTAATGGCCAGCTATTACATGCCTGTTTTCTTTCTCCTTCTGGTTCCCCTGAGATATTTCCATGCTCTCTGAGATTCTAGGGCTTATCCTGTTGACATGGCAATAGCATTTTTGCTCTTCCCCTTGGCCAGGCCAAGTGAAGACCTTTCTGCTTTTTATTCCACATCCGTAATGATTTGACACAAGGGGTAGATCTGGCCCTGGTCTAGCAACTCTGGATCCAACTTTAGGACTGTATGCAAAAGTGATTTTCTGAATGCGATGTTGGGCATGCAGCTTTATTTATTTATTTATTTATTGCACTCATATACCGCTCCCATAGCCAAAGCTCTCTGGGCGGCTTACAGAAATTCTAAAATTAAGATAAAAACGAGTATACAAAATTTAAAATTTTAAAACACAGAACATACACATAAAGCATTAAAACTGTTTAAAAAAACACTAAACATGTGGGTGATTAAGATGATTAAGTTGTGGAACTTATCTGGAACTTGAAAAGTATAACCCAGCTATCCTGAAAATTACAGATATGTTGAATAAGAAAGTTAACTGAATTGAAGTGAACTGCAGAATCTGAATCTCAGATGTCACTAATGTTGTCTACTTATGGGTCTTTCCTCGCTACATAGGCCTAAGGAAGGAAGGAGAGATTTCAGAAATCTTTCTTCTTCCTTTTTTTATTGTTTTCCTTCCTTTTTTAGAAGAATATTGAAGTGGGCATGTTTCTGACAATGCTGATGGGATGATTTTTACGATTTCTACTCCAACACATTTTGGTACAGAAAGTTAAACAATTGGGACTGTCAGAGCTCACTCTGGAATTGCCATAAGCTTTAGTATGGGAAACTCAAGCATGAAACTTTCATGGACAATCTTTCTGAGGATTTTTGAAAACTCTAGCCAAACTATTTATCAGTTCTGCCAGCTTGCCAGAACTTTCATGCTTCATTCATTTCCCCCCTCCTTGTTCTCCTCTGTCTAACACTGTAATCCAAGAGAAATGAGAAGGCATATTTTGTGTTTCCCCTCCCCATGTCATTTATTCCACTGGTTTTCATGTATTACATGCTGAGCCCTACCTTTTACCCACCACGTACGTGCTCTGCTTTAGACAATCATTGTAATTTGTCCTATTTATTCTTCTCCTTAAACAGTTCTTTTTAAAATGCTATTCATTGTTAGGGTCTACAATGTAAACCTATACTGGAAATAAGCATCACATTACAATGTCAGGGAGATTCAATTCAAATGGCTTGAAATGCAGGGATTTAACTCTGGGGTGCCGATACTTAACATCGCTGTATCATGTAGCCTGGTGGAAACGCAATGCTTTCCCAAGAGAAGGGTGTCACTTTTATTTCACTTCTGGGTTATTAACACCTCAAGTGCCAATACTGTAGTTCAACTGATCAGATGTGTTTGCCATACAGTATTCCCAGAGTAAGCAAAGCTCTTTCTCTTACACACTAATAAATAGAGGGCTGTTCATGTAAGCCTATGAGACTGTTTTATTTTGAGATAGACCTTTGGGCCTTGGTCCAACACTGTTTACTCTAAGGGTGCCCACGTGTCCTACTTTACAGGGGACAGTCCTCTATTTGAAGGGCTGTCAAAGGACAGTCTTCTCTTTGAAGGCATCCTCTATTTTAAGGGCTGTCCAGTTCAAGGCCAGTTTATAGATAAAGAATGATAAGAAGGGAGAGCAGGAGCCTGGAAGTGGTCCATTGACAGCACCTGGGCAGCCCTCTTAGCCAGCACACAGGTTCCCTGGTCACAGTTTCTCCCACTATGGTGAAATGTACTGTATTTCTATTTAAATTAGAGTAATTTCTAAATGTGCATCAATATACAGAAGGTAACATATGCAAATTTTATGCATAGCCTTTTTTGTCTGAAGGGTTTCTTCTTTTGGGAGGTGATGCATAAGTAGCCACACTAACTCTAATTATTATTTATTTATTTATTTATTTGTATCCCGCCTTTTGCCCAATAATGGCAAAAGTAGCAGTGTATCTCCAAGGTATACAGTCTCATTTCCCAGTACTGCTAATGAAACATGAGGTGCCACAGATTGAACCGAAGACATTCTGCCAAGGGATGTATGTCAATTCTGTTTGGTGTGTGTGACATCTCGACAGATTTAGCTGGTTCAATCCTGGCAGATTTCATTCCATTTCTCCCTGTTGGTATTGACTCAATCTGTAGCAAGTCAATCCAATAGGTAGATTTCAGGGTTTGGTTTTGGCAAAACTGAAGTACTTTGGCCACATAATGAGAAGACAGGATACCCTGGAGAAGAGGCTGATGCTAGGGAAAGTGGAAGGCAAAAGGAAGAGGGGCCGACCAAGGGCAAGATGGATGGATGATATTCTGGAGGTGACAGACTTGACCTTGGGGGAGCTAGAGGTGGCGATGGCCGACAGAAAGCTCTGGCGTGGGCTGGTCCATGAAGTCACGAAGAGTTGGAAGCGACTGAACGAATAAACAACAACAATGCTGGCAGCAATCTGTGCAAATGGGATCATAGATTTTTTTTATTAGGGCTATGCATGAAAAAAAAACTTTTGTTTTGGAGGCAGATTTGGGTGTGTGTTTTTTAAAATCAGCCCTGATTTGACTCAGGGTGTTTCTTGTCCAGCCCAACCCACTTCAGATCTGGAACTAAAGTGAGATCTGGACACCCAAACTGGGTTGGCCATTGTGGGTTTCCGGGTGCCCACTGAGCAGTTGATCAGTAAGTTCCAGGAAAGCCAGGCACGAGACCAACTGGAGTCAATTGGACTCCCCCCCCCTCCCAGCTCACTCCCCAAAACCTGGAGCCACTGCCCCCATATGCCTATGGGACTTACCTGAGCTGCCTGGTAGCCACCAGTCCTTGATGAGAGCCACTATTTTCAATGAAGATGGGGGCTCTGGCACTTTCTAAATCAAAAGTCTCAAACTACAGCAGCTGTAAAGGGCCATTTCCAGACTTCCAAGTCTCAATCCGGTCCCAACCTGGATTCGGGCTGAGGCAGGCCGAATCAGCCCACCTTGGCTCATATTTGGGGTTCAGGCCTGAAGCAATGCACAGCCCTATTTTTTATTTTATTTTTTGTCTCTTTACATTTGTGCAAATTGGGTTAGTGGTCTTTTGCAAGTCCACTTTGTGCCTGTTGTAAATATCTTTGTCAGTTTCATCCTCTTCATATGCTACTTCATTTAGCCTAGCTGATCCATATATCAAAATTGTCAAAGAACTTGTCAATTTCATCCTCCACTTCAGCATTTCCAGAGCAAAAAACATTTTTTAGAAAAACTACATTCCCATTTCCACAAATGTCAAGACCTGGAACATGTTTTTTAAACAACAACAATAACCCACAATCCCATGTGCACAAATCCCAGGGCCCAAAACAATGTGTTTATTTAATGTGCACACAAAAAGAAGAATATTTCCAGAATTGGAGGCGAAACTAAGTCCACTACAGTCCGCCGCTGCTTTCTTTACTTCTACCATTCACTTCTCTCCTAAGGATTCTAGAAATGGGATATTGCCTCGGGATTTTCAATTAGTGGTGGCCCTCTGCCATCCCCTGGGCCTTGGCAGGCACCTGACCATGCTGATCATTGGTCCTAGGCTTAGGATGTTACTGATAGCTTCTAAGAAGAGCCCCACACAGCCCTTCTTTGTGGCCTTACTGGCAGAAGTGCTGGTGGATAGTTTCAGGAAACTTTAAGTCATTCAGAGACATGGAAGAGACAATGAAAAAATATTACTTAAATAAGTCTGGTTCTAATCAATACTAAAACAATACAATCATTGTAGAGTGCTCTAAAAGAATGTCTAATTTGAATTGTATGATGATGCTTGATGTTTCCTTGAGGGCAGATTTTGGGAAGATTTCTATATAGAGAGCCAACATCTCAAAGCTAAGGGAGGGATGCAAAAAGTGATTTAAAATGCAATGGACACAATCCAGCCAGAATGAAGCACCTCCAAGTCTCCATGACTTCAGTGGGAGACATAAGGATACACTTAAATCTCTCCCACGATACCAATGGGCTGGATTGTGCCTAATAAGTTCCTATGTATAAAATATTGACTTTCCCTTTAGCATTTGCACATTGAGGAAGTGTGAGGGCAACAATGCTTTAAAGTTTAAAGGGCACCATTAAGTAATTTGAGTTTGTAAGATCCTATCTCTCATTTTTATATCTGTGACCAAAGGAAGCATAAGGGGGTTGGGAATATTAAACTGCATCATATTTAAGGACTCACTGAAAGAAAGGAAAGGGGCAGTCACCAAACATTCTGATATGCTCTTCAGTCCTCAAAGTGGGTGACAGCATTCCCTAAGGAGTTATAAGCTGTTATACCAGGCAAAGCGCTTCTTACTATAACTATAGTTGCCCATTCAACAAGTCATATGCTCTCCCTCCATTCCCAATTTTGGTGACAAGGGGTTGGATCCAGGACCTGCCTTCCATGAGAAAAAGGGCTCTCTTTGCAGAAGATCTCTCTCTCTCTCTCTCTCTCTCTCTCTCTCTCTCTCTCTCTCTCTCTCTCTCTCTCTCTCTCTCCCCCACACTAGAGGCATTCAAAAGGCAGCTGGATGACCATCTATCAGGGATGCTTTAAGGTGGATTCCTGCATTGAGCAGCGGGTTGGACTTCATGGCTTTCCAACTCTACTATTCTATGATTCTATGACACACATCACAGCTCATCCCATTCAGCAGGGTCTTCCAATTCTTCATGGTGCTGTGTTGCCGCCTTCCTCTGAAACCCCATGCTTTTTGTCCCCCGGGATTGCGTTGAGTAATCCTGATGCCAAGGAGGGAGAGCAGGGTTTCTGGGCTCCCATCTGGGAGCCACCCTCACCCTCTTCCTGGTGGAAGGCCAGTTGCCTCCCACCAGGCACCGCTCCCATATTGGCCCGGATTGGCCCCAGAGCACCATATTGATGTTGTTCCGTATGAAAAACTCAGGGTAAATCCCTGACTTTTCAAACTGCAGCTTCACAGGAAAGGCCCGCAGTGGCTGAAGAGCTGTGCCTGCATCATGTAACTGGGACAGAACAGATTCGCAGCCACCACAGGGCTTTTTCCACATATAGGCGAGAAACTTTCTTTGACTTGGAGGGGCTGTCCTGGGAAGGAGGAGATGGGGAAGTCCACTTCCACCAGTGCCATTGATCCAGCTGAATTCAGCATCTGACCCAACATTTTTGCTGTTGCCATGTCACTGCCTCCCACCCAAACCAGGATCAGGGATTCTCTTACTCTTTAGAGGAGCAATGTGGCAGAAACCTGAATCTGGGTCAAACTTGGTACTTCCCTTGGGAACTGCTGCCCTTGAGAAGGTCAAACCTTTTTGCTTTGGGGAGGCTGGCTAAGGTAGCCTCTGCTCTCAGTCAGCAGCTCTCAAACATCTTCAGAACCAGCCTTACGAAAGCAAAGCTAAATGTGTTTGAGCCTCTAACTCATATTGTGTTATTATGACATCCTTTAAAATACTATCCTCTCTTCTATTTCTGTCATTGGCCCCATTCAGAAGACACCTTAAACCACAGCTTTAGCCACAGTGGTTAAGCCAGAAAGCCAGGCCATGTTCAGAAGACACCTTAAACCACAGCTTTAGCCATGATGGAAAGCTGTGGTTTAAGGTGTCTTCTGAACAGCTTTCTGGCTTAACCAAAAACAAAAGGATGAGAGCATCCAAGCCAGGTCAGAAAAGAAGGAGAAATGGGTTCTCCTTTCTGACAAACCACCATTGTTAAAACTGTGGTTTAAGGTGTCTTCTGAACAGGGCCTTTATTTCTTTCCTCAATTTTCTTCAGAAGTTTCCATGATTCTAGTCTTGTTTTCCCTCCTCCCCACCATGCCCTTCTCATCAACTTTATTTCAACCTTTTCATCCCCTGCCTTCCTTGATCTTTGATAGGTGTTTCCTCTTTTCAACCTGCTTCACCACCTTGTGTACCTTGCGGGCTACCATGCATTGCTCACAATATTAAAAAATGCCTGAACCCCCATCTCTTCACGAGTCCATCCAGCCACCATGCATTTTTCTTCCCCCCTTTTGCTGTAACGTCTGCCTTTTCAGTTTAGGAGAAGAATAGTTGCAGGGGGGGTGGGGGCTGAGAGAGAGAGAGAGCATTAGGGGGAAACTATGCATGTGATGTTTTATTTGAAAAACAAAGCCTGCTAGAAACTCCTTGGCTCACCGTAGGATCAATCATATGAGAAATTGCCACCAGTTGCAATGCTTAATTGCTATGATATTCAGATCTGCACACTGATGGGAGCAGGAGGCAGAAAGATTTTTTATTTGCTTGGCTGGCAGAAGCCCATGGGCTTCTTTAGATTAAAAGGAAATCGTGTTCACTTACCAGCATTTTGCTTCCTGCTTATGTTCCACAATTGTAATGAGCTGAATTACAGTGGAGGAGAGGGGCGACCATATGGACTGTAATTGAAAACTTCACAGCTCATAGTAGTGAATGGGACAGCAACCTCCAGTGCATGTTTTGTAATGCAACTTTGCTTGCACGCAGGCCTTAGCTAGACTTACCTGTTATTGCGCAGTGGAGGGGTGAAGATCTTGCAATGTTTTTATCACGGGATTCCCCCTCTGTTCACATGCGGCGCTCAATGGCCTCAGAGGGAGAGGCGTTGTGCCCGGAATTTTTTTTTTTTTAAGAGGCAGCAGCGCATGAGTGCTCTGGCGCAAAAGGTAGATGGTTGGGTTGTTTTTTTTAAAAAAATAACATTTTCCCCGCTCCCCCCATCCCACCCTTGATGGGCACAGTGCTCCTGAAGAGCTCTGCATCCCATGTGCGGGTCCCAGCTCCTCACGAGGAACCACGAGGAGCTGTGACAAACCGTGGTGCCCTGCCAGCCCGAGACCGCAGAAAAACTGAGCCTACAGTGTAGGGTGAGATCCCGGGGCAAGGGAGGGATCATCCCTCCCTGATCCCGGGATCCCCTGTGTGTCATGTGGATGCACAGGGACGATCCCAGGGATCACCCCAGGATTTCGTCCTGTCTAGCTAAGGCCACAGTAGGAGATCCTGAGATATTTCAGAAGAATCAGGATATCCAAGGGCTTTTTTTAATATGGAATAAACCGGAGAAGGAGTGGGAGATATGCAGGATGTTCACATCATAGGCAAAAGGACCCACAAACATTTGTGAGTGGCCAGTCATGAGCATGCCTTATTTCACTCGGGTGAAGAAACCCCATGCCTCCATAAGGGAGGTTCAACTCACAATTTGAGAAGCATGGTGCCAAATGTTCCTTTGCTACATTTCCAACCTGCTATGATCCAAACAGATGTCTTTCCTGTCCTCTCCATCCATGACTAGGGTTGTCAGGTATCCTGCTTTACAAAGGGCAGTCCTCTATTTTGGAGACCTGGCAGAGGACAGTCCTCTGTTTGGTGGTGTCCTCTCTTTGATGGGTTGTCCTGTCCAAGTCTGGTTTAAAGTCAAAGAGCCATAAGACAGGAAGACAAGAGCCTTGAAGTTAGCCACTATCAGTAAGCACTAGATAAGCAGTCTGAACAGGCTCCAGGTCATCTGGTTGCAGTCTTCCCCACTAAAATGTTATGTGTTGTCTTTCTATGATATATATATTGCTTGTTAGCCAACTAGGCCATTCGCAAACAAATAAAATAGTAGCAAAATAACATATTAACATAATAACATAATAGCATGTTCACACACCATCTTACCACAGTCAGAAGAATAATACAAGATAATAATATAAAACTGATAGTAGGCTCAATTGCAGTACCAGTACTGGCCCACATGTAATCTCAGATTAGTAAAATTCGATCCTATATGGCAAACAAAAGCTTCCGGACCTCCAGCGCCCGCTGTATAAAGTTTGCAGTCCTGAACAATATATAATGATCAGACCCTAACAATAATATCTGAGTTACATTTTTAGGTGACATGTGGTTGAACCCGGGAATCAGGGACACAAGGTATTGCTTCCTCAGCTCGACATACACTGGACACTCAACTAGAATTATAGTAGTTGCCCCTAAATTTCCATCTATAGGTATAAACTTGCATATGCATATGTTATGCAAACCAATTGCCTTCATTTTGGTGATACAATCCTCTTTTTTGGCAGTACATGAGTGACCACCCTATCTGTGACCTTTACAGTGTAATTTAAACAGTATTTTACACTACACTGTTTATTATACTTCCAGCCCCGGACATGAAAAATAAAGCACAGTGTGAATAGCACAGAGAGAGAGAGCAGAAATAATTCCAAAAAAACAATCACAGGAGCTGTAGTTACAATATTTACATTTTTACCATTGATTTGAATAAGAACTGCTTTAGGCCGTTTTGTGAAAGTCCACTGTTTAGTTATGCTTTATTAAATTAAGCCCTTCATGCTCTGAGGTAACATGGATCTTCCATTTTGCTGCCTGTGGCATGTCATAGCTCAACACAGGAAAACTGAAGCATTTTTTAAAATTAATATCAGTTAATATTCCTATTTCACCTCAAGCTTGTGTTCATTTATAAGATAGGGTGGGGCTTGGTGGTTGTAGAGAACCAGTGGTCCCTTTTGCAGTTGGATTTTCTGTCAATGATACTAAATGCATGAGGCAGAACTAGAGGATGAGAAGAACCAGAAAGCAATGCTCAAATTAAGGGGGATAAAGGAAGGGGGCTTAATGAAATCAACAAACCCCACCCCTTGATGCTCCCCAATTTTTTATTTTTTATTTTTTGCAAATCATACCCACCCCCTTCATATCCTTATTTTTTTTAAAAAAAAGTAGCCGAGTGGACATCACAAAACAGCTAAGAGGATCAGGCCCAGTCTGCCTTCCCCTTAATTTGAGCTCTGCCAGAAAACCATTTAATTTAATAAAGCAGAATCTTTTATAAAATCCCCCTTGTTTAATTTTGCCACGTGAGTAACTGTCTAGCAAGGGCAATCCAAGCGATGAGCACAAGTACATGCCCTATGGTGTAGGTAGGATGAGGAAGAACTCAAGTAAAGCGCGCCCAGTGGGCTCATGAACACTTTATGCACACAAGCCTGCTTTTGCTCAAGATTGTTGAGTGAAAGAAGAAAGAAAAGAAAGGAGGATGGCAAACAGGCACCAGAAGGAAGTGGTATGAACGAGCCCTAACTAAATACCTAGTTCAGTAAGTTCTATAAATCAGAAGCACTTGTCAATACAAGGTAATTTTAGGTCTTCCAACCTTGAAAATGTCCTTTTAATTTATGGAAGGAATGCATATGCCTGTAATGACTGTGAGATATACAAGTTGTACTCTAGCCAGCACTTGGAAAGACTCTCACAATTCATATTCTAGCTATGTTTATTCATTTATATGAGATGGAGTGTATTGAAAGGTCACTGCCTCATTTTCAGTGTATCAAGTGAAGATACTTTTTAATTTAATTTAAGAAATTCAGCACCTTAAAACTAATAAAATAATGTGCCAGCAACAATTTCTTTGAATATGTAAAGGCATTTCCTAGAGGTTTGACATTGATGTCACTTCCTGTGACTCATTAAAGACTGGACAGTTTTTAAAAGGGTTTCTCCATAAATCAGCATGGAGAGACTCTTTCACAACCCAAGGAAAGTGAGTTGTCAGGACAGACAAAAGAAAGTACTTCTTCACATGCCTTATGGAATTCAATGCCACAAGAAGCAGTGAGGGTTTTTTAGAAGTTAGACTAATTCATGAATCAAAGGTCTATGCCCTGCCTTCCTCAGATCAATATCCACCTAGCCTCCCAAGGCCTCAGGTGAAAAGGGGAAGATGGTCATTTGTCCTCCTTCGCAGTTCTCTAGTTGAAGAGCTGTCAGGTGACAGCACTCTGTTTGAAGGCTTCCTATGTTTGAAAGACTCTTTAGGCCATGGCTAGCTCAAAGACCATAAGGGCCACTAGTGGCCTTGAAGTTGCCTATCAGCAGTCAGTACCTGGGCAGCAGACTGAACAGATTAGGCATATAGGTCACTTGGTTACAAGCTTCCCCTCTATGATGAGATTATGGTGGCCACTTACAAATTTCCAAAAAAGAGGAAATGCATCACCAAAAAAGGGCACAAATTTTGCATACAATTTGATTATGCTAATTTTCACATAGATTTGCAAATGAAGAAGTAATTGCTATAATTTAAATAGAAATCCTGTACATTTCATCATAGTGTGGAAGACTGACTGGGTAATTTGTGGCTCCAACCCCAGATTCCAATGGAGGAAGAAGTTGCCTTAATCCCTGCTCCATGACTAACTTCTCTCTTGCAGGATCTAATTAACTACAATCCCTGTGGTCCATCAATGTGTTTTAAATTTACAAAGCAAAAGTACATGCTCAGATGTTCTTGTAACAGTTAACACATAACTAATCTGGTTTAAGTGGTCCTCAGTATTCTTGCTTAAGAGCATAAGACATGACTTGCTGGTTGGATCAAACCATGGTCCACCTAGTCCAGAATTCTGTGTAAGATTCTTAGGTACAGCAGGTACTATCAGGTACTCCAAAAACATATGGGTACTTGTAAATTTTATCTAACAGCACTTTGGGGAGATGATATACATGAGATTAAACCCCATACATCCAGTCTCATGGTCTCAATCCAATCGGGGATGGGGGAAGCATGGCTGCTTTTTTAAAAAAAGAAATGTAATCCAGTCATGGATCTAGTTGGCCCTAAAAAGCATTGAGATGATATTTTTCCTGCTGGATCACCTTCACATTTATTTGCTCTTACAAGTGATCTACTTGCATGAGCAACGTGACAGAAAAGTAAGCAACTCACCTGAACTGCAATGATTCCGTGACCAGAGATTTCCTGTTTGTGAGTGCTCTATGCTCATGGAAGCCTCTTTCTGCCAGTGTTTCAAATAGACCACTCCCACGAACTTTTAAGTAAGGTGACCATATGAAAAGGAGCACAGGGCTCCTGTATCTTTAACAGTTGCACAGAAAAGGGAATTTCAGCAGCTGTCATTTGTATATATTGAGAACCTGGTGAAATTTCCTCTTCATCACCACAGTTAAAGCTGCAGGAGCTATAGTAGAGCGACCAGATTTAAAAGAGGGCAGGGCACCTGCAGCTTTAACTGCTGTGATGAAGAGGAAATTTCCCCAGGTTCCCCATATATACAAATGAAACCTGCTGAAATTTTCTTTTCAATACAACCGTTAAAGATACAGGAGCCCTGTCCTCCTTTCCATATGGTCACCCCATTTTAAGTGCAGAGGAGAACCAATACAAATAATATCTGAACGAGCCCTCAGTTACTCATCAAAAGTTATCTCCGGGGCAAAACCCAGATGATCAAATCTGCTGTGATTATAAAATTATAGGGGTTACACAGTACATTAATTATATTGTCATTTAAAATGGCAGTGCAATGCCTTATATTACGACAATCAGCTTCATTCTATCATAAGGTGCTGAATTCTGAATCAAGTGATAATATGATGCTGTCTAATCTCATGAGACTATGGAGGAACATACCTTGTCAATTCTTAGCCAGCATCTTTTGTTGGTCATATTTATGTTCTGTTGCTATGTTAATAATGTAGAAAGGCTATACTTTGCATATTAAAGTAGATTTTCTGGGGAGATGGTATTTATTTCAGACAATCAGAGCCTCAGACATAATTGGCTTTGATTTTAATTAGCTAATTATGTCGTTTAGCTGTGATCAAAGTATTCGAGAAAGCAAAGCAAAATAACAAAATTTTAATTAACTTACTGGGGTATGTCACTTCTATTCTTTTTAGCTACTTAGCAATACGATTAATTTACTTGTTTTTATTCACTCCTTGAACAAATGGCTATGAACAATATAAGCAGCAGTTTCCTTAAAGGAAAAGACTATATATGTAACTTTGTTCGCAAATACTTGTATTTATTGACATGTTCTTGATTCAAATGCCAAGGCCTAAATGAATCTACTTATAGTGTGATTTTTTTCTTGTTTATTTTTGTTAAAAGGTTAGAGTGTCAGACAAAAGTTTAATGATATATTTGTTATAGTTTTATTTTATTTACTTACTATAGTTTTTATTTTATTTACTGGCGAGGACAGCATTTTATAACTTCACAACAAACTTGTGAGGTGGATGGGGGTGAAGAGTTTAGTTCTCCTCAGGTGTTCAAAATTCATAGAAGGAAGAAGCAGATGCCCCCTTCACCCTGACCTCCACATTATTATTATTATTTATTTATTTATTTATATAGCACCATCAGTGTACATGGTCCTGTTCAACACAGTTAAGAACTTCATAACATCCAAGTCTGTCCTTTTTCATTAAAGTGGGATGTTGTGACACTGCAAATAGTTAGGGACTTATATTCCAATTTGCCTTAAATTAAATGTGACTGAGATTGCTACACATATATCCACATGTTTTATTTTTAAAAACATATGTGAATCTATACCAGAAAGAATATAGGTTAAAAATATAGGGACAGGATAGCCAAACAGTTGAAAACAAAGAGGTATGGCTTGCTATGATAGCTACTGTCCCCTCTAGGCTCAAGGGAAGTAGACTGCGACAGAGGCACTTACTGGTTGTCGAAATCATGCCAGGTAACACTGTGTCATGTCAGGTAAGATAAGGCAAAGCAGGGCAGGGTCCCAAAAAGCAAGGCAAGGACTGCTAGGACCTTGCCAAGCACACTGCAGAAGGTGCTGGGTGAGACATTCACCCACAAAAGAAAACTGTTGTCTCAGCAGAATGCAAAGGCTCCTACATCATGGGGGTTGGGGTGGAAACCAAACTGAGAATGCATCTCTCTGATTCGATGGCGTCTGCAAGGCACATCTTCAAACCCAGAGGGTCCTGGAATGGAGGCTGATGACTCTTGATCCCTACCTTCCCTTGAGCTTGAAGGGGGATCAAGACCAGAGAACATGTTAGTTACCTGCAGGCAGAAAAGAGATTGAGCCTTAGCCTCTGAAGTAGAGAATCATCCATTAATCATATCTAGTTGTCCAAATAAAACAAGTCAGTCTACTCAACAGTTTCCCACACTATATCAGCCTACTACATAATCCTGTCTGGAGAGAATCTACAGCATTTGTCAATCTCATATTGCACCTGATAAGGAAAATTCCTCTGTCATTGAACTGATCATTAGCAGACATGATCCTACAGTGGTGGCAAGGGTGTGGGGAGGAAGACATTATTCATGATCCCATGAGCAGGACAAAGCAGAAAGGGTTTGAGTTCAAAGAACAGTAGTAGTCATCTTGTCTTCACTTTTTAGTCTCAGTGAAGTCATGCATATAAAAGTGCTAAATACAGCTTACATTATGCGATACAAAATCAGTGCTACTAGAAATTCCCGCCATTCTAAGATTATTGGGAACCGTCCCTGCCTCCTACACACAGTCCATTCCATCACATGTGTAGCTTGGCATTGTTATGAGATAGAATTCCCAGTTTTCAAATGAGAGGCATAAACAATGCTCTATTTTGCAACAACTGAACCTACCACTGTGCGTAACAAATTGCAGCCATCTGGTGTGGAAATGCCTTAAGAGTTTACATAATCCAAGTTAGTGAAACTTGAACATCTTTTTTTTATATATATAAGCTTATAAATGACATTTGCATTCTAAAAACATAAATGCACATTCCTGGTTGCTACCAGTCTAAGCCTTTTTCTAGAGCCTGGTGAAAAAAACAACTTCCACAGCCCAATATTCTGTCCCATGTACTGCTTGGCTGGCCCTGGGATGGACTAATAAACTTTCATCATGAGATACTTTCCATGTTCCACATTTTGACTGATGTAAAACTAGAGTGGCCAGGGCTGGCGTCAAGGGTGGGCATGGTTGGGCACCTGCCTAGGGCCCCCACCCATGCAGGGACCCACTAACAAGAGCATCCTGAAATTGCTCCTCTTCATCATAGCAACCTGCTTGTTCACCTGCCTTTCACTCTGACCCAGAGAATCGTGAGACGTAGAAGCAGTAGATGCCCCTGCCTACTTGCTCTCTGCCTATCAAGCAAGCAAATGGTAGCAATGATGAGAAAGAGGATGAGGAGGAATAGCAGCTGGTGACAAAGGCGGCAAGAAGGTTGAGACACAGAGGTAGAGGACCAAAAACAAAAAGACCCTCGTAGCACCTTTAAAAAATAACCAATTTATTCTCAAGCTTTCATATCAGATGAAGTGGAATTTATTCCAGAATAAATTTGGAGATGTTTATTTATTTGGATTTCTATCTTGCTTCCTAGGAGAAAACTCTCTTCATGTCTTCCTGTTTTGTTGGAAAGATGTAGAAAACGTCCCATTTCCCAGATCTTTCCCAGACACCGCCAGTGTCATACTGCAGTTCCTTAGCTTTTGCAGCTCTTTCTAAATGTCGTGCCAGACCTCTGTGATGGATGTCTATGTAATCTATTCGGAGTCTGATGTAACTCCACATATAAAAACTCAGCAAGTGTGAACACAATTATTTATCGGTGCAAAACTGAAGGTTAATTTGAGCTGAGGCTTCAGTCCTCACATTTGCTTGCTTTGCTGTGTTTTTGACTCACTGTACAGAATAGTCTAATGTTCTTGTGAAATGAAAATAAAAAAGTTAAATGAATATTAGCAGGGATAAAGGAAAGGTTAAAAATGAAATCAATACCTCATTGCATTATTATTATTTTTTGGGTGGTGGTGTGGGGAGAATATTTAAACCTCTCTTTTTAACAGATAGCGAAAAACTATAATTAGTCTGTTCAAAGGAAGTCAGACAAAAGGTCAAACACATTGCTTGCTTTCTCTGACAATAATTCTGGTAATGCAAGGTAGAACGTTCTAATCACTTTGTCCATCTCCTTATCCTCCTGCCCACCCTTTAGGAGACATCACCTTCTCTCATAAACTTTGCTGAATTCAGCAGGACCATCGCAGCAACCTTTTAAAGAGGCGTGTGCATGGATTAGTAATACATAATGACAGATTATGATTTAAGAGCAAAAGGTCACATGTAACAGTGTAATGAATTTTCAACAGGCTGATTTAATATAATCCGTTCCATCCAGCTCCTTTGAATAGGGGGTGGGGGGAATGGCATCTTTTCCAACATAGTGTGTTTCTTTTCAGACAAGGCATTTGAATCAGATTGCTCCCTGCACTGGGTCTCTGAAAGCCATTTTTAGACTAAGGCAGGATCTATAATGGGTTTGATAACTATTCGGGCCCAGGACACATTCCATATACCATTTTCAAAACGTTTTCAAAGCATTATATTCTGCTTGGTGTAGATCTGGCCTTAGATCTTAGTCAAAGAACAAAGCTTGGTGTGTGTTTTCAAGTACAAAGTTTATCAATGTATACCAAGGACCCTATACTCCTATTAACCCTGGATGATTGAATCCTCATGGTAATACAGAGTCCACTGATAGTCAAACAAGCTCATTAGCAGGGTGTGGTTAGATATCCTAGTTATATCCAGGCTTGACTACTGCAATGTGTTGTATGTGAGGCTCCCACCACCCCACAGGAGCTCTGTGCCCCATGCTCAGCTCTCAGTTACTCATGAGGACCCAGGACAAACTGCGACGCCCAGCCACATGTTCTGCAGCCTCAGAATCAGCCCAGCACCACAGAGAAACCAGGCTAGAAGGGTAGGGAAAAATCCCAGGGAAATAGAGGGATAATCCCTCCCTGCTCTCGGGATCCCCTGTGTGTCATCTGGACTCACAGCAATCCCTGGGATAAGCCCTCATCTAGCTATGGCCTTACTGGCTCATAACTCACCTGCTTAGCCACAATGTGACACCACCTTTTTGAAAGGTTGCTGGGAAAAGGCAGTCCTAGAAGAAAAAGAATGCTGGCATTTAAATTCAAATTAGTCCCACAGAGTCATACTGTCAAATGGGACTGACAAAAGGCCCAAAGTGTCTTTCAATATATCCTTCCTGATCACCATGGAGTCCATTAACCTACATCAAGTTGGTCTGGAAGAAAATTACACTGGTATTTGTAAAACATATATCAAGGTCCCTGTATTCTTATTAACTCTGGATGAGTGAATCGTTGCACCAATACAGTGTCCATCACTGCATTAAATGATAGTCAAACGAGCTCATAAGCAGAGTGTGAAAGTGACAGCCCTTAAATGAATTTACACGTTGTATGTCCTTTTGCCTGTCCTGAATATACTGCTACTCAATTTCCATATGTTACCCTGAATTCTAGTATTATATGAGACAGGGAGGAAACACTCTATATCCACTTCCTCCATGCCATTCATAATTTATAAACCTCTGCCCCTTCTCTCTTAAAGCCAAACTGGACATAACACTAATCTCCTAATCAGCTAAGCTGAGGCTTAAGTTTTTCTTTACTCTAGTGTAAGTGTGTGCAGCCCCAGTTCTGATTTGGACCACTGTGCAGCAGGAGAGGAGGATTAATCATTTCTGCCCTACACACATTGTTTGCTTCCCAGAATCCCCCCTACACACACATACAGGTAGAGGGAGGGGTTGTTTTTATCAAAAGGGGAAAAATCTATTGGCATGCTTACACTAGAGAAAAGAAAAGGGTAGACTTCAGCTACATGCTACTTGATGAGCATAATGTGGTGAACCTACACACTGGAAGCTGAATGCCCGAATAGGACTGATATATTTAATAATTATAGCTTCAATAATGCATTTCATGAGTTTGCCTGAAACAAGACAGTGGATTTCCTGGATCTCTTTCTTAATATTGCTGTTGGTGACCAGCTTCCAATAAGGAGATGGATTTCAATGGTGTTGCATATTTTTGGACATCAATTGAGATCCTTAAGAACTAAGATTATACCATATGGACCACATGCCTTCTTCATTCATAATCTATTAATAAGCCCTAGGACATGGGTGCACAACCTTTTTGTGTCAGGAGTCACATTGGATGTTGGGAATACTGTTGGGGGCTCCATGAGAAAAGGAGGTGTGTCCACAGGTTATATTTTATTCCCCTTCATTCATAACCATTTTATCCCATTTTGTTCCACTCATTTTAGTAAGCGTCTCCTTGCTTTCAATGATAATAAAGTCCTTTTGGCAGTGGCGGCAGCAGCAACAGTGGTGAGTTCTGAAAGGCAGCTCGGGGACACTCTGATAGAATCTTATCCAGGGCTCTATGGTTTCTGCCATAGACACTCTGTTTTCCAGAGTGCCACTGAAGTAAACAAAGAAACAATCTGGAAGTGTTCTCGGAGCTCTGTAGAGCATTACAAATGCTCAGAATGAGCAAGATGGTGGCATATGGGTGGCGGTGGCAGTGGTGCACAGGAATGAGGGAGTTGAAAGAAAGGTCCCTTTTTATTATTTGCATAACTGCATGTAGTAAGCGTGCTTAGAGAGAGAGAGAGAGAGAGAGAGAGAGAGAGAGAGAGAGAGAGAGAGAGGGTGGCGCACCACAAACACCTTTTTGCACCCTTGAACATCATTTCATCATCTCTCCTTAACTTAGTTCTCCAGATGCCTCCTCCCCACATAAAGAGGTCCAAATGTGGCATGTCCAACATCTTCTGCAGTTAAAGCAAACACACGAAATTCATTCAGTTTCACTGCTACAACTTAATTAAGTTTCCGGTTGCTGAATCTTTTTTTAAAAAAATATGCATATTTCTATTGAGAGCCATAAAGACTAAATGTAACATTTTGAAATAAAAGTTATATGTTACATATTTTTGTCCTTCTAAATGTATATGGAGAGAACAGTATAGATGCATTTACCATTTT
Source organism: Elgaria multicarinata webbii (assembly GCF_023053635.1). Taxonomy (NCBI): domain Eukaryota; kingdom Metazoa; phylum Chordata; class Lepidosauria; order Squamata; family Anguidae; genus Elgaria; species Elgaria multicarinata. The sequence continues at coordinate 78,538,922 of NC_086173.1, forward strand.
TTCTGTCTTCCAAATTCACTCATACCAAGTATGTTGTTGTTGTTGTTGAAGTTGTTAAGAATCATCAAAATAATTCATTGGAAGCCTAGAAACCCTTCATTACAGCTGTTGCAAACAGGAGAAATGAAGCCACATGGGCATCATCGTAAAAATTTAATAGGCTGCCAGCACGGTAGGAAAAGGTGCTGTCAGAAACTATATATATATATATATATATATATATATATATATATATATACACACACACACACACACACACACACACACACACACATTGAAAATATATGCCTATATTGTGCATGATGAGTGGTTGCTAGATATTCTGAAGAAAATTAAACTAGTATTTCACTGCCATGCTTTGTATGGGGCACTCGGAAGGCCATGCATAAATCATTTTCCACATTGATCTGTTTATCCATAAATGCAGAACAAATTTAATTAATGATTAATGACAAATCAGAGCACTTTCCACATACAGTAGTGGAACTAAGTTCTGCTCTCCAGCCTGGGAACATATATATGAGCAGGCTAATTTCATAGACTACAATAGCTCTGATTATGACTTTGTTGCAGTTAAACTAAAGAATTAACCTTCTTCCACCCGTATACCTGCTGAAATATTAATCCACCAACAACAGAAACTATATATTGTCCAATACAGATACCCCTGATACTTAGTTATGATGGGAGCTCAAACCCCACCTCTGCTTCGTGCTTAGGTTCTTGGGCAAGTTACTCTACTTTTAGTCTCACCACTTTGGCGTCTGGGAAATGAGTGTTCTGTAACCAGCATGCCAACCCCAGCAGCCATTTTAGGAATGGGCAAGGCACCCCCATGCCAGCCATTTTGTGACAGTGATCACAAAGCTCTCAAAATTCCAAATGTGCCCACCAACCCAAAAAACTTGATCCTTACATGCAAACATGGTCCTGAGAAGCATCTTTTTTTATTTTGTTAAGCAAAGCAACTCTGGGAAGAAACAATTTTGAGTGGAGGAGCAGGAGGAGAGGTGCTAGTAACTCTTTCTCTGTTCTTACCATTTCCCTACTCATTCGTTTCCCAGCAGATTGGGAGGAAAACTGGCGAGTGTGGAAAGCATTAGGAATAAATAGCAAAAGATACCTGTTAACAACTAGAAGAAAATGAAACAGCTACTACCACTCTTGTAAACAAATAAAAATATAGTCTCATAAAATTTTAGGTATTTATTTTGTCCATTCTCTTTAACATCCCAATGCCATCAAACCCAGTACATCACCTCGGATTTTAATCATGCAGGCAGCATTCAGATAAGATATACTAAACAACTAGTGCTGCTTACCCAGAACATTTATTTCCAAGGATATCAAATCACATGATAAGATTATGTTTCTCTGAAATATACAATTTAACAGCTTTTCTAATCCTGAATATAACCATATTCACAAGAAAGACTCTTTTACATTTTAGCACTGTGATGTGGGAAACACTTTTATGTAGCCTTGCCACATACCACTGCAGTAACTTTGGGAAGAATCACAATCCAAACCAAATGTTGTGCACACACACACCCTCTAGTATTTGACTACTTCTATAGCAAATTGTACAAAGAGTAGGAAGTATGCTGACAACATTTCCACCGATCCCCACAAGAATTTCCATGATCATGATGGCATAGGCATATATTATTTGTTTACTTATTTATATAATGCCATCTATGTACATGGCATTATATAAACAAATGCAAACATTATATTTACAAAGAACAGTGTACTTTTATCAAATTGGGATCTTGTACCCAAAATCACACACACACATATATATATATATATATATATATATATATATATATATCGTTGTGTAACATATGTAGGGGGATAAATGTCCCCCTTTTTTATTTTGTTCAATATTTGTCACCAATATTGAAATGTCTATTTCAATATTGGTGACCAGAAATCCATAGTTTTTGAAGGCTCTTCAGGGAAACCTTTCCGTTTGCAAATTACCCACATCTGATGCATAGTTTACTCATTTATTCTTAAGGCAAGAATAATGAAGAAACAATCTTTCAATGTGAACAATTGTCATTCTGATATTCAGGGCAGGTTTAACTTACCTTGAATGAACAAGAAGGAATGTTTACACCAATCAGGATATTATAACATTATGAAAGTGATATGAAAGTGGTATATGGCATGTGTCATGGTCCCCAACTGTTGTCAGTGCACTTCAGTACCACTATAGCAGTAGTGTAGATCCTCCCTAGTGATTCTTACACTACAGTACCATCCTATTTATGTCAACTCAGAAGTAAGTCCCTATGAGTCCAATAGGGCTTACTCCCAGGAAAGTGAATAGAGGAACGCAGTCTAGTTTGGCAGATACCTGATTCAGCAATCAAAATAAAGGGAACAGAAAATATTCTAACAGCTACTTGCCTGTATAGCAAGAACAGATAGCAAGATTTAAAACAATCAACAACAGAAAACCATCACACACCACCCCATCTCTAAACTTCCTGTGTTTTCCTAGCATTTCTTTCAAATGCAATGCTTAATTTACGTCAGGCTTTGACAACATAATATGATAAATGAGTTGCTATGCTTCAAAGAACTAAAATAACATCGTATGTTGCTTCTGTTAATATGGCTTATAGATTCCAAGTGAAAAGTGGATGGAGTTACACATGTAGACTGAGACCATGAAACCTTTAGCAAGAATATTGATTAAATTAATGTGCCAATATATATGTGAGAGAGAGAGAGAGAGAGAGAGAGAGAATGCTAAGCTCTGAAATTTAGAAGGACCATGAAAAATTTATATGTTAAGTATTCCTGATAACATAAATGGAATGCAGCTAACTGATGAGACATCCTGTTAGTGATCTCACATTCTGGTTTAGCTATTCCTATATTGGTTTCCAACTCTTTTAAAAATAAATAGTTTATAGAGTAGTTATTGAAGAAGACCTTGAATGGTTGGCTCCAGCATGCTTCTCGTGGTTTTAAAACAATACTAATTCCTCTGTTATTGATATGGATTCATACACCGAGTTTCTTTTGGTTCCTACTTAGCCTCCAGTATTACAACTTCATTAACATTAGCAGTAGTGTTGCATCATGGGATTAGATCTAATTATGCAACTCTGCCTGCTGTCATTCTTCAAGGCAGTTTGTGGGGGTGGCTTTTTTTTTAGAAAAAGTAGTTGAGTTGATGCGAACTGTCTTTGCTAGTTTTTGCATGTGACTGGGCTAGAGTAATGAGCCTCGTGTGGCGCAGAGCGGTAAAGCAGCAGTTTCTGCAGCTGAAACTCCCCCCACCGCCTTAGTTCGATCCCAGCGGAAGCTGGTTTCAGGCAGCTGGCTTGGGTCGACTCAGCCTTCCATCCTCCCGAGGTCGGTGAAATGAGTACCCAGCTAGCTGGGGAAAAGGTAATCACGGCCGGGGAAGGCAACGGCAAACCACCCCGCTATAAGGCCTGCCAAGAAAACGTCAGCAAAAGCTGGTATCCCTCCAAGAGTCAGTAATGACTCAGTGCTTGCACGAGAGGTTCCTTTTCTTTCCTTCCTGGGCTAGAGTAAGCTGAGTAGCTGTCAAGGTTCTTCCTTTACCTGGACCCCTTGATCAGCTCCTTAAAGATATCTTGCCTCTTTAAGAGCCCTTTTTCTCATCCAATATCTTTTTACCTTCCCCTCTTAGTAACGTGGGGTTTTGGCCTTAGGCATGGTGTAAATGACACTCCTGAACACCAGGTTTTAACAACAAATATTTACTAGATTATATGATATAAGGCAAAGACACATCAACTTAAGGCATTTACTTGAACAGAGCTGTAAGACTTTAAAAGGCATTTAAAATAGAAATAAAAGAAATAAAAACGCAGTTTCCTCTAGCCTAGCTACTCTTTCATCTATAGGCTTTGGCCTAGAGTCCCTTCTAGCCTTCTCCTGGCTGTTCTTCTTCAGAGTCTCTCTCTCTGTAGTTCTTCCTCTCTCTCTTTTTGAACAGTTAACTCCACCCCTTTTTATACCCTCCCCCAGAACTGAAACCAAACAATTAGGTAACCTAAAACTGGGGAAATTGAACTTAACTCCTTTAGGGGGAAAACGAAACTCAAGGAATGTCCCCTCCCATCAGGAGATTTTTGGGCCTTCAGGCTTAAACCAAACCCAAGCCTGTGTAGGCCTCAAAACTTCACAGTAGCATAGACCAGTAAAGCAACGCAACTAATATTAAGGAGCCAAAATAAGCAAGGGGGGGGAGGGGTTGTCTTACAAATGTAATATCCTGTATAAAGTACTTCATGACCTTTGCTCTCATTCTTACTGTATTTGATGCAGCAATGGGAGATATAGATGACTTAGCACAGGACTCCCCAACCTCTTTGGGCTGGTAGGCGCATTTGGAATGTTGAGAGAGTATTGTGGGTTATCTTACAAAATGGCTGCCATGGGGGTTGCCTATTCATATAATGGCTGCTGTGGCACACATGGCTGGTCACAAAACTTATTTTCCAGAAGGCAAACTGGTGAGATGGAGAGTTCCATCAGACAAGCGTTTTATTGCATGCTTGTTATTGGGCACTCACAGATTTTCATGGATCCCTGTCATGACGCTGTCTGCCTCCCAAGGGCCTCCTGCCCTTTCTTGCCTTCTTTGCATTACCAAAAAAACACAAAACACCCCAGTAAGTCCAATTAAAAATTAAGATGGAAGTTGCTGCTATCTCCTGCTGTGTGCAGGAGAAACAGCACGATCAGAATGGCCAACTGAATGGGCCACATGCATGTTGTTTACTTCCTCTTTTGAAAGAGGAAGTAATGAGCTGATACATGCCTTGTGCATAGGGGGAAGCACTCTGCAAGTGCTTTTCCAGTACTTATCAAAACTAAACTATAGAGTTTAGATTGTAATAATAATAATAATAATAATAATAATAATAATAATAATAATAATAATAATTTATTTCGTACCCACCTTATCCATTTGGATAAATTTTTCAATTTCTATATGGAACCACATTTTAAAGTCAAAAGGGAGGGATGGGGTTAAAGATCTCCTAGCCCTAGACATGTAACTAAAAATATTCTGCAATTAGATAATTTCAAGGACTGGGAGATACAGCCAATTTGACATCAGAATGAACAAAGCCTGCATTCTCTAGCACTCATATCCAACTGTTTGACATTATGCACAAAGCTCTTTTTTCTTCCCCCCAACCCTTCCCATTTCAGCATTTAGCCTTTAAAAACATTTTATTCACGAGAATTCTGGCTCTGATCATTCCGTTAATGAAGGCCTTCAAAAAGAAAAAAAGAATAATCCATACATTCACAATGGGGATTCAGATGTGTTTTTATCAGATTCTGCGTTCTGAGAAGTGCTGTTCTAATTTGTTCTGGGGGAGGGGGGAACAGGAAAAATCGATGTTGCCTGCCTTAGTTATGAAGATGTACCACAGGTTTTAAAATATGATCCATTATTTTAGGGAACATTCCTCATAATACTCTGAAAAGAAGAGATGATATTTAAGAATGGCTGAGTTTTACACCATGCTGAAATCAGACATGCTTTCCTCAATAGTTAAGTGCAACCTTAAAAATATTGGCTGGGATCTAAAGGGCCCTGTGCACATATGTAAAGAGCATCCATCTCTTTACATAGCTTCCATCCTTCCCCATTGTAGACCTCTGCTAGTATGAAGGGTACCTTACGCTTCAGGATCATAGAATCATAGTAAAGCCTTAGCTAGACTTCCCTTATAGTCCGCAACGGAAGAGGGAAGATCTCGCGTTGTGATTAATGCGAGATCCCTCCTCCGTTTACACATGAGGTACAACAACCTCAGGAAGAGAGGTGTTGCACCCGCCATTTTTTAATTTTTAAAGAGGACGGAGTGCACGAACGCTCGTGAGCTAAAGGTACGTTTTTTTAAAAAAAAATTAACTACTTTCCCCGCTCCACCACCATAACCCTGATGGGCGCCCCGTGCATTGTTCCACGGCAACAGGCCATACGTTCCATGGTCTCGGGCTCAGCCCGAGACCGTGGAAAAACTGGGCCCGAAGGGGAGTGCTCTATCCCGGGGCAAGGGAGGGATGATACATCCCTGATCCCAGGATGTAGATGCACAGGCATGATCCCGGGTTTCACCCTGTGATAAAGCCTGGTCTAGTTAAGGCCATAGAATCATAGAATAGTAGAATTGGAAGGGGTCTATAAGGCCATTGAGTCCAACCCCCCCCCCCCCCGCTCAGTGCAGGAATCTACCCTAAAGCATACCTGACAAATGGTTGTCCAGCTGCCACTTGAATGCCTCTAGTGTGGGAGAGCCCACAACCTCCCTAGGTAACTGGTTCCATAGTCATACTGCTCTAACAGTCAAGAAGTTTTTCCTGATGTCTAGCTGGAATCTGGCTTCCTGTAACTTGAGCCCATTATTCCGTGTCCTGCACTGTGGGATGATTGAGAAGAGATCCTGGCCCTCCTCTGTGTGACAGCCTTTGAAGTATTTGAAGAGTGCTATCAAGTCTCCCCTCAATCTGCTCTTCTCCAGGCTAAACATGCCCAGTTCTTTCAGTCCCTCTTCATAAGGCTTTGTTTCCAGAGCCCTTCTCTGAACACGCTCCAGCTTGTCTGCATCCTTCTTGAAGTGTGGAGCCCAGAACTGGACGCAATACTCTAGATGACGCCTAACCAGGGCCAAATAGAGAGGAACCAGTACCTCACATGATTTGGAAGCTATACTTCTATTAATGCAGGGACTTTAGGAACCACACTGAGGGTAGCGATGGACTTGTAAACAGTCCCTGGATGCCTGTACAATACTGTATGTGACCCTTGAGATCAGGGGGGCAAGACCTCAGGTCTGTGAGCTATTCGGGTTCCCCAGACGTCCACACAGCCTTTCCCTCGCCTGACCCATTTCCCCTGAATGGCCATCAATTTTCGGTTTCCTAGCTTTGGCATGGTTTTCTCCCATTCTCAAAGGTTGAAATGCCTCTCTTCAGACTTATAGCTTTTAAGAACATAGGAACATAAGAAGAGCCCTGCTGGATCAGACCAAGTGTCCATCTAGTCCAGCACTCTGTTCACACAGTGGCCAACAATAAAGCAGGACATGGTGCAACAGCACCCTCCCACCCATGTTCCCCAGCAACTGGTGCACACAGGCTTACCGCCTTAAAGACTGGAGAAACAAAGCTTTTATTATGCATTCATCATTCCTTACTGATGATTGTTTATGGGTGCTTTAGACGAAGTCATTACCAGCCAGTTTCACTTCCGATTTTTAAAAGCAGTTTTGTGGTGTAGTTGCATTATTCCACTATATCACAGTGCCACCTATTCTACAGTAGAGCTCCTTCCATGTACCAGGGAGTGCTATCATGGCATTTAGGCTAAATGCATTTACCACTGTTGGAGCACAAGCTGATGCATACAACATAGTATCCAATTCATTGAAAATGTGGAGCTCCATCACACCTACTTTTTTCCCTTGGTTTTCCTCCGTGATTTCTAGCTCCGTTTCATTAGCGCATCAAGCTAATGGCCCCTTTTACCCTTCTTTGCTCTTTCACTCTGCCCCACCCCTTCTTCTTCCGCCACCAGTTCATTGGTTGTAACATTGTGATGGGTTTGAACTCCTTCCCTCCCTCGCTCTGGTTTTATTGTCTAGCAATTTACACACATGGTGCTGGAGGAGCAGAACCACACCACTTTCCCCTTTTGTCAGCAAGCTCTCCCTTCAAAGCACACATCCCCAACCAAGAAAATAGCGGGAGGACGGCACTACATGGCAGCTGAAGGGTGCTTTAACTCCATTTGGGGGAAATAATCCAGACTTTCCCCCCTCTCGAGGAAAACATGAAGAAAGGGTGGGGAAGACGTGAGGCATCTGTGGGACAGGCACGACATCATCAGAGTGCCCTTCTGCAAAACCGCAAACCAGGCATAACAAGAGTGCGATAAAACGCTGGTCTGATGGAGCCCGTGGTCTTGAGTTACACACAATGTGGGCGAAACAGGGGTTGGAATGGTTCTCCTGGAATGTGTCCAGGAGAAATGGCCCTTTAAGTTTCCTTCTTCTTCTTTTTTATTATATCCATTAACCTCATGTGCACCTTCAGAGGAGCAGAGTGTTTGTTTTTGTTGTTTTTAAAGCAATTCACAGCTCCTCCAGCCCCCACTAAAAACAAAATCGTGGGGGCGAAAGGGAGAAGGAGAGAAGAGGAGAAGGCTGTGGTGCTGCTGCCATCCTCCCGGCTCCCATGGCATGAAGCCAGCAAGGCCAGCTCCCCCTGTTCCGCTCCACCCAGAAGCCATGCACTCCCCTCCCTCATGCTGACTTTCCCAGGAGGATGCACCATTGAAGACAATGCGGTTTTCTTCTGAGAAGACATGTCTGTTGCTGAGTTTTCAGCTAGTTGTTCCTTGGGGCAGGAAAATAGAAAGGAGGAAGGAGACAATTGGGAAGGCTTGAAAAGAAATTCCAAACTTTATTATTATTATTTTCAGAGGCCAGGGAAGGGAGGAGGGGAAGCAGCACTACATTCATTCTCCAGTTCACTGGGCAAAGCAGAGAGAGAGAGAGAGAGAGACTGAGACCGAGACCCTGGAGGGCGGGAAGGGAGGTGGGAGAGCAATTGAAGGCTGATTGGGCTTATCTCCTCAAAGCTGCTGTTGTTTTGCTGAGGTTCCCTTCTGCTGAGCAGAGCTGTGAGCAGTCTTCCTCACCCAGCACTTGCAGCAATGTGAAAGGTTTCTCTTATGACTAATTTACATCCCATTCATTTCCATGGGTCTACTCTACATAGGACTAACACTGGATATAACCCTACAAGTTGGGAGACACTCTTTTTCTGGCAGGGCTCTTCTTGTTTACTGGCTTTATAGTGAAAACCTTGTTAAGAACCATGAGAAATATCTGTCATGTGAGGCCCAGTATATAAAGTTGTACGAATTTAAATATTCAAACTGTGCTAGGTTGGAAATCATGTGATGATTCATTGTTGATTTACACATCTGAAAGACAGATCATTAAATTGCACCACAAAGACGTCACACAGACTCCCTGGTCTTTGGCATTTGGATTATTGCAGATGGATGTGGCAGATTAGAGAGCCAAAGCTGGGAGCATATGCCTTAGGATAAGAAGGCATTCGCTGTGTGATGGTGCGGTTTTTGTGTGGAAATCAGCTAGAGCTTCTGCTGAAAGTATTCCTTCTAGAGGGAGGGAGGGAGGGAGCAGTTGATTTAACATTACTGACGGCATTAGCCAAGTAGAGACATTTGAAGGAAGGGGACTCACGTAGGCATGCAACCCTGTGAATGCCTGGAATTGAAATCAAGGCATATGCAACCACATCAAGAGGAATCCACCCACCCCAAACACATTTCAATTCTGCCTGATGCCCTCCCAGTCCTGCACTGTCAGCTATACCATCCCATACTCTCCCAAAGAAAAGAGTCTTATATTGGGACTGGGGGAAGAGCATAATCCAAGTGACAGCTCAGGATCATGGCATGTTATAAACAAAGACATGTTCTGCATCAAATTCACTTTTGTTAATACTTTCTATAAACTCCATCACACATGGGAAAAGCTGCTCCCTACCATCGCTTCTCCACTCCTGGTTTCGTTGCTCAGTTACTTCCTGTTTCAAAACACGAGGCCCATTCTGTCGGGCGTTATAATCACGCTGCTTCTCCTGCACACTGCATGAGAGAGCAGCAACTTCCGGTTTAAAAAATATTTCGGACTTTCTGTGGTTTTTCTTGTGGTGCAAGGAAGGCCAGAAGGAGCAGAAGGCGAGGGAGGCAGACGACGTCATGTGAGGGACCTGCGAAAAATCATACACACATGAGCAGTGTCTGTATGAAATGAGGGAGCTGAATTTCTCTAGACCGAGGGAGGCAAAGATCTGGTGGCCTCCTAATGTTTGAGTCTAGAACTCCTATTAGCTCCTGCCGGCACAGCCAATAAGCAAGGATGATGGGGTTACAGTCCAAAACATCTGGAGGGCACCAGGCTACTTCCCCTGGACTACAGCAGTTCACCTCTCTCACTTCATGCATGCACTACTCATGTTCCAAGCATGGAGCAGGGCCTCTGGATGTCATTATGGGATGCATACTCTGATTCCAGGGAAGAGCCAAGCATGTTTCAATACTACATGCACTACATACACCCCAGCCCTGGTCTAGACCTTCATGGACCTCCTGTTGCAGGTAATGATGTGCGGTGTAGTGGCCAGTGTGGTGTAGTTGCTAAAGTGTTGGACTGGGAGTCAGGAGATCTGGGTTCTAGTCCCCACTCAGCCATAAAAGCTCACTGGATCACAGACTCTCAGCCCAACCTACCTCACAGGGTTGTTGGTGTGAGTCTAAAATGGAGAGGAGGAGAACTATGTATGCCACCTTAGGTTCCTTGGAGGAAAAAAGGTGGGATATAAATGCAATAAATAAATAAATAAAATAATGAACAGGGGCACTAGAGTGAACTAAGCATATGCATGCCCACCTGAGAGCTGGTAGGAAAGGGTTTGAATTAAAGAGCCCCAGTGAGTCCTATAAGGCACAGACATGGACGGAGCACAACGTATGTTCTATTCACTTTTTAAAATCAGAATTCAAAGCCTATTTCCGAACAATGCTGTGTACCATCATTTTAAGTTAGATGTTTGAGTCACTGTAAATTATTCTCAACTGTAAAATTACTTTTCTTTCTCCAGCCCAAATATACCTTATTAAAGGGGGGGGATCTGCGCAGTTGAGATTAAATAGTTCAGTCGTGGAGATGGTAAATATTGCTGGAGTTCATCAGATGATAGCTCCTTTAAAGTCTATTGATGAATACAGCACATGCTTACTCTTTGTTGATTAATTCCCAGTGACATAGTGCTTTCTCTTGCCAGACCCAGGATTTCATTACAGCCTCACTGAGCTTCCCTCAGAATGGAATTTAAGAGAAATGTCACTTTACATATGTCAAGGAGCCACAGCCTTTCCAGTAGACTACGTTATTAAAACCAAATTTGTCTCTATGTGAATGCAAAACATGGATATGATTACAAAACTAGCATTCCCCCCCACCCCGGTTGTAAGTTTTACTTTGTGCCTCTGACATTGTTTAAAAATCTTCAATTTTTCTCAAGACATTCTGATTCTACTCTCCAGGGCGCTGGGGGTGGGGAGTGGAGATTCGACTTAAGGAATCTCCAGGCTCTTATTTCTTTCTATCCTTTAGCCAAGCCTTTGAATGCAAAGGGCAGGCTTCATACACAGAAACGTTTTAAAATAACAACGTTGATGATTTATTATTGATGTTGTTCTCATACTAAGAGCATATGCATGACAAAACACTAAAATGGAAAGTGTTGTAGCATTGAAAGCAAGAGAACGGGAATAAAGGTAATACACACAACCTAAATCCATTAGACTTACACCTAATGTTCCAGAGGGATTGCCATACCAGTATGTTGCAGCAAAAACAACAAAGAGGCCCGTAGCTCCTTGAAGTGAATATTTTTACTGGAGCATAATCTTTCTAGATAGATAGATAGATAGATAGATAGATAGATAGATAGATAGATAGATAGATAGATATGGATACAAAGGAGAAATACTATAAACAGTTGAGCTAAATGTCTATGAAATACAAGGGGTAGCAGCGCTCCATGACAGCACTATGTATGCAAGATAAAATCAGAGCAACTAAAGATCCCCACTGAGGAGGGAGTTGTGGGGCTTCCCTTCCTCTATTTGGTGATGTCTCAGTGCCCACTTCCAATGCAACAGCCCAGGGCAGAAAGAATTAGGTAGACCGCATCACTGATGCTAAACCAAATGGTCTAGTGAGCAACTGATGGGGTGGCCATGCATCCTTTTTGCTTTTCTTTTTTAACAGAGGATAGCCCACTATCTGAAGGACTTCCAGAGGAGTGTCCTCTATTTTGAAGGTGTCCTTGAAGGGCTGTTCATTTCAAATCTAGTTTTAAAATTATTATTATTATTATTATTATTATTATTATTATTTATTGGCGAAGTTCTCTGGTCGGTCAACAACAATTCATAAAAATACAAAATACAATGTAATAAAAAATAGTCTCAATTTTTTAACACAGAAAAAATGAAACAATGTAAACACCTAAAAACAATTTAATTGAACAACAGACCTGTTGTTTAATTAACAGGTCTGTTAGGAACAGGTTCCTCATCTTTTAACATTAAACAAATGCCTCATCTTTTAACATTAAAAGTAGAGTGTGATCTTTACCTGGTGCCAAAAAAATGTCAGTGTCAGCACCAGGTGGGCCTCAGTGGAGAGCACAGTCAGGGGGATGCCACTGAGAAGACCCTCTCCCTTGTTGCCACTTTACAAGTCTCCCTTGGAGGGGGCACTCGGAGGGAAGCGCCCCCCTTCCGGTCAGGAAGGGTGTTGTGATTCCCAGGATCCAAAGGAAAAGCTGGGCCTTAAAGTTCCCCTTCGACTGCATCAGTAGAGTAGACTGAGGAAGGCACACAGGTCACCTGGTCACACCTTTCCCCACCATGGTGAGATTATGTATGGTATTTCTATTTAAAGTATAATAATAATGTCCTGATTTGCATCTATACATATAGATTAGCATATGCAAATTGTATGCAATTTTTATGGCGTCTTTTGTCCTCTTTTGGCATGATGTATTTCCTCTTTTTTGGCAGCCCTTGCAGCAGAGGAAGAGAGAGGCACCCCACACAAGAAGTGGGATGGGGGTGAAACAAGCTGAGATGGTGCTGCAGCAGTAAGGAGGAGGAAAATGTTGCGCGAAAGTGCTTTGGGGCTTCTCTCCAGTCAGGCAAGTACAGGAGGTCTGCAGGAGACCCCACTCCAAACTCCTAGAACATCCTAGGGATTTGGAACCCCAATGGAGAGCTGGGCACAGCAGCTGGGGCACTTGGAAATAGCACAAATATCCCAAATCATTCGAAGCCAAGAATCTTTCAATATACCCCTACCACAGGAATCCAAAAGAGTGACCCATTCACAGTAGCAGTCACTACCTATCTATGCTATGCTAAGTAATACCTCTAGTGGTAAAGAAACGCACAGGCCCAATTAATGGGCCAAATTGAAAACCGGATTTTCTGATAAAAGGAACCTCTTTTTGATGCGAAGTCCTCCTGCCAGACCTGTTCTGTGTGTTCTGTTCTTGTAGGAGTCCACATTTCAAAGTGCTACAGGTCTCCAGAATGTCTGTCTCTGCTAAGGAAGAGAGAAGAGACGATAGCAAGGAAAAGATGCATCCAGCTCTCTCTACATAATTTCAAAGATTAGAGGTCAAGCCTGCTAGAACTCATGTCCTTTGACTCAGAAGCCCCGCCCCTTAACCCTAGGACATGGGTGGGCAACTTCGGCAGTTCTGGGAGCCAATTCCCCACTTGGAATCCACTGGGGGCGTCACCCCTCCCTGCCTTTGCCACAATTACTGATGCCGCACCGCCAATTTTGCCATTGAAATTCAGCAGCACAGTGGTGGAAAAAAGAAAAATAGCTCTTTTTCTTTTTTTCCTGTTGCACCACCAAATTTCAGTGGCAAGCTGTCCAGTGGGAATAGACTGCATTTTATCGTTGATTAAAAAATATATATCATGCTGACAAAAAGTTCCTGAAACTCTGGCAGCCTTCCTCAACCTGGTACATTCCGAATGTGTTGCACTTCAACTCATATCAGCCCAAGCCAGCATAGCCAATAGGCAGGAATGCTGGGAGTTGAAGTCCAGAACATTTGGAGGGCATGAGGTTGGAGGAGTCTAATTTACAGATTTCCTCCCCATCCCACACCCCCGGTCAACCCAATCTTACATCCTTGCAGCCGAGTTTTTATTATTTTAAAAGCAGGCTATTAAGATATGCATGAAAGAAGGATTTTCCTTTAACCTTGCAAGCATATAACAACCTTGACATTTTGCTTGAATCAGCAGCCACACAAATAATGTGGCCCCAAAGTCAATATTTCCTATCACATATACTGAACAAAACTTGTAAAACTGTTACAAGCAGTAGTTAAACCAAAGTTCCTTGCATAAGAGGCCCTAAACACCCTTCATAAAATGGATTCCATGTGGTTCTGTGAACTCATTCTCTTTGTGTGTGAGAGGGCTAGAGCTTTTTTTCTTTTTCTTTTTTGCATGCTACTATGCCTAATGCAAAACACGGGTTAACGGGTTTGTTTCAGCTAGCCATTCAAATAATCGGCAGATTATTCAGATAGTCTTGATTCTAAAAATGCACATATGTAAGTCCAGCACATGATGCAATCATTTGTTCTCAAAGAACAAGAACGAAAAGCACACCTGAAATAAACGTTGTAGAATGAATATGAACAATGATACACATATATCTAGGACAAGTCTGAATCCTCTAAAAGGGGCAGGAAAACCTTGGTGTTTTTAGAAATATCTGCTCTGCTTCCTTCTCTGGTTGCTCTGGACTTACACATCAGATGGCCCACCACACTGAATGAAGCCTAACAGCCATGTGTTACAGCCTGTCAGGTACTTGCAGTGTCAGTGTTTGTAGTTCCAGTTCGCTTCGAGCATGTAGGAGAAAACTTTGTAGGGAGCATGAGCATGCCTTATCACGGTTTCCAATACAGAACTACTGTAAACGCATTCAGCTGAATGCCCTATAGAAACCTTCACGCACAATGTGCGAAAGTCTGACTGACAGTCAGGCATTTCGGGATATTGGGGGGGGGGTGTACCCCACATCACTCTATACCCTTTTGCCCTACACACAAAGAAGCAAACACCAACATAGGGCTGGAAAGCATTAATCATCTAGTCAGCCACTGTATATGGCTGGTTGGCTGCCCTGTATAGAATAGGTTGCAAATCATGTAGATCTGTTTGACGCTATCCCTCCAAAGGTTAAGGTGGCCATTTTGGAGGGGGGGGGAGTCCGGGCCTGGGCCTATATCAACAGCATCACAGAGAAATTAAGAGGGTAAATCTTTTCCCCTCCAATTCCCTAAATTGTATTTTATATTATGGTTTTATACTGTTGTTTTATACTTTGAATGTTTTTAATTTTTGTGAACGCCCAGAGAGCTCCGGCTATTGGGCGGTATAGAAATGTAATAAATAAATAAATAAATAAATAAATCTCCATGCTAGGGAAGGCATGGGCTGCATAATTTCTGCATGTTGGGTATCCTACTTTACAAAGGACAAAGCTCTAATTGAAGGGTTATCCAATCTAAGTCCTGTTTAAAGATAATGAACCATAAGAAGAGCTAGCTAGCAGGGCCCTTGAAATTGCCCACCAACATCTAGCACCTGGACAGCGGACTGAGCAAGGCAAGCAGGTCACCTGGTCACAGTCTTTCCCATTATGGTGAGGCGTATTGCATTTCTACTTAATTAATAGTACTTCTTTCTAAATTTGCAACTACACATGGAAATCGACATATGCCCACCCGTGGCCTCTTCTTTTGGCGACACATAACTGGCCACTCTATGAGCTGTTGCTAATGGCACAGAAATAGGGCCAGTTTTTAAAAGTTGGCAACGCTAGAAAAAGGTTTAAGACAACTGATTCAATTCTTCTATGAGTGAAGGCAATATTAAGACACAGATTTGAGATGGGAGAGGCAGATGGTATGAATACTCTTACTGAGCCCAACCTGTATTTGTCTGACTGATTCCTGAGGCAGAGTGCTTATTACGACAAAATATATTCTAGTTGGCTCTTGATTCTGTACTCTTTCTCTTCATATCTAGCTCTTTTAAGGTCTATGTTTTATCTATTACATGAATCCTGCAAGGTCATTTTGGACTTCATCAATCAATTTTCAGTGCAATGTATTAATGTATTTTACAAAATCTAATCCCAGCACAACAGGATTGCTAAAACAACTTTTTGCCTACATATAGCTTTTAGGGCCTTGCTAGACCAGGCATTAGCACGGTGTGAGGCCTGGTTTCCCTCCTGTGCATCCAGATGACGCACAGGGGAATCCGGGGTCAGGCTGCGCTGAAGCCTGCCTTAAGCTGTCATAAGCGAATTCGCTTATGGCCCGGCTTTTCCGCAGCCCCAGCCTCAGGCCGGGGCTGCGGAACGTCTAGCAGGGTCCGTGGCTTTTTGCGGCTACTCGCTTACTCGCGAGTAGCTGGGAAAAGCCACGGACTCATACGAGCGCTGTGCCCATCAGGCCGGGGGGGAGAGAGGGGCAGGGGGAAGGCCGGACCTGCCAGGAGAGAGGGGGGAGAGAAGGCCGGACCCGCCAGGAGAGGGGGGAAGCCAGACATCGGCGATGGCACGGGGGGGAGAAGATCGGGGACGGGATCGGGCCTGACAAGGGGGGAGAGAAGATCGGGGATGGGATCGGGCCTGGCAAGGGGGGGGAGAAGATCGGGGACGGGATCGGGGATGACAAGGGGGAGGATGAGCAAGCAGGAAGGGGGGAATCTGGGGCAGGGAGAGCGGGGGGGCTTTATTTTTGTAAAAAAAAAACACTTACCTTCTCCAGCGGGGCTCCGGCGCACATGGCTCCTTTAACAAAAAAAAATGGCCGACACTACGGGGCTTCCCGTTGCCCCGTTGCGTCGTGCGTGTAGAAGCCGGTGATGGCGCGCGCTACCTCTAGCGCACCGTCGCCCCTCCTCCTGGCCGGCTTATCCGGCAGGTCTAGCAAGGCCCTTAGAGAGGACAGTGAAATGGCTGATACACAGCAGTTACACTAATCTTTATCATGGTGTGTAGAAACAAAACTACAATTTGCATTTGTTTGTTTTTACTAGGGCTGGGCCTAACATTAAACAGGGTGAAGCAGTCACTTCAGGTGGCAGACGCTGGGAGGTGGCATCAAGGTGTTGGAGGAGAAAGGAGTGTGCCTTGTGGCCTGATTTGTGGTCCCTAAGCTAGCCTGCTGCCTTCAGGTGTGGTGGACACTGTCCCATTGTCAGAAAGATTCAATGATCAGGCCAGTCAGAATTTGTATGTAGAATGGGAGAGAAGCCATCTTGTTTGCCTCTGGCAGCAGTGTCTTTGGCTGGCCCTGGTTTTATTGCAACCCTTCCTTCTTTCCTTCCTAACTTCTTTCCTTCCTTCTTTCCACAGCCTTTTTTCAGTTTATTTGAAGTTGGAAAATCAATGGAGAGACAAAGGTTTCTTAATCCTCATGCCACTTTGCTGTTGAAAAATCATATTCCCCCCTCACACATGTACACACTAGTTTTACCTTCACCAAGAAAAAGATACAGATACCTGCAGCTGGGGTGGGGGAAGTAGTGGGAATATAGTACAAGGTTAAAGGGTAAAGAAGCCCCTTTCCCCCACACACCAGTTTTCCATTTCAAATTGCAGCCATGGTGACTATAGTGTGTTTGTGTGTGTGTGTCCATGTACAAAAAAGAATCATGATAGTTCCACCCTAAAAATAATAATTAAAAACACCCTCTTCAAGGAAGTACAACTAGTTCTACCAGCTTTTCTTTTGAAAAGTGTTTATTTGTTTAAACTATGCTGGATAGAATTTAAAAGAAAAATGGAAGAGATGCAGCCTATTTTCTACACTGGATTCCATGAAATTTACCCTCAAGTAAAGGAGCAACGGCATATGAATGTAGCCTCAGAAAGTTACTAGTGTTGCACAATCACAACATATCAGAATTTAGAACATCTTTCTGGCAAGCATTTTTATTTATGGGGCTAGCGGGGTAGGAATGCCCTTTGGGCCTACAGGGAATAAAACCCAAAAACACTGATGCTAGCTAGCTCTGGTATGAAGCGGTTCTGATGTGAACTTTCCCCGCAATTGTGACTCCTACCACCAACAAACAGAGCTAGCTGAAATAAGAGCAAACAGTTGCATATTTTAACACAGATGTGATAAAATGGTTTTATAAACAAATATTGAGAGCTTCCCGGAAAGAAAAGAGTGCACAGGAACAGTGTTGATTATTGGGATAAAAATGCCTACAGGTTTCACATATCAGGACAACATGTTTGAAAGCCATTTTAGTCAATACTGACCATATAAATATAAGCACGTATAGGGGCACCAGTTTATCAGACTATGATTTTCAGAGAACAGATGCCAATGTCCTCAAACAATCATAAATCTGAACTGAAAAGAATCTGTCATGGTGATCACTATCACAGGCAAATTAATAAAGAAAAGGGTAAATGGCTGTGACTACATCTAAGTCAGCACCGCCTTCAACTCCCTGCCCTGGAGATGTGAAAGCAGCAGTTTAGTATCGAGATGGGCAACAGACATTTAAGCACAGATGGATTGATGCAAGCAAAACAAAAGAGTACTACAAAGGTATGTACAAAGGCAGCTACTCCCAACCAGAAATATCCACCTCTCAGTGCCAAAATACACATGACATGGGAAATTTGTGATCAGATCTCCCAAAGTCTTCTTTCGTTAAAAGGCATCAAATTGTCCCCCCCAAATTTGGATTCCTGCCACTATACTGGGAAAGGAGATGTTTAACTCATGCGCATTTGGACTGCAGCTCTGATGCAATGGCTAATAGCAGTTTAGGAGTGATTTAAGTCAGGGAAATGCTGCAGAAGGGAAGTGTTAATGAGGGATTGGGGGGGGATTAATTTATTTTGCATTTTAGTGTGAATTTACCTAATTTCGCATTTCTGGATCAATACACAAACTGAAACTCAGCTATCATTTGAAATTCACACTTCTCTGAATTTTGCAGTGGAGTTTTCCAATCAAAAACTGCACAAGACAAATGTATATATTAATGAAAATGGCATCAACACTTTGTTGTATTAGGAAAATTGATTTCAAAATGTGTATATCAGACAAAAATATTATTTATTTATTTATTTATTTATTTATTACATTTTTATACCGCCCAATAGCCGAAGCTCTCTGGGCGGTTCACAAAAATTAGAACCATAATAAAGCAACCAACAGGTTAAAAGCACAAATACATGCTTTAGGAGAAATTTGCGGAAAATGTGTCTGAATTTTCATGAAAACTTTTTTAAAAAACAAAAAACAAACATGACTTAAGGTTGGAAAATTAACCTAGATTAAGATTGGAAATTAAGAAACTGAAATTAACAGCTCTGCCTATCCCTAGCGTTGTTGTTATTCTTGTAGTTGTTGTTATATATTACATTTCTATATTGCTCCATAGCCGAAGCTCTCTCGGTGGTTTACAAAAGATACACACATGCACATCTCGGTGCTGCACCCGCATCCAAATTTGTCACACACACACACACACACACCCCTGGGCCTCAGCTAGACCTACGGGTCTAGTGTGATGGAGAATTGAGGATCTCACAATGTTATGATCGTGAGATCGTCCCCCTCTGTTTACACATGGCGCGCGGCATCCAGGAAGAAAAAGAATGTCACACCTGCCATTTTTTTGGGGGGGGGGTTAAAGAGACAGAGCGCTCAAGCACTGAAAGGTAAGGTTTTTTAAAAATTAAATTACTTTCCCCACTCACCCCACCCCACCCCCAATGCACAGTTCCCGGCTCCTTGTGGTTACTTGCGAGGAGACAGGACAAACCGCGATGGTGAGCTACACTTTCTGCGGTCTCGGGATCATCCCAGGACTGCGGAAAAAGCAGGAGTAAAGGGTAGGGTGATATCCCGGGGAAAGGGAGGCACGATCCTAGGATGATCCCCGGGATATCACCCCATCTAGCTATGGCCCTGCTTTTTAGTGAAAGAAGTTTCCTGCTTCATCTGTAATTTGGTCCTCTCTGAGACGGCAAACCCCTGCCTGGGTTGTCCCACATGCGAATACAGGTAGGGGCTCATATGATTTCATGCCCTTCCATCAGTATTTGATGCGGGGTGGAATGTGGAATTGGACGTGATGTACAATTTGCCATACCACATCTTTTCAGGTTGAAACCATTCCACCTTTTCAGTGGACATAAGTAAACCTTAGCATACAATCCTATGCATGTATAGTCAGAAAAAAGTACTACAACTCACTGCATGACCCAGCCA